>NC_140753.1:67520000-68092500 GCF_051527215.1 Medicago sativa
GTGGGACCTCACAGGTAATTTGGATTAGCTAAAATTGATTAAGAACCTTAAGTAAAACTGAAAGAGTAATTTAGTTCAGTAAAAAACCTAAAGTTGGACTAATTAAGTAATTTAGTTTAATTGACAAACAAGTATCCTTTCATGTTGACTAAGTTTCTGAAAGATAGTTTGTCGGATTGACATATCCCGAAGATTCTGAACTTCCAAATTCGAGTTCCCGATTCATTCTTAGTTCAATTAAGTCGTATACAACAGTCGGATTGATTTTTATTTGATACCGTTAGTAGGTTGGGTCCGTTTCAATCGACAAACAAGTATCTTTTCATGTTGACTAGGTTTGTGAAGGGATAGTTTATCGGATTGAGATATCCCGAAGATTCTGAACTTCAAAATTCGAGTTCCTAGTTCATTCTTATTTCAATTAAGTCATATACAACAGGCGGATTGATTTTTATTTGATACCGTTAGTAGGTTGGGTCCGTTTCAATTGGCAAGCAAGTATCCTTCCATGTTGAATAGGTTTCTGAAGGGATAGTTTTTCGGATTGACATATCCTGAAGATTCTGAACTTCAAAATTCGAGTTCATGGTTCATTCTTAGTTCAATTAAGTCATATACAACAGTCAGATTGATTTTTATTTGATACCGTTAGTAGGTTGGGTCCGTTTCAATCGGCAAACAAGTATCCTTCCATGTTGAATAGGTTTCTGAAGGGATAGTTTATCGGATTGAGATATCCCGAAGATTCTGAACTTCAAAATTCGAGTTCCTAGTTCATTCATATTTCAATTAAGTCATATACAACAGTCAGATTGATTTTTATTTGATACCGTTAGTAGGTTGGGTCCGTTTCAATCGGCAAACAAGTATCCTTCCATGTTTAATAGGTTTCTGAAGGGATAGTTTATCGGATTGAGATATCCCGAAGATTCTGAACTTCAAAATTCGAGTTCCTAGTTCATTCTTATTTCAATTAAGTCATATACAACAGTCAGATTGATTTTTATTTGATACCGTTAGTAGGTTGGGTCCGTTTCAATCGGCAAACAAGTATCCTTCCATGTTTAATAGGTTTCTGAAGGGATAGTTTATCGGATTGAGATATCCCGAAGATTCTGAACTTCAAAATTCGAGTTCCTAGTTCATTCTTATTTCAATTAAGTCATATACAACAGGCGGATTGATTTTTATTTGATACCGTTAGTAGGTTGGGTCCGTTTCAATCGGCAAACAATTATCCTTCCATGTTTAATAGGTTTCTGAAGGGATAGTTTTTCGGATTGACATATCCCGAAGATTCTGAACTTCAAAATTCGAGTTCATGGTTCATTCTTAGTTCAATTAAGTCATATACAACAGTCAGATTGATTTTTATTTGATACCGTTAGTAGGTTGGGTCCGTTTCAATCGGCAAACAAGTATCCTTCCATGTTGAATAGGTTTCTGAAGGGATAGTTTATCGGATTGAGATATCCCGAAGATTCTGAACTTCAAAATTCGAGTTCCTAGTTCATTCTTATTTCAATTAAGTCATATACAACAGTCAGATTGATTTTTATTTGATACCGTTAGTAGGTTGGGTCCGTTTCAATCGGCAAACAAGTATCCTTCCATGTTTAATAGGTTTCTGAAGGGATAGTTTATCGGATTGAGATATCCCGAAGATTCTGAACTTCAAAATTCGAGTTCCTAGTTCATTCTTATTTCAATTAAGTCATATACAACAGGCGGATTGATTTTTATTTGATACCGTTAGTAGGTTGGGTCCGTTTCAATCGGCAAACAAGTATCCTTCCATGTTGAATAGGTTTCTGAAGGGATAGTTTTTCGGATTGACATATCCCGAAGATTCTGAACTTCAAAATTCGAGTTCCTAGTTCATTCTTAGTTCAATTAAGTCATATACAACAGTCAGATTGATTTTTATTTGATACCGTTAGTAGGTTGGGTCCGTTTCAATCGGCAAACAAGTATCCTTCCATGTTTAATAGGTTTCTGAAGGGATAGTTTATCGGATTGAGATATCCCGAAGATTCTGAACTTCAAAATTCGAGTTCCTAGTTCATTCTTATTTCAATTAAGTCATATACAACAGTCAGATTGATTTTTATTTGATACCGTTAGTAGGTTGGGTCCGTTTCAATTGGCAAGCAAGTATCCTTCCATGTTGAATAGGTTTCTGAAGGGATAGTTTTTCGGATTGACATATCCTGAAGATTCTGAACTTCAAAATTCGAGTTCCTAGTTCATTCTTAGTTCAATTAAGTCATATACAACAGTCAGATTGATTTTTATTTGATACCGTTAGTAGGTTGAGTCTGTTTCAATCGGCAAACAAGTATCTTTTCATGTTGAATAGGTTTCTGAAGGGATAGTTTGTCGGATTGACAAATCCCGAAGATTCTAAACTTCAAAATTCGAGTTCCTAGTTCATTCTTTGTTCAATTAAGTCATATACAACAGTCAGATTGATTTTTATTTGATACCGTTAGTAGGTTGGGTCCGTTTCAATCGGCAAACAATTATCCTTCCATGTTTACTAAGTTTCTTATTGTATCAAATTATTTGTTTTTTTTTGGTCAATATTATTTGTTTTTTATTTTATTTGTGTAAACAGTTAAAATGCCACAATCAAATAGGAAAAGAGGGAGTATAAATCTATTTAGCGACACTGGCTTATCATTTTTAACTCTTAGAATGAAACTTACAGTTGGTTTATCCAACTTGACATTTCCGTACTAACACATTAAAAAAACCAGAAGTACATCAAAGTACACAGTTGGTCTATGAAAGGTACATCAAAGTCTCTTTTTATATTTTTCATTGCAGCGTTAGAATTAAATGTGACATTGACTTACCATTTTTCCTCCTATATTTTATTCAAAAAAGTGCATTTTTTATTTAAAAGGTGAACCTACTTGCTGTCAAATATGTCTAATTGTTGTAAAATACCTAGTATAATGAAAGCTACACTTGCTTGTAAAACTACATTTACACTCGATATATCACAAAGTTAGCCAATTACAGTCATGATATTTAACTTGTTGAAGCGTTTTATACAAGGATAATAGTCATTTTGGTTTCTAAATGTGTAACGAGTAGCTAAAATAGTTTCTCAATGTATCAAAATTTTGATATAATGAGAGACTATTATAACTACTTGTTACACATTTAGGTTTCTTCGTCAATTTATTTGGTTTCTAAAATTTCCACGTATACCAGTTTTCCTAGTTTTTTTTTTTTTAATGAAAAGAAGCATGAGAAATTACCACATATGCCAAAACTGAATATATGGTGCTACATATCGTATTTAAAAATATGGCGCTACATATCTTAAAAGCATATTGATTCATTTAGTTTGCTATGCTTAGTGATTACATTCCAACACTTCCATTTTTAATGATGTTGATCAGCGATTACCATACTAGCTTTTTCTTAGTAAATAAATGGACAGGAAAAATGCCTTTGAAATGTGAAGTTAGAAATAACGAGTATACTGAACAGCCAATAACTTTATTAGAAAAATACCACACCAGACAAAAAGTATGGTACAGCTTACAAAAGAACATGTAACACAGGCAGCACCCAAACAACCCAAATATCCATAGATACACAAAAGGGCGCCCCAGGATAACAGAAGCAGAACAAACACCTGCTAAAAACAGAACTAGGCAACCAGCACCCACAAAAAAGACTTATCTACTAATGCAATCTTTTGGATTTCCAACATCACTCATAGAAATTCATTCACCCTTCATATATGTCTCTGCTCATAATCAGTCATCAATTACAAAAGTTGCTAAAATTGTAAAAATCGGTGTTACCCACACATACAAGTTAATCCGAACATCGGAAAGGCTAAACAAACAACAACAACAACAAAACAAAAAAAAAGCCTAGCAACATCTTGAACTAGCAGGACAACCTAAACAAACATAATAAAAAGCCACCAAACCAGCAGCCAGAGGTACTAGAAACAGATTGCAGGTGCAGCGAAACAGCCAACGCCAAAACACTAGAGTGGAAGCACCAGACTTGAACAACTGTCAGACCAGAAACCTGAACAAGCAACCACAACAAAAACCAAAACATAACAGATCACTTGCAGCAGACAAGAGCAACATCGCACAGAACTTCGCCGAAAAATGCACACTTCCAGACCATTAACGCGTAAAACAGTCGTCCGGACACCAGTATCACTCATCACCATTTCGACCCACAATGCCTAAACTGAAAAGAAAAAAAAAAGTAAATTCTTTAGAAAGTAACAAAATGCGTTAAATCAATAATACATCAAATACTAGTATAGTAATCATTACCTTTATTCATCATCTTCAGAGTACCAATCTTCATCAGATACATGACTAGTTGTTTCATATTCATCATCAACTTCTCCATTTACTTTTTTCAACGCTGTGCAAGTTTGTCTATTATGTCCAACAATTCCACATTTACCACAATGTCCACGGCGCCTCTTATTTTTCCGTCTAGAAGTTCCTGCACCACCACGCCCCTTAGTTTTAGCACGTTTTGGATCTTGAATAAATTGTTCAGTTCTGTTTGCAACATTGGATACATCCTCAGATTGTATGCCATGCTTCTTTTTAAGACTCTCATAATGGTCATTCAACAGATTCATCAGTTCCAGATAATCTTCCGCAGACTTGCATGCCAAACCATTCACATCCCTTGATCTTTGATTTAAAGCTTTATATCGACACAGTGTCATTGAATCCCAACCAGTGCACTGTGATACTTTTGAACCACTTATCGAGTCCTTGGCATTTTTTGACCATCTATCAAGAACCAAACACGATGGTATTTCAACCATGTTCAAATGTACCATAACAGAAACTATATGTACACAAGGAATACCCATTGATTCCATTCGAAGGCAGGAACATTTGATTTCCATACTCGATGGCCAGTAAGAAACATTCCATTCACTTCCTTGTCTACAATATTTAGTCACAGAATATTCGAAACAATTAGTTGTTTGCTTGTTGACCTTCACTGTGACAGCAGAAGCTTTTTGAAGAACAGTACGGAATAATAAAAATATTGCCTTGGTATACACCTTTGAGGCATATCTCTCCAAATAATGAAATTGGGTTTGTAAAACTCTATCACCATGTAGGGACGCAAAATCAGCCTCATGCTCCTTAAATCGTAAATGTTCTATGCATTGATTGTAATGTTGCAAAAATTCAAACAAATTATTTTGATAGTTTACATACCTTCCAATTTGTGAATTCAAACCCTCACAACGAGAAGTAGTCCTAAAACCACCGAAAAACTTACCTCGTATGTGTGCCGTAGCCCACATATCCTTCTTCTCATACAGTTCTGAAACCCAAACATTATCTTCGACACCACACTCTTTCACCATTTCATTCCATCTTCTTTCAAATTGATCGATTTCATAATCACACAACATACATTTTTGAAATAAAGTTTTGAACCTGGTGTTCTTGACATTGGACGTTGCGTTCCGTGTAAGGTGCCAAGCACATAACCTATGGTGGGCACCAGGAAAAATTCTTCCAATTGCTTTCCTCATTGCTAAGTCTCCATCGGTTATCACAGATTTTGGCATTTTACCTTTCATTACCTCCACAAATTGATCAAGCAACCATACATACGTATCTTCAACTTCATTGGCAACAATAGCTGTAGCAAATACCACTGTTTGATTATGATGATTAACCCCTGAAAATACAACAAGTGGGCTCAAATACTTGTTTTTCTTATATGTTGCATCAAAAGCCAAAACATCACCAAATAATGAATAATCCAATTGGCTCCTACCATCACTCCAGAACAAATGTTCAAGCCTTCCTTCTTCATCAACTGTATTCCTCAAAAACATTGCTGGATCATCAATCTTCAGAGAGCGTAAAAATGCCAAAGCAGCTCTAGAATCACTACCTTTACTTCGTCTATCCTTATCAACTTCATTGTACATGTCTTGTATCAAAAATGTCACATTTTTGTATCCCCCATAGTGATTAGCAAAAGTGCCATAAGCTTGTGAAGTTCTAATACCAGACTTTCTAAGATTTTTCATTTGGAGAATGTCATCATCATCCATCCCCCTGTGACCCGGAAGAAATCCAATAAAATCATCATCGACAAGGCTATGATTGTGGTCATTGTTAAAATCCCATACATACCAACGTTGACTACCAGAATCAATGTGCACACTACATTTGGCATCACATCCGCACCTAGTGTTAGCTCTTGCCTCGCGCTTACGGATTTTATTGTTCTCAAGCTTTTTTTCTCTGAAACCTTGTCTGTAGCAAACAAATATTTGTTGTATAATCTCATTGTTTTTGTTTCTCCTTACTTTGCTTCTACGAGCAGAAAAACCATTCATTCGAGCATACCAATTGTAAAATGTATAAGCCACTGCAATACTTGGAAAATGAAACTTCATAACATCACTTGCATTTAATTTTTTAAAATCAATTTTCCCTATATCTTCCATTCCTTCAATAGCAAATCCAAATCCAACTTTCATATCACTTTCTATATCTCCAAACTCCATAAACTGATGCAAACAAAATATATACAGACACTATATTACAAAGGGCTCTACAAATTCTAAATCCCATAAATTAGCCAAAAATAGAATATAAAATTACAAAGAAAGGCATGATACCTGTGAGGTATTTTCACTGCTACTCAGAATCTGTTCATCGTCACTGTTAGCCATCACAACAAATTAAAAGTCTGCATTCAGAAATTTTCACCACATCTTATCAGAACAAAGTTACAAAAATGGAAGATATTATACATTCAAATGAAATAGGCAGACACTTACATATATAAAACTCCAATTTTGATAAAACCCCTTTGTGGATTTGCGTTTACTCCCTGCCACAGATCTGTTGAGTTCAGATTATCCCTCACCAAGACAAGCCAATCACGATCTTGATATGAAACGATCTTGATATGAAAAGGAAAAAGGAATAAGCAATTTGATTAAAAGAAGGAAGAAGTTTCACTTGAAACCAAGGAGGGAGATGGTGAGAATGCTTCAACGTGATGTAGAGAGAAAATTGGAAAAAAGGTTTCCTGTATTCTCTTAAAAAAATAACAACACATTGATGGGCAAAACTGTAAATTACTTAATTAATAATATTGTTTTTATATAAACTTAAGGAAATACAAGTGACCTTCAACAGCAGGTAATTTTAGAGGGTCCATGATTGGTCCATCAAAAAAAAGGTCCATATTAGAGGCCACCTTAAAATATTAGTTTTACTTTATTTGATCCTATTAGCTTTATTATGTCATTTTATCCTGTTGCAATGCAATCAACATTAATTACTCCATTATATAATATTCTATTCTAAATCATTAGAATATCTTGAGATTTAGATTTTATCCGTTCGTCCCTAGAATCCTATTTTCTCGTCTCATGTTCCTACGATTGATGTAATATAGGATTAGTCGCAGTTGAAACTTGCTATAAAAAGCAAGGATTCCCTCTTCATTTCATAAAAGAAAATGTTAAATTTTTGTGATGGAGGAAGATGAATTTAACGATGATAAAAATACTCCCGTGTCACACCATTACTTGACATCACTGCTAAATAGATGAAATATTCACCATTTTAAGTGCTTAAATAAATATAGAAGATCCACAGTTGGATTTTAGTTTTTGCTTTCTTCTTCAATAATATATCGGAAAGGAGAAAAAACCACAATTTTTAAGTTTTTTTTCCCTCAGAAGTATAGTATCAGGCTCTAGCTTAATCTATGTGCAAGGCCCAATGTTCACTTTCTTTACTACATGATAACAAAGTTGTCAATCCTATTCTTCTTGGCGGTGGGATTGACTAGGGTGGTCAATTCAACTAGTTCCCAATCTCAATCGACTTTTGTAAAGGGGCGAAATTTAGTTGATGGGGCAGTTGTGAAATTTAGTTGATGGGGCAGTTGTGGTAAATGAAATGGTCGATATGGTGAGTAAGTTGAAGCAATGTTGAGAGGTTTTGAGTTGGCATCCGGGTTGAAAGTGAATTTCTTTAAAAGTTGTTTGATAGATGTTAATGTGGGAAGGGTGTTTATTTAAAGAGCTTGTGATTTTTCAAATTATAGCGAGGGAAAAATACCTTTTATTTATGTGGGGCTACTGGTGGGGGAAAATCCGAGGAAGCAATCAACTTAAGAGCCTTTGTTGGAGTTTGAGTTGCAAATTAAATTCTTGGACTAACAAATATATACATGATCCTTGCCGATCGAATTGTCCTTCTAAATTCAGTCTTAAATTCAATTACAATTTTTTATTTATCCTACTTAAAGATGCCGGTGAAGGTTTGGAAGAGGATAATCCAAATCCAAAGAGAATTTATTTGGGGTGGAGGAAATGGGGGCGAAAAACTAGTTGGATCAAACGGGGGTTGGTGTGCCAACCACGCAATAAAGGTGGTTTAGGAATTGGAGATGTTAAGGAGGTGAATGCAAGCCTTTTGACAAAATAGAGATGGAGGTTGATACAAAGTGGAAAGAAGTTCTTCTTGCCAAGTATAGTCATCGGGTGGGTGGATTATTTGATGGGAGTGTGGAAGAGTGGACTTGGTTTGCATCGAGGTGGTGCAAGGACATAGTGGCGATGAAGAATCGGTGGGTTATAGTTGGTTTAATAACCTGGTGGTGAGAAAGGTGGAGAATGGGAGGAATATGAGTTTTTGGAAGGATCCTTGGGCGGGGAATGCACCTTAAGTAATGATTTCTTTCGTCTTTTTTTGATTTCTACACATAAGGAAGGGAGGGTGGGGGATTTATGGGAGGAGAATGACGGGGTGTGTGTATGGTTTTTTTCGTGGCGTAGATCACTTTTTGAGTGGGAAATGAACTTGCTTAATAATTTGAAGGTCATTTGGTTTTGGAGAGGCTCGGAATTTGAAGATGGGTGGAGGGGAGGGTGGAAGAAAGTGGGATTTTTACGGTGAAGTCGACATATAGGGTGCTTGAAGAGTCTTTGAGTGTAGATGGTCATTTAAGCCGATCAAAGGAGATTGTGTTTGGTTCATTTTGAAAGAGTCTAGCGCCGTCAAAGGTAGTAGCTTTTTCTTGGAAGCTACTTCATAATCGTATCCCAACGAAAGATATCCTTATGAGGTGTAATTGTGTTCCTTTGGAGGAAAATTTAAATTGTGTTTTTTGTTGTGGTGGTCCGGAAACGTCGAACCATTTATTTTTGTATTGTCAAGTGGTGTTTGAGTTGTGGTCCAAGATTATGGTTCGGCTCAAATATGGTTACCCCACATAATTTGTTTGTGCATTTTCAATGTTGGACTGGGGAGGTGAGGAATAAGATTAGAAAAGGTTGGAGTTGATTTGGCATGCAACAATTTGGGTCATTCAAAAATCTAGAAATTATATCTTTTTGAATAATAGAACAAAGGAGATCGATGAAATGGTTGAGGAGATTAAAGTGTTGTCTTGGCAATGAAGTTTGAGTAGGTTAAAGATTTCATCTTGCTTATTTTACGAATGGTGTTGGAACGCAAAGGATTGTTTATCACGGTAGCTCGGTCTTTTGGAGGTGGGTGTGTTGTTGGTGCTCAATTACAATGATTTTTCATCCTTTTGGGGTTTTATTATTTTTCGTTTCCTTTAGGATGAGGTTGTCCCATATTTACGATGCCTTTTGTAATGGTTTTTTCCGTCCGCTTGCAAGGCCTGTGCGAGTGAGGTTTAAATATATGTTGTCTAAAAAAAAGTTGTCCTCCACATTGCTACTTGTCCGGAACAAGTCTTTCATGAAAGGAAAAATACGTGAAGACCAAAAAAAAAAAAATAGATTGTCATTTAGTAAAGGATAATGATCAAGATGGCAATCTCCATTTAGTACGTTGGATAAATTTCTATGGAGTGAGAATAATGCAGCAAATAGAATAGAGATTTTAAACTTCAAAAACTGCTTTCTTACACCTCAAAATTAACTTAATACCCTCAACTGCAGTTAAATACAGTTCGTTACCAAACTGCAGTTGATTCATGTCTCAACTACACTTAACTACCGTTGGAGCCTGATTTAAACAACCACTCATCCATCCACGTAGACATTTCAACTGTTATCACATTTTTATTAGTTGATTAATCTCACACTTTTCGGATAACAACAAGCAGCCCAATAATGCAGTGGCTGCTGTTGACTTGTAGTCCAAGTCTTGATGGAGACCATGGAGTTTGTTTATTTCTGTTATGCATGCATGCATGTTCCTCGTAATTTCAATATTATTGCTCACCAAATATCTCTTTATCTCTTTTTCCTTTAGTCAATATTAATGTTCACCAAAACATGAATTCATCATTATATTATTTTCTCATCTATACAGTTATATACTAGAAGCCTAGAAACAAAAGTTTAAATAGTATTGAAATTGAAAGTTGTTCGCGCAGCAGAGATTACTTCATTCACAAACAATCAAGATTGGGAGAGAATTAGGAGAAATTAAGAGAGAAGAAAGAGAGATCAATGTGATTGTAAACTATGTTCTCATTAGTAATGAAAATCTGAGATTACAAGCTTAATTATATACAACAACTTATGTGGCTTACTTGCAATACAAGTAATCAATCAAAACTAACCAACTCCATCAAAATAGCTAACAAAAAACTAACTATTTTTAACTACTGTTTTTTTGCAACTAACTTGAATTAAAATACAACAAAAGTAAGAATTATATCATATTTATCAGTTCCTTTCAACTTATCTTTGATTTATTTAAACAACTCAAGCACTTCTGGTTTCTGCACATTGAACAAAACAATTATTCAGTTTGCAATAGAAGAAACATCAACTTCCACAATCACAATCAAATAAGTACTAAAGAGTCACCTGAGTAACTTTGGAGACTGAAATGGCAATTGCGGCCTTTGCATCGTCATCCTCCTCGAGACATTTGAGAGCTCTGTCGAACACAAGTGTATTGTCCTCATTTTAAACTACCAGGAAGCAAAAGACAAATAGAACATCACAACAGAAGAAGGAAAAGATAACTTATGTTGTTTTTCTTATTTCAGAACTAAACTTTTTATGCGTCATAAACAAGAAAATTGAAGTGTCGAAATCATCAAATTTCTTAGACATTATTAACCATCCAACACATTAACATTCTTGGCTACACAGAATTGAAAGAATTGAAATGATCATTGATCTAAGAAAGAATTAAAACCTACAACAGTAACTCCTTTAAACATGCAATATTAATTTCTTCAAATACTAAAAATGAAAATAGCAAACCAAAAAATAGATTGCTTAACATGCTTAACATGCTTATGCCAATCAAATGTTTGCGGCCAAAATAGCTTTCATCATTTCTACTAAAGATCCGTAAGAATAAATGAGCATTGTCAAGAATTCATATACTCCCTCCGTTCCTTTTTAAGTGTCTCTTTTGGAGAAATTTTTTGTTCCTATTTAACTGTCACTTTCAAAGTTCAATGCAACATTAAATGTTGTTTTACCAATATTATCCTTGGTTATTTATTGCGGAGAGAGAAATATATGAAATGAGATGTTAAATGAATAAGGTCATTATAGTAAAAGTATAACTTATTGCATCAAAAGTAGTAACAATTATTGATTGTCTTGGTTTGTGTAAAATGTCAAAAAGTGACAATTAAAAAGGAACGGAGGTAGTAATAAAAATCCATAATATATAAGAATCCATAAGAATTATCAAGAGCATTATCAAGAATCGATACAAGAAAAATCCATAAGAATTACTAAGGGCGTCTAAACCAAAATTCATAAAATTAAATAAAAACAAAATCCTGGAGGTTATCTCTAAAGTAAAGTTCTCACTTTCCTACAACCATAACTAAATCTTCAAAAAATCATATTTTCAATCCCTAAAAAAAAAAAAAAAAAAAAAATCATATTTTCAACACAAGGGACAACTTGAGAGCGTCCAGTTTCATCTGCAATCACTCGTTCTTCCTTAGCTTTCTTTCAACATCAATTTTAGAACAAGAAGGGTTACTATGTTTAACCTATAATAAAAAACAGTCGTGTTATTTCAACATTAAAATACAAACACCGTATATGACACAATATTTGTTTATCTCTATCTCTTTACATTTATCTTCTACAACTTACACAAATTTAAAACACACAAATTAAAACCAAAATAAACTAACTGTATTTTATATCAAAATTTTGATGTCCAAAATTTATTTTTCAATAAAAAGTTGATGTGAGGATATCATATGATTGGACCATTGAGATAAACAATAACAAGTACGTACCTTCTCTTGCTTTTGCATCAATAGGCATGGAAGGTGGTAGAAGGCTTCCAACATAAATCATAGCATCATTGAAAGTAGGATTTACTGGAACACAGGTAACTTCATAACTTTTGAGATAATACCAAAACAGGTTCTTCTTAGAATCACCCCAAAATTCTACTTCCAACAGAACTTTACTTCTATCACTGGAGTAACATAAAGGCTTCAAAAATATTAATCTTAAAAGGGTAATCGAAATACCATTCCCACAAAGTAAACAATTTACACCAACTATCTCTATATCCATATTCTTTCATCACCCAAACATCAAATTTATTAGTTCCATAACAACTCACAGTAACACTCACAGTCATACAAAGACACTTTCCCAAAAGCGAAACATATTTAATCTCGCTTGTAACTACTTCAGGATCAGGAAGAGGAACCTCATTGAAAATCTCTTGTGTTATGTTAAACGCGAGGATTAAACGCGTACCAAGATTTCCAGTCACTACCCAATGAAAAGAATTCTCAACGCAAACCGCCATGGTTTCAGGTGACGAAATATCGTACTGTATATCCGGAAGTACTTTCCATGAATTAGTTTTGGAGCTGAAGAGTGTCACAGTGTGGTGCTGTGGAGAGATTCTGAGAAGTTTGTAATCGTCAGCGAATTGATAGAAAGTGAAGCTGCCAGCGGCATCACAGTTGATGTGAGGGATGGAGTGATGATTATGGGTGTTAGGGTTCCAGAAAGCAATATCGATACCTGTTGGAGATGCATAGGAGGCCGTTGCATGAACCAAGGATAGAGATGTAACCCGTCAAAGGATACTTGATTCGAATTGCAGTGGTTAGGTTAGGGAAATCAAATTGGTAGAGTTTGGTTTTGTGGCGAAGGACGATCGAGGTTGAAGTTGAAGGAGTTTTTGAGGTGAAGGTTAGTGAAGTTGTGCGAATCGATTAACGATTTAAGTGATTTTGAAGTTGATCGGAATCGGAGGAGGGATTGCACGGGTAAGCAGGAGAGGATTTCGGTGAACAAATCCGATGGAACATCAGACATCGTTGATTGGAAGGTTACAGGGTTTAAGGTTTTTCGTTTACTCGTTCCTTCTTTACTAACTATCCAAGGAATCTATACTATTTTTTTTTTTTTTTTTGTAAGGGAACAAAAGTTTAAATAGTCCTGAAATTGAAGTTGTTAGCGCAGAAAAGATTACTTCACTCACAAGCACTCAAGATTGGGAGAGAATTAGGAGAAATTAAGAGAGAAGAAAGAGAGATCAATGTGATTGTAAACTGTTCTCATTAGTAATGAAAATCTGAGATTACAAGCTTAATTATATACAACAACTTATGTGGCTTACTTGCAATACAAGTAATCAATCAAAACTAACCAACTCCATCAAAATAGCTAACAAAAAACTAACTATTTTTAACTACTTTTTTTTTGCAACTAACTTGAATTTAAATACACAAAAGTAAGAATTATATCATATTTATCAGTTCCTTTCAACTTATCTTTGATTTATTTAGACAACTCAAGCACTTCTGGTTTCTGCACATTGAACAAAACAATTATTCAGTTTGCAATAGAAGAAACATCAACTTCCACAATCACAATCAAATAAGTACTAAAGAGTCACCTGAGTAACTTTGGAGACTGAAATGGCAATTGCGGCCTTTGCATCGTCATGCTCCTCGAGACATTTGAGAGCTCTGTCGAACACAAGTTTATTGTCCTCATTATAAACTACCAGGAAGCAAAAGACAAATAAAACATCACAACAGAAGAAGGAAAAGACAACATGTTGTTTTTATTATTTCAGAACTAAACTTTTTATGCTTCATAGATAAGAAAATTAAAGTGCTGAAATCATCAAATATCTTAGACATTATTAACCAACCAATACATTAACATTCTTGGCTACACACATAGTTAGATGAACATCATTCACATGAATACAAGCATTGTTATCAAAAACCCGACTTAAGTCTCAAAATCCTGGTTTTTGCGACTTTGCGTAGCTTCAACGACTCAAATCCATAGCAAAGTCCCAAAAACAGGCAAAATCCTATCAAAATCGCACAAAATCGCACAAAATCGTGAAATCCATTCAAAATCGCAGGATTTTGATGGATTTTGAAGGATTTTGTTCATTTTTTTTTATAAGGGTCAATTTTTGACCTGGTTCGTAAATTGACCTGATCTGAATCCATGACCCGTTCTATAAATACCCGAAAGGCCAAAAAATTTCATTCCTTCACTTCTCCCACATTTATGTATATGTATTTTGTGGACTTTGAACTTTAGACATTTATGACCATATGCAATTTATAACATAAATTTAACATTATTTTTGTTTTGGTAGAATCCTCGATTTTGATTGCGATTTTACGAGTCCCGACTTTGCTATCCTACATCGATTCTACAAAAGTCCTTGAGTAAAATCCTTCGATTTTGATTGCGATTTTACGAGTCCCGATTTTGCTACTCCCTTTCGACTTGAAGTAAAGTCCCGATTTTGATAACCTTGAATACAAGCATCATCATTTTAGAAGTTCATGATAATCATTTAATTTTTTTAAATATGCAAAATTTGACAAGAACAAAAAACACTCTAATCTTAACTATTACAAGCGCTTATGTATAAGCTTGCATAAAATATTTTTACTGCAAAAGATAAAATAACGTTAAATTGATTTTGTATATGCTATAAGTTGTTTTTATTAACTATATCGGAGAACATATGAAAATAAGTTAAAAAAAACTTATGAAAATTGTCATAAGCTGTTTTCTGAAGTTCTACCAAACTGGCTCACGAAACTTACATAAACAACATCTTAAACAACATAGAAAACTTAATTCCTTCACGCTATCTGAAATTAAATTCATTAAAACAGAGAATTACAACCAAAGATTCATCAGTGAGGGACAACATTCACTTTTTCCATCATTGAAAGTGTTCAATTTGTTCCATCTTAGAAGGTTTTAGTCTTGGAACACTAGTGCTATTGTAAGGGAAGGACCTTGATAATCTGGAGTTCGGTCGAGAAATAAGTAAAGACCGATTTAAAATTGTTTCACTTAGAATATGAACTTATTTTGTCCCGAAGGATTCATCTTTAATCGCACATCATTAACCACATAGTTCAATCACTTGGTTACAAGTTGAAGTGTTTAACTAGTAAGGAATTAAGCTCGGTAAAACAATTTGGGACAGCGTGAATGCATTCATTGCAGTTGATCTTGGTCCGTTTTTAAAACGACGCTTATTTACTTTTTAAAACAATTTGGGACCTCAAATTTACAAAATAACAAAATCCTCCCTCAGATTAAATCACATCAATCAAAATGTTATCTTCGTCATTTTAAGGTGTCGGGCGTTGCTATGTCACCCAAAATGACATTGTGACATGTTCACGTTTGTGACACGTCATATGGAGTATTTTAACAACTTATTCATCGCAATAAAAAAAAAAAAGACTATATATGCATCCTTTAACTCTTTCTATTCTAATGCATAAATTGTCAAAATACTTTGTATAACAAGTCATCAATGTGAACATATCACAATATCATTTGACACCTTAAAATTCCTAATAGAGTCATTTGATTGAGAGGTATTTTGATTGACGTGATTTTGTTTGAAGGAGAAATTTACTATTTCGTAAATTTGTGAACTCAAACTATTCTGAATTGGATGTTGGTTGCTTAAGTAGCTTGGGTATGGCCAGCACAGGAGTTTGAGGATTTGAATTCTCTACAATTACATAAGGGTCTTTTTGTTATTGATTATAGAAAAAGTGATTTTATTATACAGGTACTGTATATACAGTATTTGTTTATTTTTGTCTATGCTTAAGATATTTATTGTCATGATAATGATTTACAAATGTTTTCTCAATTTCAGTAATCATTTTCAATTGTTGGCATCTTGTCCAATACCTAATGAAGTTATATATGATTGTGTTCACTTTTGTACTTGCCACATGCAGGCATCATTGAAAAAATTGCTTTCTAAGCTTAATTAATTATTTTCAATTAACTTTGTAGTAAATTGATGAAAATGTATAGCTAATCAATGTACATATTGGCCTTTATATATCAGGTTGGCAATTGCAAATAAGAGTTAATTGAGTGAGATCCAAGTATGCATGCATGCTTTAAGAATTGCTTTAATATTGGATTAATCCCCTCTAGACTCTCCCACATCCACTGATTATAAATTCTAGAACTCAAAAATATCTAAATCTAAATTATATATATATAGTGAAAAGTCTTGCTCAACTTTATTATCAAAAGACAAAGAATGATGGTTAGGTTATGTTGACACTAATAAACCTATCTTTCTAAGCAATCATGAAAAGAGTGGTTCCTTTTTTTTTTCCTTCTTTAGTAAATCATCATATGATAAAGCCAATATCAAGGAGCAATTTCCAATATGAGCAAAAGTGGCATTTCAATGATTTCATTTCATCATAACAATAACATTCCAATCATATATCTTCAGGAAAATTTTGAGCATCAATAGTACAAAAATAAACAAAAATGAAGTATACATGCCATGACTAATATTTAGTCTTTTTTTTCTCAAATCATTAACAAAAAAAAAATTATTATCGTTATTTTTCTTGCAAATTTAATCAAAATAGGAAATATGATCACTTGAAATTGAGCTATAACTGGTAGGATTTGTTTGTTGTGTGTAAATAGAAGAAGGAAGCCTTGGTAGTGATGTTGAAGGTGGTAGAGTAGCAATTGATACATCATCTGAAGAAGGAAGCATGTTAGCTTCCATGAGTTTGTATTTATGAATTTCTTCTCTTATAGCATTGAGTTCACCTAGTAATGATTGAACTTGTTGTTGCAAAGATGAAATTGCACCCATGCATCCATAAACTGGATCTCTTAGCCTTACATTTGCTTCATAAACTAAACTATTTGCTGCATCTGCTCTTTGATTCTCTGGTACCTCCTAATTAAACACATAACCATACCACAAATGTTACTTTTTTTTCATTCATATAAAATTTAATCACCATTGCTTTGTATTCAAGTAGAATGCACATAAGGTTTAGATATATATAAATAATTTGTTATTTAGAGGGGATCTATTCTCTAATATAGTCCTGATCTAATTGTGGACCTCATGAACTGATCAATATATGGTATTAAGTTTTATATAAAAAAATATAAAAAAAAATTGAGAGGAAGTAAAAAAAATATTAACTTGATATATACCAAGTTAACCTCAAAGGTCCACTAATTAGAATATTTTTTAAAAGGTTCATATTAATTGAAAACCCACATTGTTTAGTAATCCATTTAGCAACTATGATTCTCCTTAGACCCTATGTATGTGGGAATTTTAGTGCATTAGACAACATTTTTTTAATCGGTTTAGAGATCAATTTGTAAAAGTCCTAAATTATTGGTTGGCAAATCGATCTCTAAATCAACCCTAAATTTTTTGTTATCAATTTGTAAAAGTCACCAAACCTCTTATATAATGTATATCCATCGACTTAAAATAAAATCAACAGCTAAATCAGTTATCACTAAATTATACTAAAATATTTGTAATAATGAACTAAGGTTTTATATGTGTATACCAATAGCAACTTTGAGACGTTGCTGGCACCAAAGACTTTGTGGACAGAAGCAAACTTCTGAGGCTCATGAGGAGAGAAATATGGAGAAAAAGGACATTCCTGAGCACACCTTCGTCTCAAAAGCTTGCATGCAGCACAAGGAGTAGTGGTATTTAGTGTTCCTGAAGGACCTAACATTCTTCCCTTTTGAAAAGAATCATCACCCTCTCTCTTCTTTCCTATCTCATCAAAAAATCTCCCCCTATATATTAAAGCATATATGAAATTTAGTAATTAACAAATTTATGCAAAATTCTTTTTTAGAGTAAAAAAAGTATGCTTGAAAAGTTTGGTTACCATCTATTAATTAGTAGAAATACTAAAATTACAAATTTTGTCATAGGGAATATATACTTTGAAAGAGTTTTCTTACCTTTCTCTGGACATTCAAGCATGCTATCTGAAACATGTATAAGAGTTATTTATGGAAAGAATAGATAGAGAAGTGAAGGAGAGTCCAAAAGGGAATTGAAGATAGAAAATATGGTTTGGTGTACTTAAAAGGCAAGGTTGTAAAGGACAAATCAACACTCCAGCTATATTTTGATTTGAAAGTAATATATAGAAAATAATGTCACATTGTATAAAAGAAGGAAGAAATATGTTCAATGCTAGTGGTTGAATTGAACCTCTCTTGTTTTCGAGGATTTCAAGAAGAAATGGTTATATATTTATGTTGTACGAAAAACTTAGGTCTACTTGCTCACGTGTGATTTCTTAAATGTGTTCGACTTTTTAAATCAACTTTGTGATTCCATTGGCGTATGCATGTGGTTCTTGCTTCTTATTGAGGACATGTAAATAAAATTGGAAGTCTTATTTTAAACTTTATATTTTTAATTTTATTTAGTTTGATAGAGGTTAAATTAGTTAGTTAGTTACAACTCTATTAGTTAGTTTCAGAATTGGTTGAATAAGCTTTGTATGAATAGAGCATTTGTATATCATTTTGACCAGTGGTGTATCCAGGATCCAGGGTCAAGGGATGCGAACAATTTAACTTCATTTAATATTTATTTTATATATTTAACTACATAAGTTATAAAATCATAAATTTTAATAAATACAATCAAATTTATTACATACATATATATCTTATAGATATTTCTATGGTGGACTGAGTATATGGAGCGATGTAAAACACAATAAGGTTGAACAAATTAGAGGTTTTTAGATAGATTTCAAAACGATGTAGAAAATGACCATTGTTGTGGTAGTGAATATGTTATCAAAAGAGATAAATAGAGAGAGAAGCATGTATAAATTTTTGTATGACTAACTCATGAATTATTATGAAACTCAAACCAGTCAACTAGTCAATAACAGGTAACTAGCGAAATCCATATGTTAAATTAAATTTGAAAAGGAATTATTATGAAATCTTTTTCCCTTGAGAATTATTTTCCCTCCTAGCTCTTTTTTTTTCTTATCTCTATCTCAAAGGAAATATATCATAGTGATATACTCAGAGGCGGATGTATTCATAGGCTATGTGGGGCTAAAGCCCCACATGCCATTTCCCTAATTTTATATATATATATATATATATATATATATATATATATATATATATATATTATAAAAAAGTAATAGTTATTTTGATCACTGAATGTGTAATAAATAATTATAATAGTCTTTCAATGTATTTGAATTCTAAAATAGTCCCTGATTTTTTACTTTGTTAGTCATAATAGTCCCTGAAATGACAATAAGTAAGTATATTGAAGGACTAATATAAAAATATTAATGAAGTATTTTAATGTTAGGAACTATTTTGACTAACGAAGTATACACTCAGAGACAATTTAAAACTTTGATACATTGAAGGACTATTTTAGCCCCACATATATCAAATGTCTAGATCCGCCCTTGGATATACTATGCATGTAGTAATAACATCAATGTAGGCCTATGACGCAGTAATATGCTCTCTTTTCTTTATAAGCAAGATTTTATTAAACCGAGTACAAGGGGTACTCGAAACCCATTACAATAAGTTAAGAAATTACATGTTTTGAAGACATACAATGGGGTTCAACCATCAATCCGAGAAAACAAATTTTTTATTATGCCCCTTCTCACATATGAACCAAGACCACGATAGACGCTTTATGTGATCGACCACGTCCAAAGCATTTGTAGCTTTGCCTTTTAAGAGTACATCATTATGCTCCATCCAAATACACCTCACCGTTGTTAATGAAGCAGTAATATTTAGACACCGATAATACTTCAAGAAAATTAAAAATCCAGGCGCAACATGTTCATTCATAAACATGAAATTGCTTAGAAAGTAATTCAAGCAAGCTGAAAAGGACTCATCTTAGTATTATATACCGATCAGTGCAATGGGGGTTGGACACCTTTCAAGATAAGATGCTAATCTTTAGCAGAAAATGACTTTTGTTATGTGACGGATATATATATAGAATTGAGAGAGAGAGAGAGAGAGAGAGAGAGAGAGAGAGAGAGAGAGAGAGAGAGAGAGAGAGAGAGAGAGAGAGAGAGAGAGAGAGAGAGAGAGATGCCGATTTGAGACATCTCACCCAAGCTTGGATGTTAGAAAATCATTTGACATATAACAATATGTCATGGTTACTTGATTTCATTAACACTAGTTAATTTGGCATCATAATTTGTGGTCATTGGAACGGAAAATCTAGGTATAAAGAAAATAGATAAATAACTCACAAAAGTAAGAAATAATGATCAAGGAGTTTGATCAATTATGTCTACATCTTCAAAATTGTGCTATCGTTTTTTTTTTTTATCATGCAATTTGTAAGAGTATCGTTAAATATTACAATTTAGTTTACACATACACCCATGCATCGTATTGCAAGGGACAAACTCGTTCTTCTAGAAAGTACATTACTGTGTTTAAATTTTCTCTCCACTATGTTACGTTCATAACAGTGGACCACTTATCGATGAATATGAGTCATACTAAACACAGTTAAAGGTCTAAAGTACAATTAACTTTTTAACTATTGTTATCCTTCACACTAGTGCCAAAAAATTTCTTTGCAGCACACACTTCAACATAGTATGAAAGCTCTCCCTTCAATTGCATACCAATTTATTGAAAATACAAAATCTAGAACCATTCTAGCTTGAAATCATGTGAGACCGACACAGTAGTAATTTAATATTCTATTTCGTCACAGGAATTGAATTAAAGGAAAAGAATATAGGGTCAAAGTGGTGGTGAAAGAGGAAAAAAAAAAAAAGGTGACAGAGAGAAAGAGTGTATATGCAGGAGTACTTGCTATTGAACTCTGTGAAAGGTATGAATGCTTAAACTCCAAGAAATTGAATGGCACCATCTGTTACTATTTGACTTGACCCGTATCTTGAGCCTTATGACTCGCTTCATTGAATTTGAACCTATAATGTAAGATACATTATACTTAGGTTTAACAAATCACTAACTATATCTAACTACAAAGCTCACTTACCCTTCTTCTGTATGAGTACACCAAATGTCACAACCCCAACACTAGACTTCAACTGCTACATTGGCAGAATATCTTTGTTACTAATTTATAGCATAGTCACATAATTCTTTTCACATGTTGTGGATTGTGAATTGGTATGTACGTACCGGTTCATGGTATTTTTATAAATTGGTTCGCATAAATTTCCATGTAATTTATGGAAGCAAACAAAATGGACGAACTGAAACAAGTTAATGAAGATCAAGGAATGATGAAGAAAAGGTCGAGTAGGAGATAAAAACAAAAAAACAAAAAACCTTCGGTGGAGCAAAAAAAAAAATTGTAGGAAAACCTTTTAAAACTTGAAGAAAGTCTTTGCAAAATAATACCGATAAAAATGAAAAAATTGAAGGAAAAAAAAATGGAAAGTGGGTTTCAGTTGTTGTTACCTAGTACAATCCTTCCACTTTTTTGCAATTTTAAGACATATATCTTACTATACTTAATTAGGTAGTACCAGTGCTACGAACCAACGTATACCGAAGCTCTGTACTACTAAACGTATCGAATTCTTATCATGCCGCGTACCACGAATTCGTATCTATATCGCGTACCAACACGAATTGCGAAATATGTGACGATAGAAAATTTATTCAAGTAATATAATGACTAGAAATTCTCCCTTTAAAATGAATAAATAGAAAATCCAAAATTCGAACTCTAACCCTTAAATACTACAGTATTCCTACCAACTATGTTATGCTATTGAATTTGGTATGTGAAATTGTAGATTATATTACTTTAGCACCACACATTGTCAATATTCTGAAACAATCTATTGTATTGTATTAAAAAAAATGATCTATTAAATTGTAAAATGTTAATACGTTCGTTTTTTATTGAATTGCAAAATGCTAATCAAATTTATTATTTTGTCAAATACAACATTGACACTATTCATCTAATTTGAAATGCAATATTAAAATTACCATCATCATTTAGTTGGTGGTGTTTGATTCAGACCTTCGACTTCGAATACTCTCCTCAAGATTTCAAGTTCTATAGACAAATGTCAATGACTAATTTATTAGGAGGAAGAGGTGATTTGTTAACCACATGAAAAAAAATGCGATTCTCCATACTAATTCATCAATGTCGTAAGTAATGCCATTGGATTACACCTTTGACACGTATTTATTAATTTATCCGATGAACATCATTGTTTTTTTTATCTTCGTATCAACAAAGAACCGCCAACATGAACTATTTTTTTATCAAGAAACATGAAATGAAAATCTTTGAAAAAGGGCTCATTTGTACCCCAAAAAAACTGAGATGTTGTGTATTGCCATTTGCGACAATTAAGAGTATTACTTTTCCCATCCTATGGCTTTCCTCGCGCGCCCTATTTTTTTTCAATTTTACCCCTAGTCCGGATTTCGTAATCCGGAATGTATTGTTAGTAATTTTCAGATGTCTCCGGATTATAAAATCCGGATATGTATTTTAGCAGAACTTTTGCAATTTTAAGCTCTACAATTCGTAAAATAAAATACGAATAAAATAAAAAACATAAATAAAAAGACACAAACATAAAAACAACTCATTTTATTAATATATGAACAATACATTACAATAATTTTCAAGCTTTTTAAGCTTATTACATAACATCCTAAATCTATTTCTAATCTCCTAAGAGCCTAATTCTAATCTCCTAAGAGCCTAACCACTGCTATGTGATAGGACATAGCAGTAGCTTGGCTATTGGACGAAAACCGAAGGAGGAGGGAAGAGGAGGGCGGGAAGAAGAAACAAATGCCCCTGAGGGAGGTGGGGGGTGCTCAGACTTACGCCCCGACAGGCGAAGCTAATAACCACACTGACCCACATGACCCTCAGATGAACCGCCCTTCGTTGCAGCGCGGTTCCATCCTCATTGACCGTTCATACAAACCCTGAAAGTTTTCAACGAGGCCCTTATCTATGAAAGGCCAACGATGGAAAACCATGGTTGTAGAAGGAAGAAGAGGAGGAGAGGGATGGTGTGAGAAATGGTGGGGTTTGGAAGGGTATTTATAGGGAGGGGTGGGTGAAATATGGTTGGGAAACCATTAATGCAGTCAAAAAACGTGGTAAAACACGTTTTTTTGACTTGACCACCGACAAATGCGTGTGGTGCAGACCACCGGCCATGACACTGAGGCGTTCCGGAATATACAATCCGGAATGCACCTTTGAATTCCGGAATATATTTTCCGGATTAGTGCGATTATGGTGCTCTTATGGTGAACGAGGGGAACGTTTGCACTTCTTTGTATGGCTAAAGACATTCCGGAATGTATAATCCGGAATGCTTCAGCATTGGCTTCTTTTGAAAGATTGCTTGGCTTCTTTTGAAAGAGTGCCATCAATTAGTGGTTGGACGTTTACAACTACTAACACGTTTTCATTGACTGTATTAATGACCTAGGACTTGTTTAAGGCTATAAATAGACTTCCATCTTCAACAAATACATTCATTCTTCACTTCACCTCTTTCCTTCCATTTTCTTCAAATTTTTTAAGTATTGTAGGAGTGCCGGTGGTGTCATGGTCATTGTTGACCGTTCCTATGAACCCTGCAATAGCATTTCAGCTTGTGTGGGGTTCATATAACGGTCAACAGAGACCCTTGACATCAAAGAAAGACACAAAATATTCATTTCGTCTTTGTTCGGATTATAATTTCCGGAACTCTCTTCACCTCTTTTCTGCCATTCTCTTCAAATTTTTTAAGTTTTGTAGGAGTTTTTGTGGTGTCATGGTCATTGTTGACCGTTCCTATGAACCCTGCAATAGCATTTCAGCTTGTGTGGGGTTCATATAACGGTCAACAGAGACCCTTGACATCAAAGAAAGACACAAAATATTCATATCGTCTTTGTTCGGATTTTATAATCCGGAAACACTAACAATCTGGTCCGGAAAACATAATCCGGACCAGGGGTATTTTTGGAATTTTTGCAGGGCGCGCGAGAAGGCCATAGGGTGGGAAAAGTAACACTCAACAGTTAATCAGTTATGGCAGGGTTCCTATAGCCGATACCCAATAATTGTGGATGTTACATGAATAATGCTAACACTTTATTTGACATAGTTTTGAACACTCTCTTTTAATGGTATGAGTCTCACCAAATTTATAAGTGACGGGTGTAATTTTTCGGAACTCATATGAATTTTAACCGATAATTGAAGCTATATTCGTCCATAGCATGAGCTACTTCATCTACCCCTTGACGATTGCTCTTTAGGCATTTAGTGATCGCTCTCAGACATTCATTGAACGGCAATTAACTATCGTTTAACACTTTTGAGATCATGTAAGAGACATTTTAAATCAATTCATCTGATTTACAAAGTGTGTTGATTATCGTTCGGCTTTCCCTAAAAAGAGCAAGAAAATTGCTTTTTTGACATAGAATACTTCCTATTGACACAAGTAAATGACCAAATTACCCCCAGCGGTAGTTAACTACCGTTGGTTAAAGCGCCGGTAGTTAACAGCCGCTGGACTCATCGGTAGTTAACTACCGCTGGAAAATTGCTTTTGTTTACTGTTCCCCTGTTCTCTCTCTCCCGCTGCAGCCATTTCTTCCTCTCTTCTGTTTGGCCTTTTCCACATTCTATCTCATTCATTCTGTTCATTTTTACTCATGGATCCAAACCAAAATCGTTTCTTCAATTTTATGCAAAATTATCAGCTTCCAAATCCCACTAATCCAAATTCACAAAATCCTCAAATGTTCTCAAACCCACAAAATAATCCCAACTTAACCAAAATCGTTTCTTCAATATTATCCAAAATTATCAGCTTCCAAATCCCACTAATCCAAATTCAAAAAATCCTCAAATGATCTCAAACCCACAAAATAATCCCAACTTTTCGTTTTCTTCTTCCCCATTTCCATATCAATATCCCATGTTTCAATATCCCATGTTTCAATCACCACCAACATAAATGTCATGAAAATTTGTGTAACAAGATTAGAGAAAAAAATATGGAATTTAGCTATGTTTCTTTAGGTACAACTTAACTGCGTTGGTTTAGGTGAGTGTAATTTAGCTATGTTGGTTTAGGTGTGAAGAAAATTCAGCTATGTTTGTTTAGAATGTGTTGGCAGAAACTGGGGAACAGTAAACAAAAGAAATTTTTCAGCGGTAGTTAACTACCGCCCGCTGAGTCCAGCTGCACTTAACTACCGGCGCTTCAATCAACGGTAGTTAATTACCGCTGGGGGTAATTTGTTCATTTACTTGTGTCAATAGGAAGTATTCTATGTCAGAAAAGCAATTTTCAAAGAGCAATTGTATTACCCCTTCTACCAACATGAGATTGAAATGGGCTTTTCATCATACTGTCTTCTAAGATAAGGCCCACCACAATATTACATGACTTGTGTTTTTGGGAAGAGTGTTACTTTTCCCACCCTATGCCTTTCCTCACGCGCCCAATTTTTTTTCCAATTTTACCCCTTGTCCGGATTTTGTTTTCCGGATTTCATTGTTAGAAATTTGCAGATATATCCGGATTATATTACCTGGAATAGTGTTTTATCAGAACTTTTGCAATTGTAAGGTCTACAATTCGTAAAAGAAAATGCAAATAAACTAAAAAACATAAATAAAAAGACACAAACATAAAAACAATTCATTTTATTAATATATGAACAATACATTACAATAATTTTCAAGCTTTCAAGCTTTTTAAGCTTATTACATAATATCCTAAATCTATTTCTAATCCTATCCTATTACATAAGCTATACCAGTGGCTCCAGCTCTAACTCCAGCCACTGATGAAGAGGAAAGAGGGTGGGAGGAAAGAAGATGGCGGGGAAGAAGAAAATCTGTTGGTGGGGACAAGAGACCATGATGGTCAACATGACACCCAGACAAACCCACCTCAGATTCAGACTGACCTCTACCCTATTGACCGATCATATGACCCTGATGGATTTCCAAAGAGGTCTCTTTCTATGAAAGGCCAACGATGGAAACACATCGTTGTAGAAGAGGAGAAGAGAAGAAAGAAGAAGGTGTGAAATTTTTTGAGAAAATGAACCATATTTATAGGGGAAGGGGGTTAAAAAACGTGTGGGAGGTCATCAATGTCGGTCAAAAAACGTGTTTTTACACTTGACCACCGCCCAAAACGTTTGAAAAACATTTTCTTTGTGGTGCAGACCACCGGCCAAAACTTCTGGTGAAGTCCGGAAGATATAATCCGGATTACGCATGCACTCCGGATTACGTATTCCGGAAAGAGACGATAATGGGGTGTCCCAAAGTGAAACTTGGGACGTTGTGTACGGTGAGGGTTGGTTCGGATTGTATAATCCGGATTGATTCAGCATTGGATTCTTCTGTGTGGCCTGCATTGTACCGACAATTTTTGTGGTCCACAACGCCCAAATACCTCTATAAATAGGGGTCCCTATTTTCATTACAAGTAAACTACACCAGAAAAAAAAAATCATGGAATTCTCTGGCTTTGATCCGAACACTAAGCTAGCGGCAGTCTACTACAACGGTGGAACACCACCCCATCTGTTTAGGATTCGCGCCGATGTCACCCTATCCGGGCTGAAAGATGAGCTGGATCAAATCAACCGTCAACTCAACCGCAGAGACACTAGGAGGGTGGTCGGTGTTGAATATCGATGTCCATTGTCCGACTCAGCCGGATCTCTACGCTTCAGCTGGATGAAACTCACAAACGATGACGACGTGAGAACCATGTTCTCTGTCTTTGGTCAGCACAGCGCTAGAGGACCGATCGAGTTGGACGCTTCGTTGGTTAGATTTGCTGAACAAATCCTGAAAAGTTTGCACCGGCCCAGGAACTACGAAGAGATCAGGGCTCTGCTGGAGGGACCAGAGAAGGAAGAAGTTAGTTTAGATGATCCGTGATAATGTGTTATGTTTTAATTAACCATGTGTTTTATGTTGTTTTAATTGTGTGTTAGTTATGTGTTGTTGAATTAAGTCGTTGCTTTATGTTTTAGTTACGTGTTTTATGTTGTTTTAATTGCGTGTTAGTGTTATACCCTAATTTTGGACCTAAAAATACTTGTTTAATTCTTCTTTTCTTGCATTATAAGTCATTTGATATGTCTCTGATTAATTGCATCTTTCTCTGCATTTTATTTCAATATTATTTGCAAAATTCATGTAAAAGGGTATTTTAGTCATTTCCTGCATTCAACTCATTTTAATCTTTGAAAATTGTTTGAGTCTTTCCTTGTTTCAATCTCATGTCAAAATTCATTTCAGAAAGTATCAGTTGAGTCATTTTTTAGTCAGTTTAGCCCCTAGGGGCATTTTAGTCATTTCCTATGTCAAAAGTTCTTTCAGTCTTTTAAAGATTTGTTTGAGTCCTTTCAAGTAGTTTGAATAAGTCTCTGTTTCATTCTATGTCAAAACCCATTTTAAAAATTGCATTTAAAGTCATTTTGAGTCAGTTTTGCCCCTAGGGGCATTTTAGTCTTTTCATGTGTTAAAACCCTGTTTAAATTCTAAAAATTGTCTCTGAGTATTTTAATTCGCTTGTATAAACTCTTGCTTTAATCCCTTGTTAAAAAATCATTTTAAAATTGCATTTGAGTCGTTTTAGTCCCTAGGGGGCGTTTTGGTCATTTCACATAAAAACTCTTGTCTGCTTCGTTGTTTTTAATCGTCTCGCTTTACGTTAATTTTCAATTTACTTTTTTCAATTCAATTTTAGTTTAATTTTCATTTTAGTCCTCGTACTTTTGTTATTTACATTTTAATCCCTTTTAAGTTTGTTAGAGTCCAAGTGCCATGTGTCCAAATGTTATTGGCCTTTAAAAGTTTGTTACAAGTCAAGTGCCACGTGGCAGTCCATCATTGGTCCAAGCATTTCCACATCACCTATAAATAGGTCAAAGTTGGTCAAGGTTCATGGAACCAATCATTTTTCACAAAATTCCAAAAAATCACAAAAATTCATAATTTATTTTCTCTCAATTTTCCCTCTCTTCTAACAACTCTTCACCACCCTAACCAACTTTCTCATCCTCCATAACCACCACTTTTCTCACCTCTAACTAACTCCACCACCATAACCAACCTAAACCACCACCTTTAACCACCCTAACCATCAAAAACCACCCAATCTTCATCATTCAAATTCCAAAAACCACCACAAACCTTCATCATCCAAGTCCCACAACCACCACAACAACCTTCAATTACACAAGTTCACCGATTAATCTCTCCCATTCTCATTCAATTTTACAAATCCGTCATTACGCTTTCTCGCAGATTCGAAGCTAACAGATTTCAATCTGTAGCAACGGTCCAATTTTGAGGACGAATTCGTCGTCGTTCTTCAACAACGGCCACAAATCCAGACTCACAAATCTCAAGGTCGCAGAACCTAATCAAGCAGAGCAGGGCGATTAATTCATCATCAATTACTTCTCGAATCCGTCGAAAACAACGGCGGCACAAGGCATACGACCAGAATCCGAAACGAAGCAAGTGAAACCGATCGTGAGGAGAAGAGCATCGGAGTTGTGGGGACAAAACGCGAAGAACAGCAGCATGAAACGGTGAAAGGGAGCCAGACGGATTCGCCCTGCAAGAACTCGGATCCACAACAAAATCAGCAAAAGAAAACGTTTCCAGAAGAGAGAAAAAAGAAGTTTAGGCGGCGGCGCCGCCACCCCTGGCCGGCCAACCGCCGCCGGAAACTTGTTGGGGGCGATGAAGCTTGGAGCTAGTGAGGGAGGGGTAGAACACGTTTGGTGAGAAGAAGAAGAAGGGAATGGCGCTGCACATTTTCTATTAGAGGAAGAAGAGAGTTCACGTGAGCAACTTTCTTTCATTCTAAACCGGTTCAATCAACCCACGACCCATGACCCGTTGGGTTAACCCAGCCTTTTCCTTAAGCCCAACTGGTATTTGTTTCTATTTGTTCCTCTTTACAGTTTTACTGTTTTAAACCCCTGCAGTACTTTTCACACCCCTGTCTCTTCAAGAACTCTTGAAAAATTCCCCAAAAAATTATAATATGTTCTTGATACTTTTTGTGAATCTTGATGACTTTTACCTGTTAGATTTTGATCAAAATGTATAAAAAATTCTCTTGTGCTTTATTAAATCAATCCTTGTTAACGTTGGTGCCTTTTTTGTTTTGTTTAAAGGAAGAACTTCTAAGTTTTTGTGGATTTTTCATTGTGATAATTTTGATGCTCGATACTTGACTTTTGAAAAATAATTGCATGTTAAAATTTACTTCAAAAAAGTATGTGTGTTTGTTTTTCGTTATCTTGCTACTTTGTCGTTAAAATCTCGCAAAACTTTGATGCATCTTGAACTTGATGATGCGGCCTATGATTGTGATAGTGTGCATGTAATTTTTGTGATGATTTGCCTCATAAAATTGGGTGTTTACTTGCTGTTTTAAGAATGATTTTTGTGGACTTTGTGTTTTGTGTATAATGTGGATTTCTCTTGCATGAATAAAAATATAAGAAGACTTGGAATCATTAGAATTGTTGGCATGTTAATTTCCCATGATTCTCATGTTTGTGATTGGATTAAACTCTTTGAAGCCTTCCAAAAATATGAGAATCTAGGTATTAAATCTTGCCTAGCATTATGTTGAATTCAAGCCTTTTACCTTTCTTTCCTCGGTTAAATTCTTGGCTATCTCCTTATTAAATTCTAGTTATTTTACTATGTTCTTTTGCTTGTTTCCATGTCATTTCACATCTTATTCTACTAACCATTTGTTCATTGTTTCATATATCATGAGCATTCCATACTTCATCACCTCATTCACTTTAATTTCTTGCACTTTAAGTTTCAATTTCATGCAAAAATTAGAATGTAAAGACTTAGGAAATTCTTGTAATATTTTACTTTCATGCAATTTTAATTTCTTGGCAAAGAGGCCATAGAATGTATCTAGGATGTGATGTAAAGGACAATGGACTCTAATGATGTACACCGACACAAGCACCGACACATGCACACACATCACTATATAGTTAGGAGATGCATGTTTAGATGTATGTTTAGGATTGTATGTTTAGATGAATGTTTAGGCTTTATACTTAGAAAAATCAATTTCCAAAAAAATGTGAACAAACATCATTCAAACCATTTTCAAAATAAACCTTGGGGTCCAAAACCCCATTGAATTTTCCTTTTATTTTCTTAATCAAAAATTCAATGAAAATTAATCATACTTTGACCATATTTTGCAATTCACTAATCCAACCTCACAATTTCATAAATCTCATGCCCTTGAGGCCTCTTTCTATTCTTCAAAATTCCAATTTTTCAAACTTAAAATCAACCAACAAAAACAAAAACATTTTTTGAGAGAGAACTACGGTGGATTTGATCCCTTAAACGGGTACGTAGGCAAGGAACAAAATTCCTTCAATTCAACTAAAATAAAAATCCAAAAACATTCTTCTCCCTCCAATTCTTCACTTAGTAACTTTTAGGTGTAAATAACATTTTCAAATAGCATTTAAAAATAAAGCGCGCGCGTAGAAATTAAAGACGGTTCCTATAGGTTACTATAGTCGTTATGGGTGCCTAACACCTTCCCATAGCGAAAACAACTCCCGGACCTCGATTCTCAAGGGTTTTGCTTACTTTTTCCCTTCCCAAGAAAAAATAAGATATCACCGGTTTAAAAGGTTCAAACGTAATCAATGTTTGACACCCGAAAACCAAGATAAAACAGCTGGCGACTTCACTGGGGAGATTCGAGAGTTACGCCTAGTCTTTATTTCCACGCTTGCGCTTGTATTTTTACTTGTTCTTTTACTTGCTTTCCTATTTGAATAAATGTTTAATTTCTTGCAAACGTGTGGGGTGAGAATATCAAAAGTCCTGCACCCGGGCTGAGTGAACTTAGGATTTAGGAGGGATATAATCGACAATTCATTCCGGGGGTTGCCTCGTGTTTTGGATTATGCGATCAATCCCACATAGCTGAGGCATTTTGGGGGGTGATGTTGTCGGCGCGAGTTGTCGCGTTTAGGCACTTTGCTTCTAATTGTTCTATGACGCTATGAACCGTAGATAACCAAACCCATCCATGGCCATTTTCTAGGATGTAGTGCGGAGGCTAAACCGGGTGTTGTCTCGAGTTTTAGTCGTCACGCGATACTACACTCAAGTTAGACCTTCCACGTATAATCATGGAGCGAGTGTTGTCTCGTGACACCGTGATATACGTCGGAGAGGTTGCAACTTGGGAACCTTTTTTAGAACCCGGTTACTATTATCCTAAAGCCCTAGTTTCACCGGACACCGTGTCCACCCATGACTCCTCGACTTTGAACTTCAACCCACCATGTTTTCTCCGAACTTGAACATAATCATGCATTCATGCATACATGCATACATGCATAAACTTTTTTCCATGCATTTATCGGAGGACTTAGACAAGTCATCTTTTGAACATCACGGATGTGAACACCAAGTGATACCATCTCGACTAAACTTCTAATTTTGCTCAAGATCTTCAAATAAAACCGTGTTTCTCCGTGATGTTCACAACCACTTTGACAAGTCTTCTGACAAAAAAAAAAAAAAAAGAGTCTTTTTGCATTTGCATATCATGCATCATATGCATCATTCATCGGTCACAAATGGCTTCCCGTGCTCATTATCTCCTGGTTTTTCCGCCGCAGTCTGAAAGGTGGCTCGTGCTCGTAAGGTTTACCAACCGGCTAGAATTCATCAAACAAGATTGTACAAGAGAAGAAACATGGCTAACCTTGAGGAAGAGAATGCCAGCCCCACGGGCCAGCCCATTAAAGAGTCTAATCTGGACAAGGTTTTGAGGCTCATCAAAAAGAGTGACTATAAGATTGTTGACCAGCTGCTGCAAACTCCGTCAAAGATATCCATCTTGTCTCTACTCATGAGCTCAGAGGCTCACAGGAAAGTGTTGATGAAAGTACTTGAGCAAGCTTATGTTGATCATGAAGTCTCTGTGGATCAGTTCGATGGAATAGTGGGTAGCATCACCGCTTGCAATAGCCTGGGATTCGGTGACGATGAACTCCCCGAAGCAGGGAAGCACCACAACTTGGCTCTACATATCTCGGTGCACTGTGGATCTGATATGATATCCAACGTGTTGGTGGACACTGGATCATCGTTGAATGTAATGCCTGAGTCCACACTAAGGCAATTAAGTCATCACGGAATTTCCCTGAGGGGTAGCAGCTATCTGGTTAAAGCTTTTGATGGATCCCGCAAGGATGTTCTCGGAGAGGTAGACTTGCCAATTACCATTGGTCCAGAGACGTTCCAAATCACTTTCCAAGTCATGGACATCAACGCTTCTTACAGTTGTCTCCTCGGAAGGCCGTGGATCCACGACGCTGGAGCGGTAACTTCTACATTGCATCAGAAGCTCAAGTTCATGAGGAATGGTAAGATTGTCACTGTGCATGGTGAAGAGGCATTTCTAGTTAGCCAAGTATCATCCTTCTCTTGTGTTGAAGCCGGGTCCGCTGAAGGGACGTCGTTTCAAGGCTTGACCGTGGAGGGTGCAGAACCCCGAAGGGCTGGTACTGCTATGGCTTCACTGAAAGATGCCCAGAGGGCTGTTCAACAAGGGCAAGCTGCTGGCTGGGGCAAAGTGATTCAGATTCTGGAAAACAAGCGTAAAGAGGGCCTTGGATTCTCCTCGACACCTGCTATTTCAAAGGGAACTTTCTACAGTGCTGGGTTCATCAACGCTATTACTGAAGATGCTGCTGAAGGAAGTCACGCGCCTACATTTGTTATACCAGGAGGCACTGTGAGAAATTGGGAGGCCATCGATGTTCCTTTAGTCATGCATGCTTCCATGTAATGTGTCATGTTGCTCGTGTTTTTTGTTTTCAAAATAATAATCCTTTCGCTCTGCCCAAGGCGAAAGTGATATCATTGTAAGGGCGTGTTTGTTTCGGCATTGCCGTTATCAATAAAAGTTGTCGTTTTTCTCACGACTCTTTGTTTTTTTTACTTTTTAGTGCCTTTTTCTTGGAAATAATGGTAATGCCAGAAAAAACCAAAACATCTGTATTTTTCTTATTAATTTCAAAAATCTGCATGAAAAACTTTTTCTAAAAATCATCCCAATCATATTATGCAGATTGAACCATAATAAACCCGTTGAACACAGTGACCCTATGGTTCCTCCAAATTTTGAATTCCCTGTATATGAAGCTGAAGATGAGGATGATGATTATGAAGAGGTACCGAATGAGATCACTCGACTGCTTGAGCAAGAAAGAAGAGCCATTCAGCCTCACCAGGAAGAGATTGAGCTTATCAACCTGGGTACTGAAGAGAACAAGCGAGAGATCAAGATTGGTGCTGCACTTGAGCCAGAGGTGAAAAAGAAGATCATTCAGCTTCTCCATGATTATCCAGATGTCTTTGCATGGTCCTATGAAGATATGCCGGGTCTAGATCCCAAGATTGTGGAACACCGGATTCCGACAAGACCTGAATGTCCTCCTGTCAAACAGAAATTGAGAAGGTCTCGTCCAGACATGGCTCTAAAGATCAAGGCTGAAGTACAAAAGCAAATTGATGCGGGTTTCCTCATGACAGCTGAATACCCTGAGTGGATTGCCAACATCGTACCAGTACCAAAGAAAGATGGGAAAGTTCGAATGTGTGTTGATTACAGAGATTTGAACAAAGCCAGCCCAAAAGATAACTTCCCATTGCCTCATATTGACGTGCTTGTGGACAGTGCTGCTCAATCCAAAGTGTTCTCCTTTATGGATGGTTTCTCTGGTTATAATCAGATACGAATGTCTCCTGAAGATAGAGAAAAGACGTCCTTCATCACTCCGTGGGGAACGTTCTGTTATAAAGTGATGCCGTTTGGCTTGATAAATGCTGGTGCTACCTATCAAAGGGGTATGACCACTCTGTTTCATGATATGATTCACAAAGAGATTGAAGTATATGTTGATGATATGATTGTGAAGTCAAGTGATGAAGAGCAGCATGCTGTGTATTTGGAAAAGATGTTTGAAAGATTGAGAAAATACAAGTTGCGGTTGAATCCTAACAAGTGCACATTCGGGGTAAGATCTGGAAAGTTGCTAGGCTTCATTGTCAGCCAAAGAGGCATTGAAGTTGACCCTGACAAAGTCCGAGCCATCAGAGAGATGCCAGCTCCTCAAACTGAGAAGCAAGTCAGAGGTTTCCTCGGACGTCTGAATTACATTTCAAGATTTATATCTCACATGACTACTACCTGCGGACCAATTTTCAAATTGCTCAGGAAAAATCAACCTGTCGTATGGAATGATGAATGTCAAGAAGCTTTTGATAGCATTAAAGAATACCTGTTAGAGCCACCTATCCTTGTCCCGCCAGTGGAAGGAAGGCCTTTGATCATGTATCTGTCAGTGTTAGATGATTCAGTTGGTTGTATTCTCGGTCAACAAGATGAGACTGGCAAGAAAGAGCATGCTATCTACTATCTGAGCAAGAAATTCACCGACTGTGAGACTCGGTATACGATGCTTGAAAAGACATGTTGTGCTTTAGCCTGGGCTGCCAAACGCCTGCGTCATTATATGGTGAATCATACAACTTGGTTGATATCTCGAATGGATCCAATCAAGTACATCTTTGAAAAGCCCGCTGTTACTGGAAAGATCGCACGTTGGCAAATGTTGTTGTCTGAATATGATATTGTGTACAAAGCTCAGAAAGCAATCAAAGGAAGTATCCTTGTTGAGCATCTTGCTTGTCAGCCTCTTGATGATTATCAGCCGATTAAGTTTGATTTCCCTGATGAAGAGGTCATGTATCTGAAAGCAAAAGACTGTGAAGAACCACTGATCAATGAAGGGCCAGATCCCAATAGTAAATGGGGCTTAGTGTTTGATGGTGCTGTTAATGTTTATGGTAAAGGGATTGGGGCCATCATTGTAACCCCACAGGGGCACCACATTCCTTTCACCGCTCGAATAACTTTTGAATGCACGAACAACATAGCTGAGTATGAAGCATGCATCTTGGGCATTGAAGCAGCCCTTGATCTGAGAATTAAGCATCTTGACATCTATGGAGATTCTGCACTTGTTATTAACCAGATAAAAGGTGAATGGGAGACTCATCATGAGAAGCTGATCCCGTACCGTGATTATGCAAGACGTCTGTTGACATACTTTACCAAGGTCGAGCTGCACCACATCCCTCGGGATGAAAACCAGATGGCTGATGCTCTCGCTACTTTGTCTTCCATGTTTCGTGTGAATCACTGGAATGATGTGCCTGTGATCAAGGTGCAGCGTCTTGATAGACCCGCTCATGTGTTTACTATTGAAAATATGCCAGGTCAAGCTGATAGAGATGTGAATGACAAAAAGCCTTGGTATTACAACATCAAACAATTCTTGCAGAATCGTGAATATCCACCTGGTGCTTCCAACAGAGATAAAAAGACCTTGAGACGATGGGCTAGCAGGTTCCTTCTGGACGGAGAAATCCTATACAAAAGGAACTATGACATGGTCTTGTTGAGATGTGTTGACAAACAAGAAGCTGAGAAGTTAATGCATGATGTACATGATGGTACTTTTGGGACCCATGCTTCGGGTCACACCATGTCAAGAAAGCTGTTAAGAGCCGGCTATTACTGGATAACTATGGAGCGTGACTGCCACAAACATGCTAAGAGATGCCACAAGTGTCAAATTTATGCTGACAAGATTCATGTGCCTCCACGCGCTCTCAATATTATATCTTCCCCATGGCCTTTCTCCATGTGGGGCATTGACATGATCGGAAGAATTGAACCGAAGGCTTCCAATGGACATCGTTTCATTCTAGTGGCAATTGATTATTTCACCAAGTGGGTTGAAGCTGCCTCCTATGCAAATGTGACCAAGCAAGTGGTTGTCAAGTTTATCAAGAATAACATCATCTGTCGATATGGTGTTCCCAACAAGATCATCACTGACAATGGTTCCAATCTGAACAATAGCATGATGCAAGCTATATGTGAAGAATTCAAGATTGAACATCACAATTCTTCTCCTTATAGACCTCAGATGAATGGTGCAGTTGAGGCCGCTAACAAGAACATCAAGAAGATTGTTCAGAAGATGGTCACTACTTACAAAGACTGGCATGAGATGCTACCTTTTGCCTTACATGGTTACCGTACTACAGTGCGCAGTGCAACCGGGGCAACCCCTTTCTCTCTGGTATATGGTATGGAAGCAGTTCTCCCTCTGGAAGTGGAGATTCCATCTCTTCGAGTGATCATGGAAGCAAAGTTAACTGAGGCTGAATGGTGTCAAAGTCGGTATGATCAATTGAATCTGATTGAAGAGAAGCGTATGGATGCCATGACTCATGGACAGTTGTATCAAATGCGAATGAAGAATGCTTTCGACAAGAAAGTCCGACCTCGAGAATTCAAGGAAGGCGAACTTGTATTGAAAAGAAGGATAAGTCAGCAACCCGACCCAAGGGGCAAGTGGACACCTAACTATGAAGGTCCTTATGTTGTCAAGAAGGCTTTCTCTGGTGGTGCTTTGATTCTTACACACATGGATGGTGTTGAACTCCCAAATCCTGTTAATGCCGATATAGTCAAGAAATACTTTGTCTAAAAAGAAAAGAACAGCGTGGTAGGTCGAAAACCCGAAAGGGCGGCCTAGGCAAAAATGCGCTTCCTGGTGGATCGAAAACCCGAAAGGGCGATCCAGGCAAAAGTTAGGGACAAAAAAAAATGAATATAAAAAGCTCGCTGAGATTGTACGCAACTCAGGCAAGAATGAGCGCCTCGATGAGCCGAAAACCCGAAAGGGCGGTTCATGCAAAAATGAGGTTGACAATAAAGACAAGTAACTATGTCTGGCAAATCACCATCACCCCTTGGGGCATCTGCAACTGTCAATGATCTTCTTCATCAGAGGCTTCTGTACTTGTGAATTCAAAATTTCTATGAAATGTAGCGGTCATCGTGTTCAATGTATCACCAACCAATAAAAATTACCATTTTCCAAGCTTTGTAAATCCGTGGAGTCGTGCCCTTGGCTGACTTTCACTCTTCTACATCAATTTGAGCCTTTCTGTTGTTTGAAACTCTATTTTTCTTTCTACCTTCAATACTATATACAAAACATTTTCTTTCTATTTGATAATGTTAATGTCTGAAACAAACATTTTTGAAAATTGAAAACTTTTTTCCTGTCTATTTTGAAAGCAAACCTGAGCAATAGGGTACATTTCAATGAAACATGCATGAATAAATGAATATCAATGTCTATTTCAATACATGTTACAAGCAGGTTACTCCCCAGGATGATCTGTGGTCAATGGCAAGAATGAAAAAACAGAATGAAAATGAAAAATGATAAATGAAAATGAAAAGCTCGCTAAGCTGAAAACCCGAAAGGGCGGTTTAGGCAAAAATGAGCACCCCGCTGATCGACAACCTGTGAAGGCAAATCAGGCAAAAATGGGGCAATGAAAAGAATCTATTCCCCGGTGAATCGAAAACCCGAAAGGGCGGTTTAGGCAAAAGTGGGGTTTGAAAATGAAAGAATGAAATATTGAAAAGCATTGACCACAGATGCGAACATCCAATGTTTACCCAGCACTGACACGCCTAGCAACGGCGACCTGTATCCAAGGACTTTCCAAGGGTCCTCCTTTACAAGTTTTATTGCCCTCAGCCATGGTCTCGATACGTCTCCCAACGACGGTCTCTCCAAAAGAGGTTTTTCCCCTGTGAATATGTTGCAGCACGAGCCACTACGTGCCCAATCTTCCAATGTTTCGTCTGCCTTTGTGAAACTTCCCTGTCAAACTGCCAATCAATCATGCATTTCAAGCATTCATACATGCATAATCATGCATTTTATATGCTCATACATCCAAGAATCTTGCTACACTATACATACATGTTGCATATCCAACTCTCAATCGTCAAATTCAAGTCCCAATTCCAACTGTCAAACTGTCAAATTCAACTCAATTTCAACTGTCAAATTTGAAGCAATCTCAACTTCAATAACCATGTCAATGTCAACATCCAAAGGCAATGTCAATGTCAACATCCAATGGCAATGTCAATGTTGACATCCAATGACAATGTCAATGTCAATCTCCAATTCCAATGTTGACATCCAATGACAATGTCAATGTCAACCTCCAATTCCAATTCCAATGCCAATCTCCAATTCCAATTCCAATGCTAATCTCTAATTCCAATTCCAATGCCAATTTCAATTCCAATTTCAATGTCAATGTCAAATGTCAAATGTCAATATCCAATGTCAATGTCAAATGTCAAATGTCAAATGTCAATGTCAAATGTCAATGTCAAATATCCAATGTCAAATGTCAATGTCAAGTATCCAATGTCAAATGTCAATGTCAAATGTCAATGTCAAATATCCAATGTCAAATGTCAATGTCAAATGTCAAATGTCAATGTTAAATGTCAATGTCAAATGTCAATGTTAAATGTCAAATGTCAATGTCAAATGTCAATATCCAACTGTCAACTGTCAAACTCAATGTCAATGTCAATGTTAATGTCAAATGCCAATGTCAATGTCAATGTTAATGTCAAATGCCAATGTCAATGTCAATGTTAATGTCAAATGCCAATGTCAATGTCAATGTCAATGTCAATGCCAATGTCAAATGTCAATGTCAATGCCAATGTCAAATGTCAAATGTCAATGTCAATGTCAAATGCCAATGTCAATGTCAATGTCAATGTCAATGCCAATGTCAAATGTCAAATGTCAATGTTAATGTCAAATGCCAATGCCAATGTCAATGTCAATGTCAATTTCAATTGCCAAGCCAATGTCAATGTCAATGTCAATGTCAATTTCAACTTTCAATTCAATTCAAATCAATGTCAATTTACTCTTGGGCCAACAAAAATGGTCATGTCTATTTTCAAACCAGGTCAATGACAATGTACCCTCAATTGGTATCTTGTTAAACCAGACTCTCAATTTGTATCTTGTTACTGGTCAAGTGCCAGGTTCAATCCAAAAAAGAACCACTTGTACCTGCTTATATACCTATGCTTCCGGACAAACGGCAAGTTCGATAGAACAGTTTGTACCCAGCTTATGTTCTGTTATCGGTCAAACGGCAAGTTCGATAGAACAGTTTGTACCCAGCTCATGCTTTGTTATCAGTCAGACGGCAAGTTCAATCTGAAGAACAGTTTGTACCCAGCTTATGCTTTGTTATCGGTCAAACGACAAGTTCGATCTAAGAGAACAGTCTGCACTCTCCCACATGATGTGGTGATAATCCAACAAGCAAGTTCGATCCAAAGAAACAGCTTGTATCAACCCTTTTGTCTATGTCTCCAGCCAAACGGCCAGTTCGATCCGAAGAACAGTTTGTGTCTGTCTATCTGTTTGTATTTTCAATCAAGTGTCAAGTTCGATCCAAAGAACAGCTTGTATCTGCCTATATGTCTATGTTTCCGATCAAGTGTCAAGTTCGATCCAAAGAACAGCTTGTATCTGCCTATATGTCTATGTTTCCGGTCAAGTGCCAAGTTCGATCCAAAGAACAGCTTGTACCTGTCTATTTGTTGCCCGTTCTTTCTACCTTGATGTCTATAAATCCCTTGGTGGTGTGACACAACCCGTAGATTCCGGTTCGATTGTCTTGCATTCATAAATGAAATGTTGCATAACATTCATGTTTTTGAAAATCTGAAAGCGTATTTTTATGTCCAAAAGCAGTGCAAATGTTAATGTTTAAGTATCTTCGTCCCGTCAATTCTAAGACTTCGTCTCTTGACTCTCCGGACAAAGAAACTTAAATAGGGGCAGCTGTTATACCCTAATTTTGGACCTAAAAATACTTGTTTAATTCTTCTTTTCTTGCATTATAAGTCATTTGATATGTCTCTGATTAATTGCATCTTTCTCTGCATTTTATTTCAATATTATTTGCAAAATTCATGTAAAAGGGTATTTTAGTCATTTCCTGCATTCAACTCATTTTAATCTTTGAAAATTGTTTGAGTCTTTCCTTGTTTCAATCTCATGTCAAAATTCATTTCAGAAAGTATCAGTTGAGTCATTTTTTAGTCAGTTTAGCCCCTAGGGGCATTTTAGTCATTTCCTATGTCAAAAGTTCTTTCAGTCTTTTAAAGATTTGTTTGAGTCCTTTCAAGTAGTTTGAATAAGTCTCTGTTTCATTCTATGTCAAAACCCATTTTAAAAATTGCATTTAAAGTCATTTTGAGTCAGTTTTGCCCCTAGGGGCATTTTAGTCTTTTCATGTGTTAAAACCCTGTTTAAATTCTAAAAATTGTCTCTGAGTATTTTAATTCGCTTGTATAAACTCTTGCTTTAATCCCTTGTTAAAAAATCATTTTAAAATTGCATTTAAGTCGTTTTAGTCCCTAGGGGGCGTTTTGGTCATTTCACATAAAAACTCTTGTCTGCTTCGTTGTTTTTAATCGTCTCGCTTTACGTTAATTTTCAATTTACTTTTTTCAATTCAATTTTAGTTTAATTTTCATTTTAGTCCTCGTACTTTTGTTATTTACATTTTAATCCCTTTTAAGTTTGTTAGAGTCCAAGTGCCATGTGTCCAAATGTTATTGGCCTTTAAAAGTTTGTTACAAGTCAAGTGCCACGTGGCAGTCCATCATTGGTCCAAGCATTTCCACATCACCTATAAATAGGTCAAAGTTGGTCAAGGTTCATGGAACCAATCATTTTTCACAAAATTCCAAAAAATCACAAAAATTCATAATTTATTTTCTCTCAATTTTCCCTCTCTTCTAACAACTCTTCACCACCCTAACCAACTTTCTCATCCTCCATAACCACCACTTTTCTCACCTCTAACTAACTCCACCACCATAACCAACCTAAACCACCACCTTTAACCACCCTAACCATCAAAAACCACCCAATCTTCATCATTCAAATTCCAAAAACCACCACAAACCTTCATCATCCAAGTCCCACAACCACCACAACAACCTTCAATTACACAAGTTCACCGATTAATCTCTCCCATTCTCATTCAATTTTACAAATCCGTCATTACGCTTTCTCGCAGATTCGAAGCTAACAGATTTCAATCTGTAGCAACGGTCCAATTTTGAGGACGAATTCGTCGTCGTTCTTCAACAACGGCCACAAATCCAGACTCACAAATCTCAAGGTCGCAGAACCTAATCAAGCAGAGCAGGGCGATTAATTCATCATCAATTACTTCTCGAATCCGTCGAAAACAACGGCGGCACAAGGCATACGACCAGAATCCGAAACGAAGCAAGTGAAACCGATCGTGAGGAGAAGAGCATCGGAGTTGTGGGGACAAAACGCGAAGAACAGCAGCATGAAACGGTGAAAGGGAGCCAGACGGATTCGCCCTGCAAGAACTCGGATCCACAACAAAATCAGCAAAAGAAAACGTTTCCAGAAGAGAGAAAAAAGAAGTTTAGGCGGCGGCGCCGCCACCCCTGGCCGGCCAACCGCCGCCGGAAACTTGTTGGGGGCGATGAAGCTTGGAGCTAGTGAGGGAGGGGTAGAACACGTTTGGTGAGAAGAAGAAGAAGGGAATGGCGCTGCACATTTTCTATTAGAGGAAGAAGAGAGTTCACGTGAGCAACTTTCTTTCATTCTAAACCGGTTCAATCAACCCACGACCCATGACCCGTTGGGTTAACCCAGCCTTTTCCTTAAGCCCAACTGGTATTTGTTTCTATTTGTTCCTCTTTACAGTTTTACTGTTTTAAACCCCTGCAGTACTTTTCACACCCCTGTCTCTTCAAGAACTCTTGAAAAATTCCCCAAAAAATTATAATATGTTCTTGATACTTTTTGTGAATCTTGATGACTTTTACCTGTTAGATTTTGATCAAAATGTATAAAAAATTCTCTTGTGCTTTATTAAATCAATCCTTGTTAACGTTGGTGCCTTTTTTGTTTTGTTTAAAGGAAGAACTTCTAAGTTTTTGTGGATTTTTCATTGTGATAATTTTGATGCTCGATACTTGACTTTTGAAAAATAATTGCATGTTAAAATTTACTTCAAAAAAGTATGTGTGTTTGTTTTTCGTTATCTTGCTACTTTGTCGTTAAAATCTCGCAAAACTTTGATGCATCTTGAACTTGATGATGCGGCCTATGATTGTGATAGTGTGCATGTAATTTTTGTGATGATTTGCCTCATAAAATTGGGTGTTTACTTGCTGTTTTAAGAATGATTTTTGTGGACTTTGTGTTTTGTGTATAATGTGGATTTCTCTTGCATGAATAAAAATATAAGAAGACTTGGAATCATTAGAATTGTTGGCATGTTAATTTCCCATGATTCTCATGTTTGTGATTGGATTAAACTCTTTGAAGCCTTCCAAAAATATGAGAATCTAGGTATTAAATCTTGCCTAGCATTATGTTGAATTCAAGCCTTTTACCTTTCTTTCCTCGGTTAAATTCTTGGCTATCTCCTTATTAAATTCTAGTTATTTTACTATGTTCTTTTGCTTGTTTCCATGTCATTTCACATCTTATTCTACTAACCATTTGTTCATTGTTTCATATATCATGAGCATTCCATACTTCATCACCTCATTCACTTTAATTTCTTGCACTTTAAGTTTCAATTTCATGCAAAAATTAGAATGTAAAGACTTAGGAAATTCTTGTAATATTTTACTTTCATGCAATTTTAATTTCTTGGCAAAGAGGCCATAGAATGTATCTAGGATGTGATGTAAAGGACAATGGACTCTAATGATGTACACCGACACAAGCACCGACACATGCACACACATCACTATATAGTTAGGAGATGCATGTTTAGATGTATGTTTAGGATTGTATGTTTAGATGAATGTTTAGGCTTTATACTTAGAAAAATCAATTTCCAAAAAAATGTGAACAAACATCATTCAAACCATTTTCAAAATAAACCTTGGGGTCCAAAACCCCATTGAATTTTCCTTTTATTTTCTTAATCAAAAATTCAATGAAAATTAATCATACTTTGACCATATTTTGCAATTCACTAATCCAACCTCACAATTTCATAAATCTCATGCCCTTGAGGCCTCTTTCTATTCTTCAAAATTCCAATTTTTCAAACTTAAAATCAACCAACAAAAACAAAAACATTTTTTGAGAGAGAACTACGGTGGATTTGATCCCTTAAACGGGTACGTAGGCAAGGAACAAAATTCCTTCAATTCAACTAAAATAAAAATCCAAAAACATTCTTCTCCCTCCAATTCTTCACTTAGTAACTTTTAGGTGTAAATAACATTTTCAAATAGCATTTAAAAATAAAGCGCGCGCGTAGAAATTAAAGACGGTTCCTATAGGTTACTATAGTCGTTATGGGTGCCTAACACCTTCCCATAGCGAAAACAACTCCCGGACCTCGATTCTCAAGGGTTTTGCTTACTTTTTCCCTTCCCAAGAAAAAATAAGATATCACCGGTTTAAAAGGTTCAAACGTAATCAATGTTTGACACCCGAAAACCAAGATAAAACAGTTAGCATATAACCCAATATATGCTTTTCGGATTACAAAATCCGGAAATATATAGGGCGTCAGTGTATTCCGGAGAACGTAATCCAAAATGCTTCAGCATAGGATTCTTTTGTATGGACCACATTGTACTAAGATTTTATGTGGTCCAAAACATCCAAGGACCTCTATAAATACACCATCTCCGGTTTTGATCTTCAATACGAGCAAAACACACAAACACACCAAAGCAAACCATGCAAAAGATTCATCATTTATGTTATTATGGTTTTTTTTAACTGTTTATTTGTCTTATGTTGCTTTTATTTATGTTATGTATCTTTGATCTATTTTTTTCCAACGCATTCGCAACGAAATAAAGGGCCTGGTACAGTTCGGACTTTACACTCCGGACAAACTGCATACGTTCCGGATTGTATAATCCGGAAACACTCAGTAACATTTAGGTAGGTGACGTTTCTCCAAAGGTTAGGCCGGTTAGTGGAGTTTGAATGCATTTTTTTTACTGTTTTGAATGTGGAACACGTTTTATTTGACTGTAATTAAGACCTATGACTTATATAAGGCTATAAAAAGGCTTGGATCTTCAACATTTTCCTTCATTCTTCTTCACCTCCTTTCTTACATTTTCTTCAAAAATTTTAAGTTTTTTAGGTAGCTTTTAGGAGTGTTTGTGGTGTCATGGTCATTGTTGACAGCTCATACGACCCCTGCAATTGCATTGCAGCTTATGCGGGGGTCGTATAACGGTCAACAGAGACCCTTGACATCGAAGAAAGACACAAAATATGCATATCGTATATGACCGGATTTTATATTCCTGAAGTTACCAACAATCTTGTCCGGAAAACATAATCCGGACCAGGGGTATTTTTGGAATTTTTGCAGGGCGCGCGAGAAGGTCATAGGGTGGGAAAAGTAACACTCTTTTGGGAAAAACTTTTCAACCCTAACATGAGTTCAAATTTAAAAAATTAAAGAAAACGCACAAATTTTGTATCAGAATAGTACACTTCCAGACAAATTATGTTGTCTAGATGCTATAAAATTAGACAGTTCCAATTGGTTCTTGCTACATGATGCCAATATTTAAATAGTGAGCAGGGATTCGCATGAATATTGAACATGAAAATTGGATGCAAGGTAATAAAATGTATGTTTTGTACTTCCTTTTTTTTTTGACAGAAGTACTTCCTATTTTTTGACAAGCATGTGTTAGACTTCCTGGATGGGGCTATGAGACATTTATAAACAACTAAAATCTAGATTTTGTTTATCACGTTGAAGAGGTCCTTCCAAGTCTTTTACATATTTAGGCTAAAATACATGTTTAGTCCTTAATTTATTTTGTGGTTTCACTTTGATTTCATAACTGTATTTTTCTATTTTGGTCCCTAACAAGTATGTTTCTGCATGTTGATATGGCATATCAACTGTGTGCATTATCAATTTTACTTCTACTTTCATTTGAAGTGAACACTTAGTCAACAGTCATCAAATCTCCATGAAAAAAAAAAACAGGGTAGGGAGATCACAACAGCTTCATCAAAGTTAGCAGAGTGTAAATAAATGAGAAGAAGAAAATGGAGAATTAAGAGGAGGAAGAAGAAGATAAACATTAGAGTAGAACTCTAATTTGAAAAAGAAAAGGATAAATTAGATTTGCATTAATCATAGTCAGCCACAATTAATGCTACATAGGCAAAGTTGACGTAAATTTGCAAAAATTTGAAAAAAGAGAGTCAACTAAGGGAAATAAAGTTAGGAGACCAAAACAGATAGAAATAGTTACAGAGTAAAGGATCATACGTGTAAATTAAGGATCATACGTGTAATTTAGTCTAGAAAAATGCTACTCCCTCCGTTCCATATTAGATGACCTAGTTGACTCCGACACATATACCAATGCATATGTTTTATCTTTGATATCTTCAATTCTCTACTAAAAATAATTATGAAAATTTAATATTTTAAAAATATTCATCGAGACGAATCCAACAACATCTTACATGATATTATTTATCTTTGCGAATTTGTAGAAAAATATGGTCAAAGTATGTTAAGTCAATATTGTTTTTTGTCAAATAGGTCATCTATTAAGGGACGGAGGGAGTAACACATATTTTAACACACATTTTTCAACATATTCTCTTTAATTGGTTAAATTCACATGGAATCCACCAAATTTATATGGGACCCACATGATTTGGTGAGATCCATGTGAATTTTAACCAATCAAATAGAGTATGTGTTAAAACGTGTGTTCCTAGCATCTCACTTTAGCTTATTACTCCCTCCCTTTCAAAATGAGTGTCACTTTAGCCAAAAAAATTTGTTTCAAAATGAATATCGCTTTACATTTCCAATACAACTTTAATTTTTTTCTTCCAACTTTACCCTCAATAAATACTCCAACTTTTCTCTCACACAATTTTCAATGCAACTTTAATTTTGTCTTTCTCTTATAAAGTAAGGGCAGTTTAGTAAAAACGTTATATCCAATGATTATTTCATTCCATTTCTTAATCTGTGTGTCAACGCCTAAAGCGACACTCATTTTGAAACGGATGGAGTATTTATCACTATGTTTTGAGCCAGAACCAAGAACTTGTGTACTCATATGTACGGTGTACCACTCCTTCACCTGCTAAGGTTTTGTTTGAGAGTTTGGAGAGGATATGAATGGAATGCTTTAGAGGGTTGGAAATATAAGAGAAAATGGTAAAATCTTTTACATTTTTTAAAAGAGTACTTTTTTAGAAAATGATAAATTAATTTTTATGATTAATATATTTTTTATTTTTAGAATATTATACCTACATAGATTAGATTTGAAGAATTTATGTAAACCCTCAAAAACCTTCATCCAATACAATTTTTGACTTCCCTAAATGAGGAGGATTTTGTATTATGAAGAAAAATTAGCCCCCAAAGTCCTCCCTTCTCAATGTGATTTATTTCTTCTACTTACTCTTTTATTTATTTCTGAAACCCTTCCCTCCCTTCCCTTCCAAACTCGCAAACAAAGTCTAAGGCGTTAAGGTGCTGATTGTTTGTCTTATGGTTCCATTGGAAGGTTACGGCTCCTCTAAAGTGAATATGTCACTAAAAAATCAAAGATATATATTATAGATACATCATAATAAATTATAAGTTTGTTAAAATAACAGCCTTTAATTTTCTCACTTTTCACTTTAGTCATTTTAGAGGATTCAAATCCCTAATTCCTTCAAAAACAAAATTCCCTAATAAAAATATGCATAGCTTTTTCTGCTAACATTCCTTTCATTTTCAATAGGTCCTGCCGGGGGTTGTGATTTGTCACTTACTAAAATAAATTTCCTTCTAGGTCTATTCCAAGATGTGATGTGAGATTTGTTATTGTGATTTGTTGCATTAACATGTCAATGTAGATTTTCCTGGTTGTATGCTTCCCTTTAACCTAAGCAAGAAGGGATTTGGATTCCTTGCTCTAAGAAAATCGCACATATACACGGTAAACAATCTTAGCTGTTAATTTATGGTCAGATAATTCAAATTACTTAATAACAAAGTGAGTGTTAAACGATTTTGTTTCTTTTATTTAAATTAGACGACCAAAATTGAAAAATATGTCGCACAAATTATCCATCAATCTGTTTCCAATAAGAGGATCTTACAATACTATTAATTCATTGTTTTATATACCCTAAATATAATTATGTCTTGCTCAAGCTCTATGATTATATTCATAAACTATTTTTTGTTATTTCAATAAACTCTAAGATATTTATGAAACTATTTACAACATATAGAACTATAATTATATATCAAACAAAGAAATAACAATAATAAACATTTATTTACGTAGTTTACCCAAACTAACACAATATTAAAGAAGGTACATGATAAGAATATAGGGGGGGAGGATTCTAATTTAAATCATCAATCTTTTATTCTTAAAGCTTATTAGGTTAAGCAACCACTAAACCCTAATAATTTCCCTCTAATCCTGCTGCATTTAATTCTTAAGTGGTTAACCCTAATATAATTCCCTCTCAACATTTTGCCAATTTGAATTTCAAATATTTTTTTTAATCATACCATATTAATTTGGTGGCGGTAACTAAGCTATGTGGTTAAATAATAACATTAGCCTTTTTGAATTACATTAGCTTGGAATACTGACCGCATTTAATTATGTCTATTGGAGATGACTAATAGTAGTATTACCAATGCTTCACTTCTGATGCAAAATTCCAACGACCCATTTACAATCAATATTACTTGCTTTGAAAATATAACAACAATTAAAGAAAGTTTGCATTGCATGCATCTAGCCATCTACACACGGCTGAAAGCAATTCCCTCTATTGATATTATCTGCATGTAATTCTCATACAAAGCAAAAATAAATACTCATGTGGCATTTGGTCTAAAACTTTTAAAAAGTAGTACACCACATGCATAGAAAACTAATTTTGGAATGCTTAATGGTAGCTTCATGTCTAATTATTATCTGCCACACTCTATTGATATTTGTTAGAGAAAAATTCATCAATTTTTCACATACCTCTTTACTTCAGTCGCCACACCTTTTCTCATTTTCTTCTTCAATTCATCTTTCAAATTGTCCCATCTATATCTTCTTAATTTTTTTCCTTATTTTCTGAAAGGAGATTACTACAAAATAGAGAGTAGAAGATCTCTTAACACATGTTTTTTGTTTGTGGTGGTGGTTGTTTGCTGAAGGCTATGGACGATGTTTATGCAATGGTATAGCCTTATAAGATGTCATACATTCTTTCTTAAAAAAGTAATAGATGTCATACATTCTTATATTTACAAGTTTCTTTAACTAATCAAGATAATTGTTCATATAATTAATCGTTGGGATTTGGTTTGTTTGTACCGCAAGTCCCTTTGTTTCTCCCTCTCCCACAAACAGCATATTTCCTAAATGTACTTTTGATTGTAATTTATATTTTGCTTGCAGAGATTATTTTTCTTTTCCATGGTTGGTTGAATGAAGTCGCAACACTACTTCGAGAGCTATCATTAAAGTTTCGTCACACTATGTGAGCTTTGGGTGGACTATGTAATTATTCAAAACCAATGGCTGTATGTTAAATGAATGAAATCAATAAGTATTTCAATATTGAACATTGATTACATCAAAAACAATTCGAATGTGAAGGATTTTGGCTCAAGGTTCAACATCAATTTTATAACTTTTTAACTGTCTAAAGAATTCATACTAAGAACCATTTGTTTAAAAATTGGAGTATTATATTTGTGAAATTTAACTTCCATATTACTTTGTTATAAGTTTGGTTGAGTGTTTTCCCAAAAGCAAAATGTTTGGTTGAGTGTTTATGTTCCATTGGACGCGCCGAAAAATTTATTTAGTTGTTACTCCCTCCGTTTTAAAATGAGTGTAGATTTAGCCAAAAAAATTTGTTTCAAAATGAATGTCACTTCAGTTTCCAATGCAATAATAATTTTTTCTTTTCAATTGTACCCTTCAAATAATACTATATGTTACACTACTTCCAAAGTATTATTTTTTCTTTAATGAAAAACAAACCAATAGTTGATTAGGATAATTTGGTAAAATTGTTATGACATTTGACTGCTTTATTTCATTCCTTAATCTATGTGCAATTGGCTAAAGCGACACTCATTTTAAAACGAATGGAGTAATTATTTTTTTAGAGATTGGTTGAGTTAACTTTTTTTTTTAGGGAAGGTTGAGTTAACTTATCACGTAATTTATTTAAGTAATTTTTTAGAAATGCTAATTATATAAAAATGTGATCTTCCTTCAATATATATATATATATATATATATATATATATATATATATATATATATATATATATATATATCATCTTTATTTTTTATTTTCTTAATAGACCCGTGCATCGCACGGGTAAAAGTCTAGTATGAAATAATTATGTAAACAAAATGACCAAAGTTACTAGCACCATGTAGAAAACAATTTATTTATTTTTTGTTGAAGAGGCAAAGAAAATCATCATATTCATATCATATATCATCTCATCATATCATTCATATATAAAGTAATCTTATTTGACATAAGGTAAGCACAAATAAGCCTAAACAAAATACAAAGTCTGAGAAAAGATCCAAACCTCCCCCAAAAGATTACGAAGATTAATAATGATAATGCAATTACATACTCCAAAACATTGTACTTTTCCACCATAGAGATAAGTAGTAATCGAATCCTTTCACTTTAAATTTAAGCCGCCACCACGATAGAACTTTATCTTGATCCAAAATAGAAGATAAATTAAATTCCTTTTGAGCAAAAACAACATTATTAAGAGCTTTTTAAATTGACCACCAAATAATTTGAAAAGAAATTTTAATTTACACTTGAAAAACTTGTAATCCTCTCTATTGGATGACATGACTTGATACATCATCAACAAAAGCACAAGACAAGACTAACCAATTGTTGATTGATCTCCAAACTTGACGGAAGAACACGCAATCCAAGCAAAGATCATTGAGACTTTCCCTAGTACCACATCCACTTAGGCAAGAAGAATCATTTAGAATGATTATCCATCGTCTTACCAAATTATCCTTAGTAGGAAGACGATTATTCAATAATCTCTAAGCTAATAAAGACACCTTCCGTAAAAAAACTAATTTATAATGAAGGAATTACCATCTTAAATTAGCCTTCTCCACAACTTACTATTTCTTTCTTCTTTGTTTTCCCAATAGGATAACACCCTCTAACTCTATTTGAACCTTTATGTTTCAAAATAGAACCAACAATTGTTGATGAGCACGAGGAAGAGAAGCTTCCATGATTGTTGTCTCTCGTGGAATATGAGTACGACAATGTCGATGATGATGAAGACGAGGATGACGACCTAGACGATGCCGATGATGCATGAGTAGTCTTCCTTGAACCTACCAACCTTGGCAAAATGCATGAAAAAATATTGATCTTTGAATTTCTTTTTTTGTTAGTATTGGATTTTTTGGAATAATATGAAGGTGGGGGTGTAAGTGGAGGTAAAGAGGTTTCAGATAAAGGGTGCTTAGGAGTACCAGGTTGTGCCTCCCATACAAAGGGAATTGCAATTGATGTTTCTCCATAATACATGACCCTTGATGAAGTGTTGCCACTAGAAGAAGCTTCCTTTGATTTTAGCCTTAAGAAGAATTTATCATCTTGCTTTATTCTGAAAGACTTGTCAATTGAGAGATGATTGATACCATCATTGATCATTTTTTGGGTTTAGAAATACTGTATCTTGTTTTGAACTATGATACTATAAAATAAGCCTCAAAGGAAAATGGAACCATAGACATTGAGTTGAGTAATGAGTATGCCCTCTTCTGTCTGCTTATGGTCCTCACTCCTGAGAAAGTTAATAAATAAAAATATTAACGGTCTTTTAGAAATATATTAACATTGGTATTTTTTTTTTTTTGACAAAATTAACATTTGCATTTATATATTAGTTCAAAAATATGGTCAAAGAAAGTTATAAAAATGGTGCACATAGTCAAATTACAACATGTATTTAAGAACGGATGTAGTACAATATATGGTGAGTAACAATTGCTCGCAATAAAAGTTCTTTAAAAAAAGTTGATAGAAATAAAAGTTTATGTATTTAATCTAAATTTTAAACAAAATACATCAATTTTTATTGACTGAAATGTCTCTTATAAACATGATGAGATGAAGTATTAATATGACCAAGTTTATTAATTAACATGTTTAATAAAAAAATGCTAAGCTGATTAAGGATAGACATACTAGTTGGCTATATGGGAATTAATTATAAAGTATAGACTAAATCAAGAAACAGGTTATTTGATGTAGTGGGGGATTATTTTCTAGCGCACCAATTTCATAGTAGCAAAATTTAATGCTTGGTGATCAAACTAGTATAAAACTGACGGGTCTAATGGGTAGTTGTTCAATTATTTTTGGAATAATCTGACCGTTGATTAAGGGACTGGGGTACTAGTTTGGTTCGTTTTGTTACAAAGGGAAAATGTACTAGCACTAGTTTGGCTCTGGTTCATCTATACTAATAAATCATTGGTGACCAAAAACAGTTGAGGAAAAAGGAATTTGGTTCTGGACCAACATTGTATAATAAATGAAACAGCTTTGTGGTCCATGATTCCATAAATTAGAATGAGAAATTTGTAGACATACATAATTGATTTATCATGAAAAACTCTGCTAGTCTGTTTACATACTTATGACAACATAAATATTTTTAAAAGAATCTTACCATAATAATGAGTTTTTTTTTTTGGAATAAATCATAATAAGGAGTTCATTGAATTGAAACTAGCTTATATATTTGAATTTTTCATAAAACAATCACGTCTTTTAAAATATTTAGGATAGTATATGCACCATGAGTCTTAAGTTATATTTTACACTCACAATCGATCATATACACATTTGTCGCATCATGCATGATAGGATGGATATGCTTGTGTTGGTAAGTTTGATTGATTATCGGTGCATAATAATTTTATACTCACAATTAATATTATTTAATCTCCTAGTGTAAATGTCTATAAGTTTGCAAGATATATTTTATCAAACAATTCTATAACTTAATCGAGTGTGGTTGAACTCAGTTAAGAGTGAATAATTCATGAGTTTGAGTACAAATCTATTTGGTGATGAGAGGAGATTAAAACAATGACAAATTATCATATTAGATTAAGAACAACAATATAAGTGGTTTGGACACGATATCACTCCTTCATAGAAAGAGAGGAAAAAAAAATACACATTAGGCATATGAATCATGTGAATTATAATATGTGTAACTTCTACTTTTCATTCAATATGAAACAATCTTAAATGAATTAGGATGTTGATAATTTTGTATAAAATGCAATAAATACTTAAAAGTGACAAGCTCAAAGAGAAACATAGATTTTAACTAAGATATAAATTGTTGTAGTATTATTGAAATCAAACTAGTCGTTGTTCAAACTATGGTTGTTATTAGTTATATATTTATATATTATATCGTTTTTAATTATATAATGTCATGTATTTATCATTGATTTTCAATTATTATCATAAAAATGTATATTCAAATTTATTTTGATTTTGTGCATGTTAATATTAGTTTTATTTTTGTGTTACATAGGAGCAGGGGCGGAGCCAGCTTGTATCCAGGGGATGCAGCTGAATCCCCTCAACCCATTGATTTACACCTATTATTTTGTGTTTCTTTCATCTTGAACCCCCTTAAATATAAGGCTTGCATCAGCTCTCTCTCATCCGTAACCGTTAAGTTGCACTCATTGAACATTGCTGTCCAATAACATGGCGTAATGTACATATCTTTTGACTCTTTCAAATTATTTAAGGCTGACATTAATCTTTTCTATTGAGCTCAAAGCTTTTTCTTACACCTACCTAGCTTTTTGCTTGCTTAAATAACGTGTTGTTAGTATTATTACTTTTACAAGTCCTAAAACTTAGTACTCCATCCATCATAAATTATATAAATCATATTGACAAATGACAATTCTACACAAATTAAAAATATAATTTTTTTTATATGTATAATAGAAAAAGTAACATTCAATATGTCATTGGTATTATAAAACGACTTACTCCATCCGTCCTAAAATATAAGTAAAAATGAGTCATATGAGGGATGAATAAATAAAAGATTGTCTCATGACTTATATTGATAGAAATGTGTTCGAAAACATAAATAAACAATTGATTATTTAACACATTCATAACATAAAACTGCTTAGATGACAATTGTAGAATATATTTGCAAAAAATCTATGACAATTGTAGAATATATTTGCAAAAAATCTAGTACAATGTAATTTTTTGAATATATTATTTTTGTATATATCATTATAATTATTAATTAAAGTATAAAGGTTTGAACCCCCCGACCCAGGGTCCTGGCAACGCCACTGCATAGGAGTATTAATATTAGTTGAAAATGCCTAATTAATATTTAAATTGAAAATAGTTAGCACCGACAGTGTTATTGTTAGTTAATGTGAAGAAGATCTTCGGGTCTATTTTCACCTTAGTACTACTATTTAGTTGTGTCTATTATTCATTAATGATGATGTTATTCACTTCCTTAATCACGTATTTAGTTGTGTCTATTATAATAGCCACTGTCGGTGCTAATATTATGACCCGAAGATCTCCTCCCAACGTCCTAAGCTTCGATAACAGTATTTGGATTTTGATGCCTAACAATTTATATCCTCTTTCTTTTTACTGAAGAATATTTTATCCTCATTAAATAGCAAGAATAAATAAAATGAACATATTCACCTACTTAGGTATCACTGATAGAGACATTTCACATAGTACATAACATAGTGAAAGCTGAAGGGTATTGGACTATTTATTACTATCAATTTGAAATGTCATATTTATAGCTGAAAGTTTTTTCATTTGAGTATTGCTGCTGCTATACCATTGAATAGCATTGGCTGATTTTGATCTTTACGTATCGCACAGTCTTTAATCTGTGGACTTTATTATTGGTTAAATTACACTTTTGAGTTTCAACTTTCACAAAGTGACGATTTTGACGGCTCAACTTTTAAAATAACATATTTGGCACTAACTTCAATCCCTTTTGCAAAAGTTTTACTCCAACTTGATTTTAATCAAATAAACAGATACTCCCTCCAGTCACATTTATAAACAAAAAATAACTTTTTTGGTATATTGAACAATTAATGTATCCGGTCACATTTATGGGTTAGATACATTAATTATTGAATGTACCTAAAAAGTTGTTTTTTGCTTATAAATGTGACCGGAGGGAGTACGTAGACGCTAACTTAACTAACCCAGACGACATATGTAAAATTCTTTTCTAGAATAAACGAATATACAACTTACCACTTAATTGGAAAAAAAAAATCAATAAAAAAAATATAAAAAAAATGTTGACACGTGAACGTTATGCATCGGTCATAAAATTAGGTTTCTTTAAAAAAATCCCAAAATTTCTCCCATCTCCATAGTTTGTTCTTCATTCTTAAACCTTCTCACACCTGCACCAACTCACATTAAATTAAATGTGTTTTTCTTACAAAAGAAAGGGACTAAGTAAGTCCCATTAACCAATAACAAAATCAAAACAAAAGAAAAAGAAAAAAGACTCAAACTAAAACCAAAATAAAATTTAAAAAAGGTCTGTTAACTAGGTAAGTGATGTTGGAGGTTAATGGTGGATAGAAAGGGGATGTGGTATAGAGTGTTGTCAGTCTATTATGGTGTTGAGGGGAGGGGGGGCGTGTGAAATGTGGGGGGTAGGGAGGCTTCTGCTTGGTGGAAGGAGTTGGTGCGTATCCGAGATGGGGTTAGTTTAGATGTGGAGATACTATTTTGGACTGATTGGTGGCTTGGTGATTTTAAATTTTGTGACAGATTTAGCAGGTTGTTCGACTTGACTGCAAATCAATCGATAACAATGGCGCAAATGTTTCAGTTAGGTTTAAATGATGGAGGGGAGGCGTGGAAATGGAGGCTTCATTTGTTGGCGTGGGAGGAGGAGTTGGTAGGAGAGTGTACGGAGTTGCTTCCTAATGTGTTTTTGCAGGTTAATAATGTGGATGAGTGGATTTGGATGCTTGATCTGGGTGCAGGTTATTCAATGTGTGGTGCATATCAGTTTTTCACTAGTCAGGAAACGCAATATTTTACTGTTGTTCCGGAGGTTATTTGGCATATGTTACATTGATGATCTCTTTACTTGCTTTGCAGCTCCTCCGTAACATGCGGCCTACCAAGGTTAATTTGATTAGGCAAGGCATAATTCGTTCTGGCTCTCAACTCTGCATAATGGTTGTTGCAACATAGAATCGATAACTCACTTGTTTTTGGCTTGTATTGAGATAAGTTCTCTTTGGTCTCTCGTGCGCAGTTGGCTTGGTTTTACTTCGGCTGATCCTCTTGTGCGCAGTTTCTTCTCTGGTACATCTTGTGCGAGGGGGAATTCTTTTTTGGTATCAATATATATTTCATTTTGCCTTGTTAACAAAAATTAAAATTATAATATTAAATTGTTGTTTTGATTATCTTCAAAAAAAATATTATTTTAATTTTTTGACAAAAATAATTGTTTTAATTATATCATCTAATTTGTGCGTCACTACTCTAATTAATATATAGTATTTAATTGTATTTTGTTATTTTTTTAAAAGGAAATGTATTTTGTTTTTTATGGGTTTAATTTGCCAACCTATCTAGGGGTGGGGCAGAGTAGGAATTATGATCCTCCTAAAATGTAAATGACCCTTTAACCACTCTCGATTTGATTTGGCTACCATAAAATGTATCCACACAAATTTTTTCGTACAATTTTTTTTATAACATGTGTAATTTTTATAAAAATTTAGCGACGCAACTTGTTACGTGTTTGTGTACTAATATATAATTTTCGTATAATTTTAATAACATGTGCAATTTTTATAAAAATTTAGCGACACAACTTGTTACGTGTTTTTTTTTTTTGAAGGGCTCTTGTTACGTGTTTGTCTTCTATTGATATATAATTTTCGTATAATATTAATTAAAAAAAGGAGAAAAATAAAACAAGATAGTGATGCTATGCGATTCAGAAGCAAAATTGTTATGTGCTAAAGAATTAGTTACCATTCATGGATGAAGATCCTCTCTGTTTCTCAAATATATAAAAGGTTCCATCTTGAACAAAAGAAAAGAAAAATAGAGGGTTCCATTATGAAGACACGTTAAATAAGTTTGATGAGACTCAGTGAATATGTGGCCCATAAAATTTCATATTGTTTGGTTCTCTCCCTCAAATAAAGCAATCCATTTATTTAAGAAATGGAAAATTGTTGTTCACACATGTTATAAGGCTGAAAAACACCAATAAAATACTGAAATACTCACACATATGTGAAACTTATACTTAACACAGCTTATACTTAACACAGCTTTTTTTAAGGAAACTTAAGACAAAAAATTATATTATGGTTTAATAGGGACAAAATTTTTAGTTTTTGTCATGTTTCTTATTCTTCAATTTGTCGGGTTGCCCTTCAATGACATCATAACGGGGATGGCACATAACATTGAGCAATATAATTGTGACACACAACACAAGTGCATTCAACTATTTTTCTCTCTTATTCTCTTTCACAACCTTTTATATTTAAAACAAAGGAAATGCTAACCAGTGCCCTCAGAGCAATGGTTAAGGAAGCAAATATAGTAATCTCGCATTGAAACTTGTGCATTTAACTTCTCAAAAGTCTAAAAAGTGATATTTTCAACTTAAAACTTTCTTTTCTTAGTTTACTTAATCATTGCCCTAAAGACACCGGTTAGCATAACCCTTAAAACAATTATATTGTCATATGTCACAATTGAATTGATCAATATCATATGATATTATGTAAGGAAGCAGGGGCGGTGACACCCCCCAGCTAGCCTTGGCACTAGCCCGGGCTCAGCTGCTACTCTCTTTGTACCAATTCCAGCCCAATAGCCCTTTTCCTACTTAAAAAAAAAAATTGGGCTAAATCTGAAAATTCTCACACGCAAAGAGATCTCGGAAAGGACATTTATTTATCTCCTAATTTTATTTAGCGCATTATTGACAGGTTCATCTCTCTTATTTTGAATGATTAATTGTTCAAATTGACCATGCAAAATAAAAAACATATATTCTAGTATTGTAATTCGAGTTTTTTCTTATTTTTTATCCTATAATACACGCGTAGTATAAAAATGTGACATAGATGTTGAATTTTTTCCATACATGTTTAGCACGTTAAAATATAGCTTTACACAAAAAATTAAATTTTTCGACCAGGGACAAATAAAATATGAATTTTTATTCCCCATAATTATGAATTTCTTAAACAATTTATAATTAATTTGTATCTCGTTTAAAAACTACAAAATTTCATTGTGAAGGTTCTTATCATCTTCTAGTCATGCCTGCAAAATTAGAAAACTAAATTTGACCTGTGAGTATACGCTTACTCGGAACAAAATTTCAATTTTGCACGTTTTGGTTGAAAAATCAAAATAAATTGAAACGACTTCGAAATGCTATGAAACTTTACAGATCCTTTGTATGTATTTTTATAGATGTCTTTGCAAATAATGAGCTCAAAATTTGATTTATAGGTCGAGATTTCCGTTGTTTTGTTTTTTGAGTTTTTGACACTTTAAAAATTCATAATCAATTCCTTCAAAAAAAAAAATTCATAATCAATTTGTCGTTTGTCGAAAATTTATAATATTTTGTGTAAAGTCATATTTTAACGTGCTTAACACGCCATATTTTACGATAAAAATTTTGCCCAGGCTCTATAATTTTCCTGGCTCCGCCACTGTAAAGAAGTACAATCCTAATTTATGTAAAACGGTTACAATCAAACATCGTATAGCTGAAATTATTTCAATTTATTTCCTATCCTTGTTTTTTCGTAGATCAAACTCTTGTACCCTTACACCGCAAATCACGCTCCAAATCTAGCCAATCACAAAAACACGACAAACAAGCTTCCTCCAAATCAATGATGTGCCTCATTTTCATTGGCCACAATTTTACAACAACATCTTTGACTTTTCCTCCCACCAACCAAACAGTGAAAAAGCACACCCTTCATAACCGCTTTCCTCTTTCGTTTCTCCTTTTTCTCTTTTTTGCTTTCTCCTTTTTTCGTACTTGGTCCCTCAAAACAATCATCACACTCACACACATACACTCTAAATAAATGAATGCATTTATAAAGTTAAGGCTCAAATCTCCATGCAACTTTAGTAGTAGTAGTAGTAATAGCAGCTATAGATGCTACTTCTCTGAATCCAATGGAGAAGAAGATGATGATGATGGAAGATTCATTGGAAAAAGAAGAAGAGATGGAAAATGGAATAAGAAGAGTGAGTTCAAGAGCTGAAGTTGATACATCAATGCCATTTGAGTCTGTTAAAGAAGCTGTTACTCGTTTTGGTGGAAGTGGTCCTTGGTTACCTCTTTACAAACTTGGTGAAGCTTATGTAAGTTTTCACTTCTCTTTTTTATTTACTGTTATGATAAAAAAGGTAAAAAAAAATGTAAAATCGACTTCACTGGGGATCGAACCCAGAATCTCTGGTTCCGTAGACCAGCGCCTTATCCATTGGGCCATGAAGTCCTGTGTTGTTTTTTTTCTATTTTTGAGATTTTGTAAATGTTGTTTTTGAAGTTTCATTGTAGACTATAGAGTGAAAATTTGTTGGTATTCAATTATTTGTCTTGTAGTATCATTTTGTTTATATAAGCTATTTTGGGATTTCATTTCTCTAGAAAACAAATTAATAATTGTGCAGAAAACCCATTTAGTTTGGTCTGACAATGTTACTTTGGGACTTTAGAGTGTGTTTCTCTTAAGATATCAGATTCGATTGTCCTCGGTGCCAATACCAGTGTACTAGTTTGGCTTCTTAAAAAAAAAATAGTGAATTGCGAAAAATTGAGGAATGCCAAAAATCTGCTTAGTAAAATAGCAGACAGAGGAAGCCACATAGTAGTTGAAATAAGTCATCTAGCAGCAACCTGAATGGTGGCTGTTATTTTCATTATAGCGAAACAACGTCCTTATCGTGCAATTTAAAAACTCCAGATACATCTAATCATATCTTGGCATGTAGATATTTCTAGAGTTATTTTATGAACTAACATAGCCAAGTGTCATTATTGTGTGATTTGATTATATGCGTGTGTAGAATAGTTTTACACTGTCGGTGCACAGTAATTAATCCGATACTATTATTTATTATTTACTATTTAAACATAGAGCATTGAAAATTGGATTTTGAGATAAGGAAATGCATATGAGATAGAGTAAGCAACCAAATTCGACTCTGATCTTACACTTTTCTATTACTTGGTTCTCAAGTAAATGAAGATATTAAGCAGTTTTTAATGTTTGTTACTTAGATCCTGTCTTGTTAGTGCCTATTATTCGTCAAAATATAACAATCGGGACTAACAAGATGCGTTAGGGACTAATTATTTTTAATGACCTTGTGATTTTCACATACTCGTACTGCCAATACATTCTATCTAACAAAGCATAATTTATTTGTTCAAACCCCTTTGTAATTCACTCTGATGTTTTAAGATTGTCATTAGCAGAACAGCATTGAAGACTTCGACATAAAGAAAATAGAGGAACAAGCAGCAAAGTTGGAAAAAGATTTGATTATGAAAGAACTCGAAACACTTGATGTGCTTGAAGAACTGGGATCTGCCAAAACGATTCTCGAGAAATTAAAGCAGCAGCTACAATCTGAAGCATTGAAATGTGCTTCAACTCAATCGTGCGAAAATCTTGGATCTCTTGTTAAAAACTCTGAAAAGATTGACCACCGTCAAGAGAAAATATTGCAAATTTCAAGTCCATGCCATACTTCATCGCCCGATATGTTGCTAACCGAGTTAAAAGAAGCTAAGATGAACCTTGGTAAAACTATAAACGATCTCGGGACAATACAATCTTCTGTCGAAACTTTGAATAAGAAGATGAAGAAGGAAAGACTTTTTCTCGAGAGGACACGGGAGAATCTACAATCAAAGTTTGCAGCTATCTCTGCTCAAAATGTGGCCAAAAAAGAAGCAATGACAAAGCCACCAGAAGCTCCTGTAGAAAAGGATTTTACTTTTGACACCCCTCAAAAGGTTGTGAAGGATTTCAAAGTGGATGTTGAACAGTTCAATGGAATGGTTGAAACAAGATCTGCAGAAGTTTCGAAGCAAGGGGTTGAGCATGAAGAGAATGAGTTTAATATTAAGACTGCTGAGATGAGGTGGTTTGCAGCTAAAAAGATGGAAGAAGCTGCAATGGCAGCCGAAGCCGTTGCTCTAGCTGAAATCAAGGCTCTATCTGGTGGTGCTGATATATCACCGCGATTTTCTATGCGAGAACATCAGAAAGTCACTTCTGCATTAGAGTTATACTCTACTCTAAACCCCGAATTTCAAATACCTGAAGAGTCTATCTTGAAGAAGGTGATACATGCCAATTTCAAAATTGATGAAGTAAATGCTTCTAAACACAATATTCTAAAAAAATTGGAGGAAGCAACCAAAGAAGTTCTACGCAGCAAAGAAATTTTAACGGAAGCTTTAAACGGTATTGAAACTGCAAACAGAAAGCAACGTGCTGCTGAAGAGGCTCTAAGGAGATGGATTCCTGAAAACTATCTAAAGGGCCGAGCTATGCATAACTCGATGAAGCGAAACAAGTTCAATCAAGTTGAAAAGTGTCAAACTATGAAGCCAGCTGTAAGATCCTCGGTTTCAATGAGAGATCTACTCAGCAGGAAGCAGGTTCCTGACGAATATACTACGACAAAGGAGATGGAAGAGCACGCTGAAACAAAGGTAGCGTTGAGTCAAATGCTTCGAGCAATGAGGGAAAATCAAACTCTTCCAACTGAACATGAGAATGACGGGAGCGACCAAAAGCAGTCCATATCACATCAGAAGAAGAAGTTTGGATTCATCCGAATATCATTCCCCTTAGGAAAGCGAAATGATAAAAAGACATGAATTCAATCCTAATGCTTATGCCACAGCTCGTGCATCGATATCTCGCCATTCGTTATTGGTTCTTATATTTTGTGAGCTTTTTGGTTGGTATGTCATATGTGTAGAAGTTTGTGTTGGTATTTGATTTTGTAAGTTATATAGTTCCTAACAAAGCACTCTCTATTGGGAATTCAAGTGCAAGTTTGGAGTTTGGTAAAGTCAAGAATGAGTTTCATGAAGATAATATAAGAGGAAAAATTCATTTACCTTATAGTTTAAGGTATTGGGAGAATATATTGAGGATTTAATGTGAGTTTACAGTGGGTTTCATGAAGATATTATGAGATGAAAAATTCATAGTTTAAAATTTTAGTGAACTTATAATGACATATGTTCACTATTTGTATGTTAGTTTGAAACATGGGAGTGTCACGTGATTTTTTAATTGTTTGTTACTTTTTTTTAATATGCATTATTTGTGATTGAATTTGCGCTTATATTGTTATGCAATTGAATAAAAAGTTTTGAACAAATTGATGCTATTGCTGTCTTGTTTGGGGGAAATTATTCACAGGCCCAAAAATCTCACCTTTTCTACCTCATAACCACTCTATTTCCACCGCTTCCCTTACTTTCTCCATTTTGCTTAGACCATCAAAACACCAAAAAAACATGTATTGATCTTCCGCCATACCACGTAGTACTTCACAGCCTTAATGAAAGTACCGTGGTTGTCAAAATTCAAACTCTCAATGTCACTTTTTCTCTTTCCCACATATCCAATTTGTGTAGAGTGATTAGTTGTTCAATAAGTTCGAGATCGTCTAATCAAGGTCGAACAGTTCAAATTTTAAACTCATCACAAAAATAAAAGGGAGATGATTGTTGGTGCGAATTAGGTTCAACGAAAAAACGAAGGAAAAATTTAAACCATCAAACCATGTATTGTCAACCGGAAATGATGAACATAGCAAATGCTTTATCGTGATTGATTTCCTGAATGATATGGCAAGTTAATGTCCCATAGATTTCAAATTAATTTGACCACCGCTTCATCAAAACAAAATTATAAGATCAACACGCTGTGATTTTCGGCCAGGCAAGCTTTTCATTGGCCAACTTGCTTTTCGCGACCATATCGTGATAAAATTCATCTAGATATATAGCATTACTCATTGTCAACCTGCCAATGAGTTCCACACAAACTACTTTGACCATCCAATACAATGTAAGCACGTCATCGTTCGTCATTTTTGGTAGATAATTGCCTCGCACTAAATAGCAAAGCTGAAAATAAAAATATACTTATTGTAGTAGATACTAAATAAACACTCTTATTAAAAATTACAAATAGTTGTTTGATCTATTTCTATGCATGCATTATGGCATTTATGGACATTTAGTTTTCTCACTTGTCATTTAAAATTAATTACAATATTATTATTCTTCTTAAAAACTAAAATTGTTAATCAATTTATTAATATATTTGATTTTTTTTTTGAGAGAATTATTAATATATTTGATGTTACCTAACTTTAACAATCTTGCTTTTATGTGTTTTTTATGACCCCCACGGCTTAGACGACATGATACCAATGTAGATCAACTCCGTCAGCTGACGGCGCAAGCACGATAACGAGGAACATGACTACGAAGAAACCTTGATGTACTGAATTAAATACGAGAAATTCCATATTTCATACAGGTTAGAGACACTCAATGGGGAAGAGCTTCCAAGGACGTGAAATTCGGCTAACCTATTTTTTTTTGTTTTTTGTTACAGCTAACCTACGTTTGTATTTTGGTTGAAAATATTCTGCTTGTTGAATAAGCAGGACAATAAAGATCATTGGATTGTATCTTCGTGCATATGATATAATTTTTTTGAATATATAAGCATATGGATTTTGGATTGTTGGAAACAAATTAGTTTCATTATTGCATGCTATCAACGTAATATGCATATGGATTATTTTTAAAATGAATATACCCTTTGAATCCCTTAATTTATTGTCAGCCATAAACTTTATAAATCTATATGATCTTTTTACTTCAAACTCATAAACTACTTTAATGTCAATTTAGCCTTTATTTTTCTTAAATTACACATTTTTGATGAAACAATTACCTCTTTTTGAGATTTATTATATAGGTAAAGAAATATTATTTTAATTAAAAGTTTTGTAGATTTAAATGAAATTTCATTTCATCTGGAACATAACTGCAATTTATTTATTTTAATACATGAAATAATAGTTTACAAATTTATTAGTATAATCTATATATTAATTATATATTTTTTGACGATTTATTTATTAATAATTAAAACACAATCTTATTTTATTTTGATCATTTAATTCAAATTATCGTATTTCAGTGAGTGAGATAACAATAATGCAACTATTTTAATCTTAATGCATCTTTTAAAATATTGTAGGGCTATCTATTCTATCTATTAACAATATAAAAATTAATTTTGTACTAAAAAAGATGTGACCCTGCATAAGCATGAGCAACTTGCGAATAATCTAAAAAATTGCTTACCTTTTTTTACAAACACATCCCAATTTACAGCTCAAAAGGTGTTGATGCCTCATTATTCTCACAATAAGTCAAATTGTTACTCTAAATTTTATATTATTGATCAAGATCATTTTGTTCTCTTTATATTTATCTTGTCCCATGATTACTATAAAGACATGCTGCTTGAATTCATATTTGAGTACAATTAAACGTTCAGTTGATCAAGGATGAAAACAAAGTATTTCATCTTCGTGGTCTCTCTTTGTGCTCTATTGCTTATCTCTGTTGTGGCAATTAGGCCATCAAAAGATGAAATACAATGTATATACATAGATTTTTTTTTTTGCACAATTGCTTTCTTCTCTTATTATATATAATAATTGTGTTTGTTTGATTTGTAGATGGTGCAACCGAAGAATCTAAAACAAAAACTAGGATAGATACATATGGAGGTTGGGGAGGAGGTGGACACGGTGGAAATCCGGGAGGAGAAGAAAAACCCGTAGGAGTTCCCGGAGAAGGTGAAGTATGAGAGGTGGACAACAAAAGAGGTTAGTGGGGATGAGAAAAAGGAGGAGGATGGGGACAAAGATAACATAAAGGATCAATCAAAGCAGGTTAGGGAGGAGGAGGAGAAGACAGAGGCGGTGAAAATGGAGAATCTAGGGAACATGCATGAAAACTAGACACATGCATGTAGGTATTGGATCTCTTGCAAATGTAAAATAAAAGCATGATCTCTATCTTACTCTGTGATTCAATAAGATAACCATTTTTCCCTTAAATCAAAATGTCTTTCAACCATAATCTTATTACAACTTATATTATCACTTTTAAATGGATGATAAGTAGTAAGTACCACAGTTTCACGTCATGGTATCTTGTTCATTAATTATGACATGTTATATACCTCAAGGTTTTTTCTAGATTACCCTCTCTTGTTTAGAGGGTATTTACCCCCTCATGATATCAACCAATCAAAATGTAATATACATTGGCAGCATTAAATGTCAAATAAATGAGTCAATTTTTTCTAAAAAAAAAAATCAATTTTAATCATAAGGTAACTTTTAATACTATTAATTTTTATCTTTCCAAAAAAAAAATACTTTCAATTTTTATTTAATTATAGACAAGATTACATTAGAGGTCTTTTATCTTATTTATTTGTAACACTTTGATCCTTTATCTTTATTTTTTTCCGTTTAGGTCTTTTATCTCTCATAAAAGCACACATACATCCTTTTTCTCATTTTTTATTAAAAAATACATAATTTTATTTTTTAAAATATGTTTTAATTAAAAATGAAAAAATTCCAGAAATATGATGAAGATGTTCATCATCTTCATCTTCTTCCTTTGAATCGTCATCATCTTCATTGAATAAAAAAAAATTCTACGCAAAGATATCTCCAAATATCATGAATTAATGTTATGTTCACCTCAAATCTTCTTTTAAACACAAAAATCAAAACCCTATAGAGAAAGAGATTTAGTTTCATAAAAAAAAAATAGATTTAGTGCACATCAATTTTGTTGTTTCCAAAACAATCTTAACTTTCGTAAAACCTAACCCTTCTGCCGGTGACTAAGCCTCCACCATCCGCCTTGCAACATTTGTGAAATTAAGGTTTTGATTTTTGTGTTTAAAAGAAGATTTGAGGTGAATATAACATTAATTCACGATATTTGGAGATATATTCTAGTAGATTTTTTTTTATTTAAAGAAGATGATGAAGATTCAAAGGAAGAAGATGAAGATGATGAACATCTTCATCATATTTCTGGATTTTTTTCATTTTTAATAAAAACATATTTTAAAAAATAAAACTATGTATTTTTTAATAAAAAAATGAGAAAAAAGATGTATATGTGCTTTTAATAGAGATAAAGGACCTAATCGGAAAAAAATAAAGATAAAGGACCAAAGTGTTACAAATAAAAAATATAAAGGACCCCTAATGTAATCTTGCCTTAATTATATTTAGGTGTTTAATCTTAATTGATTTACACTACATGACTAACTTAGAACAATTAAAATTTCACATCAAATTTCTATCATCTGAATGTCCTTAAATTTATCAGTTACATTCATAAAATTTCTTCTTCCCATTTTAATTGTTCAATTTTGTCGTTCCAAATTGCCGCAGTTTTCAATTTTCGTGAGAATCGTCGTCGTTCGTTTTATTCCAAATATCGTGAGAATTGTCGTTGTTTCCAGAACTACGTTAGGTATGGCGACGCTTGATTTTTATTTTTGATTTGATTTTTCTTGGTTGTGAGGTAGTTAATTATAACAATTGAGTAAGTCATCTGTTGTACTTTGAGGACTGCTAGCAGGTGTTGCCGCTGTGATGTTGTGGGAGTTTGCTAGCGTTTTTTTCGGTTGCTGCTAATGGTTATGTCATGAGGCTTTTGTTCTTTTGTTTGGAATTAAAGGCTTTGGCTGATAGTGAGGCAGATCTATGCGTGTTAGCATATTTTATTAGGTTGACTGCTTAAATAAAAAAAATCAAGTCACAATACCTGACGCGGTTCTAAAAACAACGACAATTCTCACTATAATTGGAAATTGCGGCAATTTGGAATGACAAAATTGAACAATCAAAATGGGAAGAAGAATGAAAAAGAAACAAGAATTGATCAATAGGGAAGAATAAAGAAGAAGAAAATTGAATGAAGGAGATGTTTTTGTTCTCACGTTCGGGGTGTTCTGGGTTCTGGAATGGAAGAAATTTTATAAATGTAAGGGATGAATTTAAGGACATCTAAATGAAAGAAATTTGATGTAAAATTTTATTTGTTATAAGTCTTGTAGTGTAAATTAATTAAGATTGAACACCTTAATATAATTAAATAAAAATTAAAAGTATTAAAAGTTACCTTATGATTAAGATTAACTCTTTTATTTTTAGAAAAAATTGACTCATTTATTTGACATTTAATATTGTCTATGTATATTACATTTTAATTGGTTAATATCATAAGAGGGTAATTACCCTCTAAACAAGGGAGGGTAGAGTAGGCTTCACCATAACTCAATAGTGATTAAATTACAATAAAAAATGATAATTAGTATGTTTAAGTTATTATTTTAATGTAAAATAAAAAAACCGTTAAAAAACGGGTCATATAAAGGATATTATAATTCATTGCAGAACAAGTCAAGAACCAAAAGAAATGAGTCAACTTTATTATTCGCCAAAAAATTACGTAAAAAAATGCTTTGAATACAACCAAAATAAGTTTGAGGAATGGCCCCGTTCTCTCGCATCTCTTCTTCGCCGATGATGTTCTTCTTTTTACAAAGACGACTGCTTCTCAAGCAACAATGGTGGAAGGCATTCTATCAAAGTTTGCTCACATGTCAGGGCTGAAAGTTAACGCTTCAAAGTCGAGAGCCTATTTTTCTGCCACTACTAACAGAAGCAAGATTGAGACTATTGAATCCACTACAGGCATTCGGCGCACAACTTCTCTTCAGAGGTATTTAGGACGAATAGCCAAGAGAGATTATGATTTTCTGCTGGACAAAATTAACCATCGACTTGCTTCATGGAAGAATAAGTTATTACACAAAGCAGGAAGATTAGCACTGGTGCAATCGGTGGTTACATCCATCCCTACTTATTATATGCAAGTGGCATGGCTGCCTTCGTCAGTTTGTGAGCATATTGATGAGGTCTCTAGACGTTTTCTTTGGAAAGGAAGCTCAGATAAAGGTATTCATCTGGTAGGGTGGGATAAAGTCACTCGACCGCGAAAAGAGGGAGGCTTGGGCATTCGTAAGGCGTGCGAAGCAAATACATCCATGTTGGGAAAGTTGGTTTGGGACATCCACAACAATACTGATAAATTATGGGTTAAGTTGTTGACACATAAATATGTTGGAGACAAACCTTTTCTGGATATGCCCAAAAGACAAGGATCCATAATATGGAATTCAGTAATGAAAGCAAAAGCAGTCTTACGACCAGGTTTTGATTTTAGATTGGGTGATGGGTCCTCCTCCTTCTGGTATACTCCTTGGACTAGCTTCGGTAAATTGTGTAACCAAGTTCTGTACATGGACATTCATGACTCACATCTGTCCGTGTCCGACATGTTCCAAGGGGGCCGCTGGAGACTAGAGCATTTATACACTTCCTTGCCGGACCATATAACAAAGCATATAACATCTATTCCACTATGCTTGAATAATGACATTCCTGATAATTTTACTTGGAAGGGAAATAATGATGGCACGTATAACGCTAATGCAGGATACAAATGGCTATTTCGTCAAACAGATAATATTATGCCGCAAGCAGCTGCATCTTGGAGATGGATTTAGCGTATTGCAGCCCCCAGAGAAGGTGAAGTTTTTTATCTGGACTGTTTGCCAGAACTCCCTCCCTACGCGTGCTTTGCTGAACAGCCGAGGAATGTATCACTCTCCTTCTTGTCTGTGTTGTCCAACGGAGGAAGAAAGCTTTTTCCATTGTACCAGGGATTGTGGTTATGTTACTCGCCTATGGATATCACTTGGTTTCGACAATATCAATTTTTTCATGGATCAGGACACTTCAGGGTGGTTGCGGCGAGGAGCAGAATGCGATAGATCAGGTACTTTTCTGGCTGCGTGTTGGTGGATATGGCGGGCTAGAAATTTATTGTGTATGGAGGATGAGAACATGTCCATGTTGCAGTTGAAAAGGGAAATTTATAGGTTGGCATCTTTAATCAACATAGTCTTCAATTCTGTGAACAATGCAGCTGAGGCGCAACCATGGGTTTCTTGGCATCCCATGGCTGGTTTGGCAACGATGTTAAATGTTGATGGGAGCAGCTTGGGTAATCCAGGATCTTCTGGTTTTGGACGTGTTTTACGGCATTCCGATGGTTCTTGGTTGTATGGGTTTGCAGGGCATGTTGGCATCTCTTCCATTCTTCATGCGGAACTGCTAGCCTTATATTATGGATTGCGCACAGCTTGGGAGAAAGACTACAGGCACATCATTTGCTATTCTGATTCTAATCTTGCTATTCAGTTAGTAACTACTGAGGTGAGCAATTGGCATCTCTATGCAGCTCTTATTAGAAACATTCAGGAGTTGTTGGCTCGTGCTTGGACTGTCCACGTGTGTCACACTTGGAGGGAATCAAATGCTGTGGCAGACTTTCTAGCAAAGATGGGGGCAATGAGTAATGTGGATTGGCAGGATTTCTTTTCCCCTCCTAACGGATTGCAGCCCCTATTGCAGGCTGATGCTTCCAGAGTGCTATATGCACGTCGTTAGATCCTATCTGGATCTTTTTGTTTTGTCTTAGTTGTTCCTCTTTGTTTTTCTTTTTTTCCCTTTTTATCCCTTTGTTTACCAAAAAAAAACAATAACTAAAAGAAGATAGGTGGAGTTGATATCTCTATAACCATGCTAATGTCTAAAATCTAAATATGAAAATCTGCCAAAATCATATTTATCTACACACACAAATGCTCTCTAGAAATTTAAAATCAAAGTGATCGGGTCAAGGCTTGCACAACTATAAGTGTAGGTCCGTCTCCGGTCATATACACATAAATAAAAAAATGATATTCTTTTTTTGTGTATGTGCCTGAATATTTTTTATTTAAGGTTGACCGATTATGATTTACTCCGTTAAAGAAAATAAATAAGTTGTCTAGAAAAGAGAAATAAAAGTTGGCGACTTTTAGACAAGTTGTTCCTATTATTTTATGCACCGTGTATTTTAGTTTTTTTAAGAATTGCGTGAGGTCAGCGGCGATGAGGCGGGGATGGCCAATGGATGGTCCAAGAAGAAAGTGGAGAGAAGAGAGAGACAGACAAACAGAGAGGAGAGAGATGAGAGATAAAAGGCACTGAGGGAGATGAGAGAGAGCTAAGCGGACACAAACTTATTATTTTAATATTAAATATGTGCCACATAGGGGTGTAGAAGAGATGGATTGCCACATGAGGTAGTCTACGTATCAGAACAGAAAGAGTAGTCCAAAAAATTTGGTTACCTTTATTTACTAACATGTCCCAATATGCAACTCGATGGTTGTTGATGGCCTAATTGTCAAAATAATGTACCGATGGATCAGTATTCTCGTGATCAGCCGCCAAATTTTTTTTTTTTGTTGTCAAATAATTTAGTGGTTAAAATTTACTTTTTTAGATGACTAAATGGATGTTCCGGATTCCAACTCCAACCCCTACATGTAATAATGCATTGTTTCCACCAACTAAATTATGCTTACAGAGACTCTATGACCCAAATTATTACCATACAATATATATATATATATATATATATATATATATATATATATATATAATAAATCTTATTTTCCTTCTTCTTATGTTTATCTTGTCTCGTGATTACTATAAATACTTTTTCACCTATTGATAATTATTAATTATGAAATTTAAATCATTTTATACCACTGAATATCAATCTAAAAATTTTCATTCTCTCCTTTTCTATTTTTAACTAAATTTCAAGTTTCCATGAGCATAGCTCAGTTAACATGGATAATGCATTGTTATATGTAGAGGTCGAAATTCGAATTTCAGACACCTCATTTATTCACCTTAAAAGGTGAGTTCTAACCACTTAACTTTGACCAAAAATAACAAAAACTAAATTTCAATTTTTCTCTGTTCTCCTAACAATTTAGTTATCTTATTATTCATATGCCTCATTTTTTGTTTCTCTCTTTTCTCAATAATTTATTAGTATTTTATAATTTTCTTAGAGTAATCAACCTATTGAGTAAAACAAATCAGTCTATAAATTATCAGTTTTTTAGACAATCTTTAACAATATTAAAAACACATTATTTTAGTAAAAAAGCATTATAATTTTAACTCGTGTTTTGAAGATTTAATTTCCATTATCATTTCAGAGTGAAGATTACGTAACTCATTAAGTTTTAAATCCCTGACAAAGATGGTTGTAAAATTATCATTGGTCACTTTAATTAATCATATCTATAGGTTAACAATATTTAGTACCAGTGTCATTTTATTGTCGGTTTTAAACCCACGTCAGCAAATCAAATGTCCCTGCAACCTTTTACGGTACGAGTTATATTTACAAGAAAAAAAATAATTCTTACTAAGCTACTCTCCATTTTCGACTCTCTATCTTTATTGCGGAGATTATTAACAACGAGTTTTACTGGAAAAATAGAATAAACTATCAAGATTAATTTATAGTTGTTTGATCTTCCAATCTCGATACAAAAAAGGTCGGAAAATAAAGTAAAACATCGGTAGAAAATTATAAAGATTAGTTTATAACTTTTTCTCACACTAACCCAATAGCAGCAACAACTAAAACACTAAAAAGCTCAACAAAGAAACCTTTAGAGGTGAAGAAGCTAAAGCTCATAGAAGAAAAAACCTCAAACACATTCGAAACATTCACAAACGAACTCATTTTCATAATCCTCTACCTCGTCTAACCAAACAACCTTTTCGAATCACAATTTAAAAAAAAAGGAAGAAAACTATAATAAAAAAGAAAAAAGAATATGATGTTGATGAGGAATATATTGAACACTACAAGAATTCTCCAATTTACTAACCAATTCAAAATTGCAATACTGAGGGATTTGGACCCTCAGTAATTACTGACGGAAAAAACCTTCAGTAAGATCCAAAAAAACCCTCAATAAAGTTACTGACGGAAGAATCCCTCAATAATTCAGTGAGTTACATTACTGACGGATAAATCCGTCAGTATTTTTCAATAAAGAAACTACGAATTATTACTGGCGGAAATGTTCTGCCAATAATGTAAACACACATGTCTTCCGCCAATAATGCAAACAAACGCCCTCGCCTACAACCCCAATCTGTGCGTAGTGATCATGATGAGCATCACAGGCCTCCTCATATTCTCGTAGGTGATCGCCAGACGTCTTCATCGACGAGACCCTTTTTCATTGCTGCTGATAACAACACACCACATATTCCTATTGGTGATCGCCATATGTCTTCATCGACGAGACGTGTTTATGCTGCTGATTTCAACATACCAGGAGGTGAGAGTTTTTTGAAAAACTACAGTAATTATATGGATAATGCTTCACAAGAAAATGCCCAAAATATGGGGAGAGGAGGAAATAGATCATCAGGTGGGAGATCAGAATTGCCCCAATACTATGATGATTAGTTTTGAGTATCGTCTCTGTGATGTGATTGCCTTATGCGCTTGGTTTCTCATATTTTGTATACTGGTTAGTTAGTTTTTTTTGTTGCTGTTAGAAGAAGTAAGAATATTAATGCAGTGGATGTGGTGTCTGTCCCTTTGATTGTTTGCTGAGATAACAGGTGGAAGTTGAGTTGGCAGCAATTTTGGTTTTCTGTTAATGTTGACTGGCCTGCTTTTTGGTGTTTCCGGTTGCTGTCATCACCTTCTGTTCTGTCCGGTTCAGGAGTGCTGGAAGGTTCCTTTTGCAGGATGTGTTTTGTTACTGCAACTTGTTATTGCTGTTTGGAGGTTTCGTCCTATTTGAGGTTGTTGATTTGCCTTTTTTTGCTGCTGCATAGCGTTCCTTGTGCTTCGGTTGGTCTTTCCATCTTTGGCTCGTGCGTGTAACAGGTTGTGAGGCAGGGGTATTCTTTTGGTGGCGGTACCTTTGGTTGTCTAGGTACCTTGCTGGGTGTGGTCTTTCTTTTGTGGCACCCTGGTGTATACCTCAGCCTCATGATTATGTGTTTAGGAGTGTGGCATCTGTTGGAGTTTTTGTCTCTTGTGTTCCTTTTTCCGTGAGTTATGTAGTGGCTGTTAGAAGAAGTAAGAATAGAGTAGCTCATGGCCTTGCTGGCAATGTAGGAACTAATTTGTGGTGGGGAAATGTCCCTGAACCTGTAGCATCTATCTTTTGTATTGACTTTACTTCTATGAATGAATGAGATGTTTTCTTGGCAATTTATTTTTTTGCTAAATTATTTTATTAATTTTATTTCATTAATAATAAATAATACAGTGGGAATTGCTTTCCAATTTTTATTTAAAAAGAGAAGTGTATTACTGGCGGATTTTAGAATTTTGCTTTAATTGTCACTTGGTTACTGGCGGATTTATTTTCATTTCTGGCGGATTTATTGGCCAGTACATTTGGTTGAATTTCTTGATTTACGGTACTGACGGATTTTTCTGTCAGTACTTACTGGCAGATTCTTCCGCCAATAATTACTGAAGGAAAAATCCGTCAATAATGCTTTGTCAGATCACCCACTACATTACTGAGGGAAAATTTCGCCAGTAACATTTCTGACGCTCATATTACTGACAGACTTGAATCCGCCAGTAATGCATATTACTGAGGGATTTTTAGCAATACTGAAGGATTATTTCCACCAGTAAAAACCAAATTTCTTGTAATGGAAGGTGATGGAAATACAAGAGGGAGGGGGTTTGAATAGTGTTTTTTCATTTTAAAAATCTTTGTGGTTAACGATTATTTCTTATAAACTTATTATCAAAAGTTTTCTTTGATTGAAAAGTAAATTTTAGAGATTTTTTATCAACACATTTAACTTCATTAAGATGACTAAACTAAAGTGAAGTTAAACCATAAAGAACTTTATATAAAAATATATATATATATCAACATCGCGAATTACTATTACAGCCAGCGTTATACTATTCCTTTTTCTAAAGGAGAATCAGAGGCACCGTTGCAACAAAACATCACTTATCCAAATGACTCACAAGCACTTTTGCACGCTAGATACATTCTCTTTTCCATCCATGCTCGTAATCTTAAGCTCTAAAGGACACATGCCGAGGGAATCCCCGACGCAACCGGTACTTGTGCAGCTATCGCCGGAGCCTCCTTGTGGAACCATCAACATAGGCACGTTGTAAACGTCAAACAAACTCATGTCGAAGAAATCGAGTCCACCGACGTCGGTGGAGCGGTCTGTTGCTGGGGCATTCAATATCAACCATCATCACAGTAGGCTTTCAAGTGTTGGGCAGGCCATATCCAGATCAGGTTCACATATGTGAGAGAGTTGTGTTGCATTCAGAGCATGTTTGATGAAAACAAACCAATATATTACACATTCGTGAAAGTTTCGTGAAAGTTTCTTTCGCTATGTATAGCATAGCTCTTTACGTTATAACCCTTGAAGGACTTAGTTCACTAAAATACTTAATATCCTAGATTTCCCTAATTCTATAGAATTGATGTATTTTTTAATTGTTTTCTCACTTTTTCCCTAATTTTTTAGCAACATATTTCTTTTCTCTCACATATAAAATATTCTCTTATATTTCATTAGCTTTTAAGATCTTTCTAATTCAAACTCAAACTCATAAACTACATTCACGTCACTTTGTTATTTCTTAAATTAAAACATTTCGATGAAACAATCACCTCCTTTTCAAATGAGAGTGATAACATAAATGCAATTATTTTAATCTTATATTCATATTTTAAAATTTCATAGAATTATATGTATACGCAAATTTAATTTAATTTTTTTTTTAAAACATACACTAAAACAGAAGTGGCTTGTGAGAAAGCACAAATACCTTTCTAGTAATCTAATTAGTTTTTTTTTCCTTACATCAATAAACAAAACAAACACACCCCAATTTACCTATCAATAGGTGTTGATGGCCCATTATTCTCACAATTAGCCAAATTGTTACGATACATTATATTGAATCTAATCAAGTTCTTTTTGTTCTTCGTATATTTATCTTGTCCCATAATCATTATAAATAGCTTCTTATTGAATTCATAATTAACTAAAATTACACTCTTAGTTAATTAAGGATGAAAACTGAGCCTTGTATATTTGTGTTCTTTCTTTGTGAACTAATCATTATCTCTGTTGTGGCAATTAAGTCGTCCATAGATGAGAAACAATGTATATTTATATATCTGTGTATAAATTGTTCACAAAATTACTTTATTCTTTAACTATAAATTAAATAAATGTGTATGTGTTAATTTGCAGATGGTGCAACTAAAGAATACAAAACAAAAATTGAGGTAGATATGGATAAATATTGGGGAAGGAGTGGAGGGGGTGGATACTGGGGAGGAGAACTTGATGATGTAGATATGGGAGGTTGGTTAGGAAGAGGGACACCTAGAAGACGAGGAAATGGAGGACCTGGAGGAGAAGGTGGAGGAGGAGGAAACAAAGAAGGTTCAAAAGGAAGTGAAAATAAAGAACCTGGAGGAGGAGGAGGAGGAGGAGGAAACAAAGGAAGTGAAAATAAAGAACCCGGAGGAGGAGGAGTTCCCGAAGGATCTGGAGGAAAAGGTCGGGAAGAAACAAAAGGACCTGGAGGAGAAGGCGGAGGGATCGAAAATCGCGATCATGTGGAAAAATAAAAGCTTGGACTCTATACTACTGTATGACTAGTTTATAATTTGGTAAACATCTTTCCCAGAAATTGAATACCTTTCACTAATATCTTTATATTGAACCATTGATATTATCACATTTGAATGAATAAGTACCACGGTATTATGCCATTATTTTCTTCAATTTGGTGTGTTAATTTCAATCCTTATTCTTTTCATGTTATATAACTCTAGTGATTAAATTACTATGAAATGATAATGAGTATGTTGAGGCTATGTGATCATACAAGAGAATGCGGCAACATAGTGTCAATTCCAAAAACAGATATAAGAGCACATCAAAATCCTATTTTTGTAAACATAATTAAGGACTCAATTATTTCTAGAGTAGTTTGATCATTTCTTACATTAATATAAATAAGTTATATTACATATATAAAGATAGAAAGGGACGTTATATTGTATGTAGACGAAATGATAATAGCCGTTGAAAACTCAGACATTCTTAATATATTATACTTGTTCATAAAAAAAATGTTAAATGCCTATATGTTTTTCCTTCTCCTATGACTTCTATCTCTTCCTTATATCATCATCCCCTTAAGTCATGTGAAGGATGTGTTGGAGCTGTAAAGATAGTTCTGAGAAAATTGGATGGTGTGGAATCATGACATTGATTTGAAGATACAGAAAGTGGTAGTGAAAGGAAATGTCGAGCCCGGCACAGTTCTAAAGACAGTTTTCAAAACTGGGAAGCCAACCACATTCTAGGAAGCCGAAGCTCCATCTGAGTCTAAAACACAGTAACTGTTACTAAAACATTGGCTTAAATGCACTTTTGACCCCCTATGTTTCAAATAGTTGCGATTTTGGCCCCCTAAGAAAAAAAATGGATATTTTGACCCCCTAACTTTTGTGCCGCTTTTGAATTGCTCGAATCTGTCCGTTTCACCCATTTTATTGCTCGAATCGCTGCGTTCATTTTCCAGAATTAGCAAATTTTGTTCTTAATACTTACATTACATGGTTTTTTATATTAAGAGACCATTTGAAATAATAGGGAATTTTTGCCAATCCATTGCTATTAAATGCAAATGCAGAGCTTGGAAGCTGCAAAACATAAAGACCAAAAAAGGAAAGAATACTTATAAAGCCCTTTTATTCAAATTCCGAAACAAAAAATGAATACAAAAGCTTACGTGTGACCAACAAGAACAACATTTGCATCCTCATTGTGTGCCGCAATTGCCATAGATTCACCAACAAGAAGAACTGTAGAACACTCATTTGAGGAATCTTCGTCTAAACTTTCCAATCCTTCTTTCGGAACAAATGCAAGAAGAGGCACAACATTGGTATTAATTAATTATACATACAATGCAACAACATTGGTGTATGTTTCTAGTAGGAGAAATTTACATCAAGAAGAGGCACACCACTTCCAGCTGCAGTGCCTAAGAGTTCATCCCAATACATAGGGAATTCAAAAGAGACACAAAAACCAGCAATTCAAAAGAGGCACAAAAGTTAGGGGGTCAAAATATCCATTTTTTTTCTTAGGGGGCCAAAATCGCAACTATTTGAAACATAGGGGGCCAAAAGTGCATTTAAGCCTAAAACATTTGACTATGACTTAATCTTTTGAATGTCAAAATCATTATATTATATATATTATTTGACTATGTTGCCGCATTCTCTTCTATGATCACATCCCAACTCTATGCACACAACAGCCTCACTTGAGTGTAAACATGACAGTGGGGTACTTGATATGTAGTAGGAAAATGAAAGTGTTTTAAAAATCATGTTCTATACTTTCTATAAAAAGAAAATATATGTTCTATACTTGAGTCAGCCTCTGACCCTGCTACATTTCAACCACTCAAATTGAATTTGATGATTTACATATTCTTCTGTCTCTCCGTTTTTGTACTATGTAACAGATATTTGAACCGTATAATTTGTGATATAATAAGATCTCCAACTTTCACCTCTAAGCTATAAATGCAGCCTTTTGCTAGCACATCTATGTCTAACAAAATGATGTAATTTAATTGTGAAAATAAACATGCATAATATACTATATTATGGTAAATGTTTACTGCAGACAAAATTTTGATAATTTAGTACAAGCAAATGTAAAATCTTATTATAATATGTAATGAAGAACTGTCAACGCAAAAAGATGTTTTGGTACATGTTTGCTGATGACAAGACTTTGATAATTTAGTACAAGCAAATACAAAAGGCACAGCAAGATGAAGAACCTTAATTTAATCTCCTATGTAAATCAGTCAACTCAAACAGATATATCTTTGCCAAAGAGATTGCTAATTCCCTTTCCAGGATCACTTTGTTTCACAATAGACTCTCCCACCAAAACCTGTGAAAAATTGACAAAAGAGTTTAATTTCGATACATTGTCAAAGTACAAACTTAAAAGTTTTACACCGTCAACAAATCATAAACAATTATATGTGACTTTAGAAGTCGTTATGATTAAAGCCAAATGTTTTTAAAGATCTGACGATTATGATTGACTAACTATAAAAATTTGTATATGGTATAAATTTAAATTAAAATTAGGGGCATCGATATAGGAGTTGCTAAGCTATTCAAATTTGATGTTAATAATTTGTTTACTTTTTTAACATAAGCTAAAGCCTCATTGTGGTTGTGTTTATGAAATTTTCAATTAGCATAGAAATGAAATTTTCAATACTTACAGCTTTAACTCCTGCTTCTTGTACATAAGCAATGTCTTCAGGTGTGAAAAGACCAGATTCCCCAACCATCTAAACATAACCATATAATCATCAGTTTAAAGTAAAAATTAAAAATTAAAAAAACAAGTTAATATGCAATAATATTTATTTGAAAACGTACAATTATGTTTCTCTCACGAATTATTTTGCCTCGCTCTCCTTCAAGAAGCTTCTTCGTGGTGCTGATATCTAACTCAAATGTTTCTGCAACCACACAAAAAATAGAAGCCACAGTTGATGACTAAGGTCCGTAAGTATAAATATTACAACACACAAAATTACAGTTGATATGACATACCAAGATTACGATTGTTGATGCCAATGAGCTCAACGCCCTCTATTCCAAGAACACGATCGAATTCCCTCTCATCATGCACCTACATTAAAACATAAAATTTCCAAAAGAAATATATAAATCAAGGATCCAGCACAAATAAGAAACATGGCATACAGATCGAGAGATCTAAGAAATCATATTAGTGACTTCTGTAAACAAGAACCAGCTACAGTGTAGGTATCACATTCGACAAATCAGTCATAAAAGTTCAAGGTTTAAATTGAAGTTAATTTTGTATAGTTACGGTTCTGAAGTAAATTTCGCCTATCTGTAGATTTCATACTTGTAAATATAATAAATAGGCTTTAGTTCTTGCTTCCGATCACAGTTTAAATTACACTATTTCAAATTCAATCAACTCACTTCAGGACCAAGCTTACACTATAATAGCTAAAAAATGTGTTATTCCAATCGGGCGTCATGCACATAGGAAACGAATGAAGTAGCGATCTTTACCTCAACAAGAGCTGCCAGTCCAAGTAATTTGCATATCTTAACCATGTATTTGATGTCAAGATCAGGTAAAACAGCAGCAATTAAAAGGACTGCATCTGCACCTTTCGATCGAGCATAGTAGAGCTGCCAAGCATCTATGATGAATTCTTTGCACAACAAAGGGCACTGCATATATTTTTTTTCTAGTGTCATAAGCATGGTCTACATAAAGCATTAGATGGTAGAATAAATCGTATATCAAGGATGAATGCAATTCACTTAGCAAACCTTTACTCCAGCATTTCTTATTAACTCCAAATTTTCAAAGCTTCCCTGGACAAGAAAACAAAAATCAAGCTAGAGTTAGTTATCGTTTAGCTGCAATATAATAACTCTCAATCTACCAAATATTAACATTTAGCAGTGCTCGATTTGTAAGAATTTTTTAACGAATTTTAAAGTAAGTTTACCTTAAAATACTTTTCATCTGTCAGAACACTCAGACATGCTGCTCCACCTTTCTCATAAGATTGAGCAATTTCAACCTGTAAGAGAGAATCCATTATGTTGTGAATTCAACCTCAAACCACACCACGAACTTAGATGTGTGGAACAAATATCAAAGGCAACCAATAACCAAACAGTCTCAAGCAACAACAGATCAAGCAACTAAGTGTAAATCAACTCCACAAACATAATCCAAGATTACAGGTAAGAGAATAGAGGAACAACGCACCAATATTTGTTTACCCAGTTTGGCCCAATATGACCTACGTCTAGGGGAGAGAGGAGCTCTCCAATCCACTATGAAATGAATGATAAAAAGAAGTTACAAGAAGTCACATCCAAAAGCTCTTCTAGAACAAACCCTAATTTCTACCTCTTTATGAAATGAATGATAAAAAGAAGTTACAAGAAGTCACATCCAAAAGCTCTTCTAGAACAAACCCTAATTTCTACCCCTTTTTCAAGTCGTTCGACCCACAATGAGATCCTAAGAGAAATCAAGAGAGAAAGCTTTGATCCTCCCTCTAATGAGATCTCACCACCCAAGGTGAATGAAAAGTGTTTCCCAACCCAAGAATCTCACCCAAAAGCACTTAACCCTTCGCCTCTAAGTTTCTTAAAAGTTCCCTCTTTTGGTCTCAAAAGAGTACACAACAAAATGAAGAAGAAATCTTAAATAGTGGTGCTGAAATCGAGACTAGCGCCTAGTCCCTGCACCTTGCACCCCTGCCCAATGGTCCACTGGGTGCAAGGCACCCCAGTGAGGCCGCCTTGCGGTTTTGGCAGGGAAAAAATCCCAAAACTGAATCAACAATTCAGTCTTGCGCCCCTCTGTCAACGCCTTGCGGAATGAACAGTTTTGCACCAAAACTTTCAAACTTCAACGTTTGTTTTGTGAAATTTTAAGGCACACGCAACACGCTAAACAGTGGCAAACACCGTGAAGAGAAGAAATAAAAACTGACAACGGTGTTAGATATGTTGCTTGAAGGGTTTGGTAAGTGATGCGATGCAAAAATACAAGGAGACCAAAATAATCGACTTAATAACATCTTTGTAATTAAAAAAGAAAAAACAGAACAGGCCCTTATTTTGAAGCAATACTTCTTTGAAAACCATGAACCTGTACTAGTTATTGAGAAACAAATGAACTTCCAAAAAATAGGTATACCGTACTTGATATCAACTGATAATTTTAAGTATTTAGTACATATTTTGTTGATGCTTGTCTAAGTCATGTGGCGTAACACAACAAAAAAAGAGCAATATCGCCTTCAAAAGTTCATATTTACATTAACTGGGGTTAATGAAAGCAGATTTGTTTTTAAAAAACTATAGATATGACTCTATAAATGCAATAATAGTAAAAAAGAAAACTATGAGCCTGCATTAGATGATCAAAACAAGAATTTGATATGCAACATAATAATTTATGATCTCTCCGCAAGCATGACTCAAATAAAAGCTCGTGTTGTAGCAAGTAGATTTAGCAAAGACAAATAAAAGGAATAGTTAAATAGTCTAGCCTGAATTTAACCAACGAGATTCAAAGGGGTCTATGTCGTCGATTGCTGATCACAGAAACTAGCGGTTTGTTTAAATTCCGCTATGCTACAGTGTTGTAGCACTACTACAACCACTATTTGACAACACTCTACTAAATCGCGTATCACATAACTATAGACGTTAAATGTCCACTACCCTATAGTGCTAGAGCCGTTATTTGACAACACTGAATCAGATATAGCCAGTTGGAGCCAAAACAAACATTTCCCACATGATATCAGTAGAAAGATAACCTCAAAGATCACAGTGGAAATCAAAACAAACTTACTGGATCAAAATTTTCTCTCAAGATGCCTCTACTTGGTGAAGCCTTCTTGACTTCAGCAATCAATCCCGGCAATCCAGTTCGTTCATTAGCTGCCCTTAGAGCCCCAATAAAATCCCGAACAGGAGGTGCATTTTCAAGGGCCTTCCTAACCATAAGAAGGGGTTTTCTTTCTTTGAGCTGAAAACCAAATAGTTCACATAAGCACAAGCTATCGATTTCACGAAAAACTTAATAGAAGCACAAAGCAAATCAAGAATAATACCTGCGCGACTTCTTTGTCCTTGTTCCACACAATCTCTTCCAAGATGTTACGCGGTGTATTTCCCTCGTTCTGCAACCGGAATTGAAAAGGTCCTACATAATGATTAGGGGGTCCAGTTGGTGGTCTTCTCCTTATTCTTATACCTTGGGTAGCAGCAACCTCATTATGAAACATTCCTACTTCCCATTCCTTAACTTTGAGAGCTTCAACCACAGATTCACCAGATGTGGCTATTGTAGCCGAACCTTCATTAGGCTCCGCCTGATCAAAACATCAAATAATCCCAAAAATATGATCAAAATCAAAAAGGGCTCCTCTCAATTAAATACAAAAAATTGCATCTTGAACACATATATCAGCTAAAAAAAAAAACTAAATACACTAGATGTGGATATTGCAGCAGAACCATCATCATGCTTCACCTTAATCAAAACAGCAAATAATCCAAAAAACATTATATGAAACAAAAAGGGCTCCTCAAAATTAAACCAAAAAAATAATATGCATCAACACAAACTACAAATGAACACATGTATCAGTAAAAAATCAACACAATTCACAAGATGGGGATAATGTAGCAGAACCTTCATTATGCTCCACCATAATCATAACACCAAATAATCACAAAAACATTATAAAAAAAATCAAAAGAATAACTCGAATTAAACTAAAACAAAAATCATCAACACAAATTCCAATTGAACGCATATACCATTCAAAATTCAACTAAACCAACACCCCAAAAAGAAAAATGAGAGAAAGCCAGATAAATATACAACAAAAAACAATAAATCAATACAAAAAGGTAGAAAATTTGAAACAAAAAATTCACCTGTGCTCGAACAGAAAACGTAAAACTTGAGTTTTTTCTATAAGTATTGACTTGAGTTGGAGGAATAGTGGTTCTGGGATTGGAAGAGAATGAAGGGAACACATGAAAATGACCCTTGAGAGAAATCAAGGATTCCATTGAAAAGGGTAATGGAAAATTTGAAACAAGAACAAAAAAAAAAACCAGAGATGAAATTTTTGTAACTGAAGAGTTTATGTTGTGTTAAATTTACAAAGGAACAAGAAGTGTTGTTAAAAGGAAACAGGATTTGTTATTTTGTTTGTATGGAAAACGCGTTCTTACCGATTTCACAGATTGTCGTTCATGCATTTTCTGGTTCAAACATTGAACTGGGTAGGATTTGAATATAGAAAAAAATTTAAATAATTAATTATTAAAATGTGGTATACAATAATATCAGTCAATTAAATAACATTTTTAGGTATATAATAAGGTTTTTTATTTTTTTTAATCAATATCATATATAAAGAAAATAACCTCTTTCAACACTCTTGGGTTGGTCTTGTCAAAAAAAAAAAAAAAACACGTTTCCACTGGATTTTTCTTTCAAAAAATACTCTCAATTTTCAATACAAATAACATATGTAACAAATAGATAAAAATAAATTTAAATATTAAAACAAATGTAACAAGCACGATATTAATATATATATGTTTGTTTTTTTCCCTTTATCTTTTAAAAAGTGTAACAAACTAGATCAGTATATTTATACTTACTTTTTTATTATCTCAATTATACCCTTGAATAATATTTTTTACAATAAAGATTGTTGTTGGTGTCATTAAAAAAATTAGATTATATTTTTTTTGCTATATTGTTGATGTCATTGAAATAGATAACCATGATTAGTTTGGTTTGTTATAACTTGAAAGCATCAAACATTTATGTTTTTAATTTTAATCAAAATCAAAATTTCATAAAAAAAAACACCGTTCATAATTTTCAAACGTTAGCGCAATGAAAAGAGCGGAAAAATTTTCGCTAGTAATAATAAGGTTTTTAATATGTAATATAAAACTATAAATACATCCAATCATAAAACAAATACATCCAATCATATTTGATAATTTAGATATTTTTCTAAGTATTTTAGTAGATACAATATTTGTATCTTGACCAAAAATATATATAATATTTGTTTGTCAAAACAAAAACAAAATATAATATTTGTATTATTGTGCGAATGTTTTTTGGAGTTATTTTATATCGATATTAAATTGCACTCTTTATTTTGCTGCTACTCATGTTATTAGATTAATATAGATATTTATAACAAGTTTGTCTTTATTTTTTGGCTAAATTATACCACGGGTCCTTCAAGTTTGAGGTTTGTAACAAATTGGTTCTTTAAGTTATCTTGGTTACACACAAGTCCTTTAAGTTTAAGGTTTGTAATATATTGGTCCTTTAAGTTATTTTGGTCACAAATAAGTCCTTTAAGTTTGTAAACATTTTCGATTTAGTCCTTATACGACATCATTGTTTGGTTAATAGAAGGACTAAATCGAAAACATTTACAAACTTAAAGGAATTATTTGTGACCACAATAACATAAAGAACCAATCTGTTGCAAACCTCAAACTTAAAGGACTTATGTATGATCAAAATAACTTAAAGGATCAATCTGTTACAAATCTCAAACTTAAAGGACCCTTAGTGTAATTTAGCCTTATTATTTTTTTTTTATGTTTTTAGATTGATATAGAAAATTAGATATTTATAACAAGTTTGTCTTTATTTTATTTTTTTGTTACACACTATCATTTAAATCGTAAAATATCTACATCATTATCATATTTTCATCGACATCAATTGAAAAGTGTTTATGTCATTATGTGGACATTTATTTTAAGTTGGTAGTTCTAGATTCATCGCTCTCAAAACTATGGTTCATATATGTATTATCCGTTCTTGTTTTGAAACAAAATTGATTGATAACTTGATTAATAGCAGTGTTGATGAAATATTTATCTGTAAAATTATGTTTGAATTCAAAATCAAGAAGAAAATAAGTGTAAGTAATCATATTTAATGTCACAAGCACTTTTGAACCTACCACATCAATATTAAATGGTCAATAAGCACTTTTTTATGAAGTTGATTGAAAAAATGGATAACAGTGTAAATTTTATATGACTTAAAAAATAAATTTGTAACCAAAAAAAACTTTTTGTAAAAATAAAACTTAAATGAACAAGTTGCTTCCGCACAAGATGAATCGAAAGCAACATGACCAAAAACAGAGTACAAATAGCAATCTGAAACCTAAAAAGGGAATAACAAAAGTGCTACAGACTAAGTAACTACAGTTAACAGTAATTATGATTAAGCCTTCATAGTTGGTAATCAAAGTCGAATATAACATATTTCGACTTAAACCATCAAATGGACCGAAGCTTCACCCTTTCACAAAGCGCCTACAAGTTTTTCTCCTTCTACTGAAAAATCCGTTTTTTATGGTCTTTCCAAATAATTCAAACAACAGAAAGCCAAATGATATTAAGGGATAATCTAACCAAATTGATTTAGATGATCCAATAAATTGTAATGAAGAGACAAAGAGAAACCAATACAACTAGATATAAGAGACCAAATTCTACCAAAAAATCACATTTAACAAACAAGTGGTCTTAATCCTCATTGGAAGCACAATTCGTAGGACATCCCTGATTATTGACTGCTAAATACGCTTATAACCAATTATCCCTTGTCGGAATGTGATTTAGAAACAGCCACCACGTAAAAATAGAAACCTTGAATGTTGTCTTCCACCGCTGTCAATTTATTATAAGCACCGCTAACGATATAACAATGAGATGTGTGTAATTTCCTAACATACGTATCTCCCATCGCTACATGCAAAACAAACAAAATTCTAAAACTTTCAAGGTTTCTATTTTTATCACCTTCGCGACCATTGTCAATTTGTTATCAGCTAACTCAAACAAACTTCTAAAACTATCTTTCAAAGATCTACCATCCAACCAAGGATCATTTCAAAACAGAGTAAAAGACTCATCCCCAACCTTCCGACTAATATTATCAAGCAGTCAACCTCAATATACTAGCCCAACACCCTCTCTAATATTATTCACAGTCTGCCAACACACTGACCCACCTCCCCTCCCTACACACAACTTCCCCCTTTCCTACCTGTAACACTCACATAACACCTTATACCATAAACTCACTGTATCCTCTAACAACCTCCAACACCATTTATCGAGCAAAGGTAAATTAAACTCCTTTAACCTTCTAACCACAAACCACCTTGTTCTTTTTGCAATCAAATAGTATCCCATTTAATCCAAGATACTTTCTTAAAATCCCCCCTCCCTCCACACACCCCACCTCACCCAAAAAAACACTAAAAATAGAATTAAGGGAAGAAATGATACTTGAAGGGGCCTTGAATAAGGAAAGAAAGTAAACCGAAATGAAGGACAAAACATATTTGAGAAGAATCAAATGACCTCCATAGATAAATTTCTACTCTTCCATCCTGATAACCTTTTTTTTTTAATTCGATCAATCAGCGGATATAAAAAATTCAACTTCCTAGGATCCCCACCAATATGCATCCCCAAATATAAGAGTGGAAGACAACCATGCTTACAATGCAAAACCAAAGCAGCCTCATGTAACCAAGAATCAGAGATATTAACCCCCCCCCCCCCCCCCCACCAACATACTTTTATGAATTTTTTTTTTAAGTTTTTGTATGATTGTCGTCCATCTTAGACAAGTGAGCTTATGCCGAAACTGGTTAAACTGAATATCTCACTCAAATCTTCTCTCTAGCCGTTTGAATTAATCTGGCGATCAACGGTCGACGACCGCACATCTACTCTTCATTGTTTCCAATCTATTGTCACACAATTCACAATTCGCGTTGGTACGTGGTACGGGTTCGCGGTACGCCGCATGAGAAGAATTTGATATGTATGGGGGTTGGACTGTCAATATATTCCTAAGGACCTAAAAGACCTCCATAAAGGGCTTTTAGACCCTAAAATAATAAGGACTATTCTTCAAAGTCACGCAAAATGTAGGGACCAAAAACATATTTAACCCTAAAATAATTGGGACCCACTAACTGCCACATCAGCATTCTGTTAGAGAATTAACATGGACTAATTTTGATAACGAAGATAAAATGTGAGGATTTTAAAAACATTTAATGAAATGTAGGGACTATTCTTCAAAGGGGCGCAAAATGTAAGGACTAAAAACATATTTAACCCTTTTTTATATTCACCTTTTCCTTTTTATTGATGTTATTTTTGCAAGAGACGTTCTCTTTCTTCAACTTTCAAAGAGTAAATTTATTTGCTCCACCGCAGGATTTTTCTTTCTCTTTTATCTCCTACTCAAATTCTTCTTCATCTTTTTTCGATTTTCACCCATTTGTCTCGGTTCGTCCGATTCATCATTTTTCATGAATATCAGGAAAATTTGTATGAACCAAGTTGCAAAAGTGTCACGAACAGGTAAGTAAGCATCAATTCGCGGTTTGCAGCTTGTGAAGAGATTATGTGACCAAACCAATAAAATTTTAAAATTGATCATTAATTATTTGTGTGGAGTAATTAAAGAACAACTAAAACCGGAGATTGACTGCAAGCATACTAAAACACACAACAAACACAACTTTTTTTTTTGAAGAACAAACACAACTTGTGTACCGCTTGTTTTAATACTTTAGTCTATTTTTTTAATTTAATTTTCACTCAAAGTAATTAAATTTTCTCTGTGTTGTTTGTTTTGAATTTGGTTTTAGAAAACAAATTAACTCAAGTCATAGGTATGTAGACCATAACAATGGAGAATGAGAGAATAAGAAAGAATAAAAAAAAAAAACATAGCAAACTGAAAGTGTGTTAAAGCTGTATAATAAAAAAATAAAATCGGAAAAAAGGATTCGAATGGAGAGGAAATAGAGAATGGAAAAAGTGAAAATGAAATTAAGAAGAAAAAAAAGCATTCGGTGTTGTTCGTGTATGCAAGGAACTATGGCACAAGGAGACTTTTGCATTTCTTCTTTCTCAACATCATCAAGGGGCACTATGCTAAAATTTACATTTATATATTATTTAATAAGGGGCACTATGCTAAAATTTACATTTATATATTATTTAATAAATTTGAAAAATTTATTGATCATGTGTAATAAACACACATCATTAATTATTACTGGCTAGCAAAATGACATCGACATTTAATATAAAAAAGCTAGATACACATTCATAATATCCTAACGATAAGCATGTCTAATGTTTTTTTTATTAAAGGGCATGTCTAATGTTGTTTATGTTTTTTTAAAATTTTTGTATGGACTTTGAACAACTTGAAATAAGTTTATTGATTGCATCATATGAACTTAATCGGCATATGTTTTATTAAATATGCACACACCCTTTAAATGCCTTGATACATTGTTAGCCATAAACCTAAACACATCACCAAATCAAATTATCATGTTCCTTAAGAAATACAAGATGTAGTTATCTTCTAAAATTGTACTTCACATATCTCTTTCTTTAGAGCTCTTCTTAATGCTTAATGTTTGTTGAAAATTTTGAACGTTTTGTGCAATGCAAGGAGGAATATCTCATTTTCTTGAACAGTTTGTTTGTGCTTGTTTCTACGGTGCTAAAAATAATTTTGTAAAAAAAATGTATGTTTGAATATGTTCACGTAAAACTCAGTAAAAGTGAGTTTGACAATAAATTTGAGTGTGAAAATTATGCTTAGAATCTTCATAATCACTTTTAGCTCTCCAAATATGCATTTAGTGTGGTGTTCGTGGAGGAATCAAGTAGCCGACAAGGTTATGTATGTTGAACAATTGATGGATCAAATTAAATTATCATCTTCTTTCAAACTAAATTATCATCTTGAAAGAGTATGAGTGGGTTGTGAAACCTTCCTTAATTATATTTGTGTAGAAAGGTTTTTAGCTTTTGTAACCAAAAAAAAAAAAAAGGTTTTTAGCTTTGGCGTTATTAATTAGATATGAGCTCTACCTATCTTCTTTTGGTTATTGTTTCCTGTTATGGTTCTCCTATTTTTTGGTTAAATTTGTAGCATTTTGTTTCAATGTATTTCTTTTAGCTATCAATATCGTTGGCTTATTTCTTTTGGTTCTTAACTTGTTGGTATAATATATATTGCACTATGTTTTTCAACATTTCTCATCCCTTCGGGAACATCCAATGTTTTTCAATATTGAACAAAATAATGTGACATGAAACGGTGGCACTCTTATATGTGATACTATAAATGGTACTAAGAATATCAATAAAATATATTTTAATTTAAGTGAAAAAGTTCATCCTAATAAAGACTAAACATGGAGTAAGATAAATTGCATGTTTTTCTTATACATACTTTATGGGACGCAACACTCGCATTCATATCTCTAATTGTTATGGACATTCCCAGGACCCTTGATTTCCATAGCCTTCATATTCTCCTCCTCTCATCTGAGGCATTTCATATTCTCGTCCGCCACATCCTCCTCCGCTTTCTCCTCCATAACCACTATATTCTCCTCCTCCCATAGCTACTTCATTTTCTCCTCCCCAACCTCCCATGTTTCCTCCTCCACCTCCTCTCCCTCCCATGTTTCCTCTTCCCCCTCCCATGTTTCCTCCTCCTCCTCCTCCTCCTCCTCCTCCTCTCCCTCCCATGTTTCCTCCTCCCCCTCCCATGTTTCCTCCTCCTCCCATGTTTCCTCCTCCCCCTCCCATGTTTCCTCCTCCTCCCCAACTGACTCCAAACCCTCCTTGGCTTTCTCCTATTCCCGAAATTGCTTCGTTTGCCATCCATTCAAACCAACCTTTCAGCCCTCCCAAATTTCCCCAAAATCCCCAACCTCCATCGACGTGTCCTCCTCCATGGTCTTCACCATGACTAACTCCTTTCAAACCTTCATCCTTATCTACCACAATTTTTGTTTTGGATTCTTCAGTTGCACCAACTGTAAATATAAAAAAACATTTAAATATGATTAAATAAGAAAGGAATTGAGAAAATAATTTGTGTGTGTGTCTATATATATATATATATATATATATATATATATATATATATATATAGAGAGAGAGAGAGAGAGAGAGAGAGAGAGAGAGAGAGAGATTTACATTGTTCTCCATCTTTGGATGAATTAATTGCCTCAACAGAGATAAGAATTAGCGCATAAAGAAAGAACACGAAGATAAAATGTTTGATTTTCATCCTTCATATACAAAGAGTGTAAGTGTAGTCAATTATGAGTTCAATCAACAATTATTTATAGTAATCATGTGGGAAGATAAATATAAGAAGAAGAAAGATTGATTATATAGTGTATATGGTAACAATTTGGCTAATCGTGAGAATAATGGGTCATCAACACCTATTAAGAGAGGTAAATTAGGTAAGAATTTATTTTAGATTGCTAGCGAGTCCATGTGTTTCCGCACCGGTCACTTCAACTTTATTTTATTTTTAAAATAAATTTTATATTTAAATAATATAGACATCTCTAAAAAGTTTATAAATATGCATATTGGTATTCCTTCAAAAAAAAAATATGCATATTGGTATAAAATAATTGCGGTTATATCTTATCTCTCTTATTAAAATAATAAATATAAATTAAATATTTAAAGCATAAAAGTTAAATAAAAGTGTATATAAAATACTATTAAAAGTTGTCTCAATTCCTTTTTTGTTAATAGCTATGCTATTCTAATAAATTTGTAAAATATAATTTTATGTATCAAATCATATTGTCTATAGTAATGTGATGACCAAGTTAAATATGACTTTTTTTTACTGATATAAATTTCAAAATAAGTAATTGTAATTTAAGAAAGTATAAACTAAATTTGCAATCTCAGATGACAGAGTTTAAATCCAACGTAATACAACTGCAATTATTTTTTTAATTCCACTATTATTAATGGGTAAACACAAATGTACCCATATAGTTTGGTTGAGTATGTACCTTCATCCAATCAATGAATGTCATGTCATATTTTCATATTTGTTTATTTTGAAATAAATTTAAATGTTAAACAAATTTTGCTTGGAGGGTATGCCTAAACAAACTCCAAGATACCTAAGAATTTACCTTTTTTTTTGTCACCCTCTATTTTTTTGGGCGCATTCACGGTCTTTAATTACAAGGTCCGGAAGCTCCTTCTACGAAAATAAACCCAATAGCTTCATGACCGAAATGAGGTCTAACAAAAAATGAAAAAGTTGAACTTTTTAAAGAAGGGGACCAAATCAATATGTGGGACATGAACTTTATCAGCAATGCAAGGTGAAGCGAGGTAGAAAATGTTATTGCAACCGCAGAGAATGGTGATGATTGTGTCGTGGTTGAGGTGGTTGATTTGGAAGAAGTAAGGATTTGTTTGTCCATTGAGATTTTTAGATGTGTCGTAGTTAGATCTTCTGATTTTTGGATGGAGAATGATTTTTATTTTTCCATTTATTTATGAAACTCATTTTGATTTTCGGCAATTCTCAAACTTGTGTTGTTGATGATGATGAAGTTGAAGTTAAGAAATTGTTAATTATTAATTAATTTAATTAAAAAAAGTTTGTTTGATTTAATTAAACGTTTTAAGTTATAAACATTAATAATTTTTATATTAAATTATAAAATGTTGATGTGGATCGCAGTCAGGAATGACACATTAGTACCACCTTATTAATGATGATGTCACATCATAATAAATGCTGGTAAACCAAAATATCCCACAAATTGTATAATAAAAGGATCAAAATACTGATTTTAAAAATAGGGGAATCAAAACGGTATTTAAGCCTAAATCTTAAACTTAAAATTTAAATAAGATTAATTTTACCTATAATAATTAAAGGGAAAAAATGCAGTTATCTCAACGAAAATTTGTGATTTAAGAAAGAAATAAAATGACATTGAAGTTTTTTTCTTTACGTTGAAACACGTTTCATTATGAAAATCTGGCATCAAATTGAGAGCATACACATTAAAGATACAAATAGAAGTTTCCAATTGAGACAAAATCAGAGTTGAAAATGTTTTTTTTTTTGCTAAATAGTGTGCAACTTAATTAGCAACACACCTAATAAGAGAAAATTGCGAGCTATAAAAGCTAGAAAAGAAATTGACACAATCCTCCAGTATGACATCTAAATAGGAGTAATTTTGCTGCTAGTCTGCAATTGCTTTAATTGTCTAAAGTTGTATATGAAGTTGAAACTTTTTTTTTAAAAGAAGCTAAAATGAAATATATTAATCAAGCCATTTAGTCTTTCCATGAGAAGAAGTGCCAGAAAATATCTAAGGAAGAAAAGTATCTGTTACATCAACAAATCAATAAAAAGTCGAAGCGATAAAGCCACATAGTAGGAATGCTAAAAAAACAAAGATGATACTAAAACTAAATGAGAACTCCCAAGCATTGAAGGGGATTAAGCCAACACATATGGTAATTAAAAGCAAAATTAGGATGATCTGCCTTCAGTCACCAGAAGGATTGGAGCTTAATTTTCTCTATAATTTTGTGAATATAGTCCACCCTATTGTTGAAAAATTCTAGCATTCTTGTCACGCCAAACAATCCAAACAAAAAAGAGCCAAATCAAGTAAAAACCAGAACAAATGTTTTTTGAGAAACCACCCAAAGATTAGAATTGAAGCAAATGATCCTTAACAATAGCTGGATCGACTGAAACCAATTCGAGACAATTGTAGATTTCAAACCAAAATTGACCAAAACAGTTGCAAGTCAAAAACAGATGATCCATATCCTCGTGAGATATGCAGTAGCCGGTCCAAAAATGAGTATTTGGTTGAAGTATCCTTCACCTGATTAAGTTGTCAGTTGTTGGAAGACGATTACATAATAAACTACAAACAAAGATGTTGACTTTTAAAGAAACCTCTTTATGCCACATAATTGTAATGTGATCTTTGTTTAAAGGTTGATCTCTTGATGTCAAATAATTGTAAACAGATGATCCATCTCCCACCTCCCGTCATAAGTGATCGTTAAACCAACTACCAACCCCCTCTCGAGCGCCTCCCTTAATAACATTAGAGGTTCCAATATTATAGTGGAATCTGTTGATGATATTGTTAAATGATTCTCGAATTAAACCACCGCAATTCGTGGAAGGAGTGGTGGTATTATGTGATAGCCATTGACATTTAATTTATAGAAAGAAGGAGGGGGAGGATGCCAAACAATATGAAACTCAATTTTGATGTTAGTAGAGTATAGAGAAATACTGTGAATTATGTCTTAAGACACAATTAAGACACGATTCACAGTATTGGAGGATTCAAGAATACCTATCAATAATAGTTTTACCCTAAAAAATAAGATTGTTTCCACAAATTTCAAATCATAACAACAAAATAAACAATTCAGATAGTATTAGAAACAACAATTTTATTTGATGAAAAATTCCAATATAACAAATCTCTAAGTAAATGCATAATTTTTTCTCTCTAATCACCACGTAGGGAACAACTAGCATCATTTTTCTTATGATGATTTTTGCGTTGAGCATTAGTGAGGAGGCGATCGTAACAAAGTTTCCAAAGACAAACTTTAATCCTTTGAGGATCTGGCCAATTCCTTGGAAGGAGAGTCGATGGGCAGATCTAGAGTAAGATATTAATAAGTTGATTAAATAGAGAAATGGTCATTAGTAATCATAGCCCAACAAGGACGATATACTAGAAGTATTTAATTTGTTCCAATTTCCACTCGCAACCACTAGTGTAAGGGAAAATTATTTATTTATCTTCCACATAAAGATTAGAAGAGGTAACATGATCCTTAAGAGGACCGACTCCGTTAACCCAAGAGTCTTGCCAAAATGAAATAGTTTTTTTTAGAGTGACGAAATGACAATTCTATCATAAACTTACACACACAAAATAGAGGTGTCGGGGTTCGAACCTCGATCATAACATTCGACCTAACAATTTCGACATTTTTACCGGTTGAACTAAGACTTATGGAACAAAATGAAATAGTATTTTGATTGACGATAAGTGACACAAAAACTTAAATTTTATAATTAGACAATTTCGACATTTTTACCGGTTGAACTAAGACTTATGGAACAAAATGAAATAGTATTTTGATTGACGATAAGTGACACAAAAACTTAAATTTTATAATTAGTAATAGATCAAAAACTATTTATACTGATCATGTGACATGATAAAAATAAAAATAACAAAAAGATCTTGATTGGATAATATATATTGCTCATAAACACCTTCTTCTTTTTTTTTTTTTTTATATTATCGGGCCATCAACACCTATCGAGAGATTCCCTAAAAAAAAAAAACTATTGAGTGGTAAATTGGGACATGTTTGTCAACTACGGTAAGTAAATTTTGCAAATTATAATCAAGGTTGGGCACTTCTGTTTTTGCATTTGTTTAAAATAAATTTTAATACAAAATAAATGTGTATATTGTTAATTAATAGATAACATACATAACTCCACAAAATTTTAAAATATGCATATTGGATTAAAAGGACAGCAAACACGTCATCTATCTCATTAAAATAATGAATAAACCATTAAATTAGTTTATGATTTTATAAGATACTTTCAAACACGTTCATGAGATTATGAATATTTGAACATGGATTGTAACTCTGTCAAATTTTATTCATGTTTTTCTTTCTAAAAATATGTCAAGGACTAAATTAATAGTAAGTAGTTTAAAATAAAGACCACATTAATAGTAAGTTGGTAAAATATTGGGACTCGATTGATAATAAGTGGTTAAATTTGAGTGTTAACTTTGGTGGGGTAGTTTAACCTCTTACAAAAATGGTTAAATTTGGTGATTAATTTGATAGTTTAATAAAGTCTGAGACGTGTTAGAAATATTCATAATCCCAATGGCTTGTTTAAGAGTGTTTCACAAAATCAGGGACTAATTAGTGGATTATTCTTGAAATAATAATTGAAATTAAATAATTAAAACAAAAAGTAAAATAAGATTGTGTTTTAAATACTTGTTGATAGATAAAATTTCTAATTTAATTTATAAAATATCATTTTATATATTAAATTAAACTGATTGTAGTGAAATTGATTTATGAGTTGAACAAACTCGATCAGACTTAACTTACCCCTCTCAAATGAACTTCAGATTATCATGACCAATTTTCCATGTGAATCGAAGTCCCCTTTTCTCTATAAATCAGAGAGTTAATAAAAAAAATGATTGTAGTGTATCACCCCTTTCCTCCGTTACATACATCTCATACTAGTGGATTGCATTTTAGTCGCAAAAATATCACATGACATTGACCTATTCAATTGAAAAATAAGCCAGTTCAAATATTACTTTCTCCTTTTCACATCCTTTTATGTTAAAAAAAAAAAAAATCATGTCACATGTGACAATCAGATTGACCAATGTCACTGTAATCCCATATTAGAGGGGAAGAAAAGTGAAGGAAGATGATAGAACACTATTCATTTTTTTTAATTCAAACAATGAAACCTCATTTTCTTGTATTCCATCAATCTAAAGAGTAAGACATAGTTTTTTTCTTTTCTTTTCCGAGTACAAATTGCGTGACAATCTTGTTTTTTATCTTATACTCCCTCCATCCCTATATGTAACCACCATTTCCCTCTAATAAAAGGGTATTTACATATAGGGACGGAGGGAGTACAAGACAACACAGTGTCTTTGACACTTAATTGCTAATTTTACTCCAGCACTGAATCTAATACTGATCTTGTCATTGTTGAGTAAGTTTTCCTTCAAGTAATAATAGCGACTCTAGACTGGATTCACTAAAATTTTGAAGGAAATGTTAGGGCACTAGTTAAGAAGATTAATATAGAAATTATGTATTAAAAATTGATGAAAAGTGAAATGTTTAACTTTATAAAAGCCAAAAAGTTTTTGTTTTTAATAAAAAAATTCTATTTTTGACATCCTTAACAATTGCCCTTAGGACACTGGTTAGCAAAACCCAAATTTTAATTCTCATCTGTCTTTTGGCACCACTGTTAGGGAGCTTCTAGAGCTTGTTTTTGTTCAAGATAAAGATCAGATAAGGGGGCCAAAATCTGATTGAAATATGGGTACCGCTCTTTATCCAACACATTTTGCTCACACCCAACTGAAATACGGAAAATACCCCTGCATGAGTTAACTCACACAGGGTTAAAATCTGCGCATTTTAACATGCGCTGCGCAACTTAACTCGTGCTAGAATTAACACTTGCCTAAGTTAACTCATGCAGAATTCTTGAAATATAACATGTTGCAGGTTATGCCGAGCAGTTTTTTTTCCATGTTTATTACGTAGAAACTCATTACTCACTTTTATCATTTAGTCCTAGACGCCAATCAACAGCCAACATTACCAAAGAAACGCCCATTTGATCCTTAAAACCGTAGAGACATTGGGCAGTTTAATATCTAAAGTGGAAAAATCTGCAACCCTTGTGGTTGATTAATTTAGCCATGCAAGTGTCTCAAATAAACTACTCTATTCAAAACATTTCAATTTCAAGAATCATTTTGAACTAAATAAAGTAATGTTAATATTGTCCCAAGTCCCAACTATGATGGGAGTAGTCGAACTCTCGACTAACCTATCACTCCCTCACCTGAGTCATTAAGCCAATCTAATATTGATAATTCCATATACCAGAGTATGGGTAAATAGGCAATTCCCCCCACCCCCCCCCCCCCCCCCCCCCCCCCCCCCCCCGAAATTGCAAGGTTTGTCAAATATCCCCCTATAGTTAACGAAACATCAATTACCCCCCTGAAATTACATAACGTTAATCAATTTACCCCCTCCGTCAATTTTTCTGTTAACTGTTTACGGTTATGATCAATTACCCCCCCCCCCCCGAGATTTTACACTTATGTGCAAAATGCCCCATGAACTTGAAAAATTAAAAAAAAATTGAAAAAATTCTGGAAAAATATTAAAAAAAAAATTAAAAAATTCTGGAAAAATGAAAAATCAATAAAAAAATTGAAAATCTCGGGGGTAATTTTGGGGGGTAATTGATCATAACCGTAAACAGTTAACAGAAAAATTGACGAAGGGGGTAAATTGATTAACGTTGTAAATTGATTAACGTTATGCAATTTCAGAGGGGTAATTGATGTTTCGTTAACTACATGGGGTATTTGACAAACCTTGCAATTTCGGGGGAAAATTGCCTATTTACTCACCAGAGTATCTAATCTTTAGAAATTTACTAACTGAATTGATATTTTAAACTAAGAAACTATAAAGCAAATAATCAACGCGAAAACATAATTCCTTATCTAAACTTTTTCCTCCTTGAGCAACAGGTCAAAAGTCTCAACACATGGTAAAATAAAATTTTACATGTTACATAAAACTGTAAGGCTATCTTCCGAAGATAAGAAATATAGATAAATCAAAACTGAAACATAACTAAGATTAAATGCACTGAATGTTCTATTGAAATGGGAACACTTTTGCCTCCTCCTGCTTCACAACTTTCCTGAGGCGATTGTAATTCCCGTCATCCTGCAGAAATAATCAAGAGTTATGAACATCATTCATTTTACACACTTTGCACAAGACACAGATTTTTGAATCCTTTAAGACATATGAGGCAGTTCCGCTCGGCAATCAATCACAGCAACCAACTCAATGGAAAGAACAATCCAAAGAACTTTGCATATACAAAACAGTTAAAATCTCCAAAAGACAAAATAAACATTATATTGAGGATAAAATAAGTTCCAAAAACATCCTATGACATAAGTTGCTACAGCCTAGTGTAAATACTAAATTCTCACACCGCTTCACAGAAATAGTTCCACGGGCTCTTGAGGGCATAGGTAGTAAAAACAGATAGGTCATTAAGAAAACAGTTATACACAATCTCTAGTTTATGCTATGAACAACTCAAACTGACATGGACACAAGACACAACACTGAATGGTATAATTGAATGTAATCAGAAGTGTCGGTGTTGCAGTGTTTTTGTATCAATGCAGTTGCTGTATCTTATGTTTACAATGCATAATTGAAAACAACTTTGCTACAATGCATAATGATTAATTGAAAACAACTTTGCAATTGGCGCTTGTCAATTGATGAATCATAACCGTTATTGTCACAAATATGTTTATTTACAAATTAGAAACTTCGAAATAGCAGTAGATTTCAAACAAGAATTCACTTCTATCATTGACTTACTGTCAATTTGTGATGCTACGGAAAATTCAACATCAAAAGCAAAACCATTTAGATGAACATTATAAAACCACAACCAATGCAGAGAAAATCACCAATCAATCATAACTAAGAACAAACGATGCATTGTAAGCATACAACATGAGAGCTACTTTTTTCCATTGCAAATCATACAAAAAATTATCACAAGTAAATCCATTATGTTAGGCATGAAAATCATAAATACAACCAAACAGATCACCCACTTCAAAAATCCCCTGATTCATATTAAGATCTCAAATCAAATTGACAATGTAGTACCGACACTAACACTTCTAACGGAAGATGTGTCTGGTGTCCAACACATGTGATCACATTAAACTAATCCATTTTTTTTTTTCTTTTCAAAATATTAGCAGTGTCGATGTGTCTGTGTTGTATCATCAGTGTCAGTGTCTAATAGTTTCAAGTTACCACATGAGTAACACAATACTAAAACCATGCATTGTAGCAAACATGCATGCTAATTTTCCATTGTAAATCGTACAAAAACCTCCAACAACTAAAACCCACTATGCATAAAAACAACCAAACAGAATCCCCACTTCAAAATATCCTTGATTCAATCAAATTGTTTCAAGCTACCAACATTTACATCAGAAATTCATGCAAACCATTCCACCAAAATATTTCATTCAAATCAAACAAATTCAAAAAATTACAAAAAATCATAATTTCAACACAAAAAAAAAAGAAATAGATCAAAAATTTAATATTTACCTAACCAGATCCAACGATGATGTTGTTGATTGGAATAAAGATAAGCTTAACGAAAAACCCAACGAATCCCATCACAACGAAACCAATCGCGGTACGAACAGCAACCTTGGAGAATTCTACAAAACAAAAAAACACAATCAAAATTCAAGATCCACAATATAGAGATTTAAATCAAGTAAATCGAATAGAGAATTTAGGGGTTATACCTTTGCGATCGGGTTTGTGGCAACGCTTAACGAGCCTAACGCTGTCTTTTGCGAATTCTCTGAGTGGATCGAAGACGGAATCAATGGCGTCCATTTTCGCGTGAATTGAGAATTTGAAATATGAGAAATTGAAATTAGGAGAATGAGAAGGTTTTTGTTGGTGAAGGAAGCAGTTGATATAATGTGTTGACGAAAAAGAGAAAACAAATTTGGATGGGAAGACACGTATTGTGGACCAATAGTTTTATGACATGTTGGATATCTTTTAGTGTGTTGACCAAAATATTATTAGTTTCACATGCAAACATTTATTTTATTGATTGATATTTATTTTTTATTTTTATTTTTTGACAAAATAATATTTCTAGTTCCATAAAGATATAGTTAAAGTAAGATTTGATAACTCTACCGAAAATAAAAAGTTACATGAAATTATACAGTGAATAAGCCAAATTAGTGCAGCGGATTAAGTCACCACAATGAAAATTGACAAGAGTATTAGGTTTGTCGATCTTCAACCATCAAAAAAGTGAAGCTTTACGCTCTTATGTTAGGGAAAATTCTAGCATTACGCTCTTTTCATATGATCCAGATACAAGACATCCAGATTATATGAAGACAAGAGCAAATATCCTTCACGAACATATGTGCACCACCGAACCGTAAAGCATGGTCACTAATGCCATTTGTATTAACTAAAGAGATTTCCACCCCACGAAAAACATAATTCCAGATATTACCAAAGAAGTCAGATCCATGAAATAGATGATTAATTGTTTCCTTCTTCAAACACCCTTACAAACATAATAACTAACCGGTAGGCACGACATTACGGCAAAAAATATTATCCTTTGATGGGATTCTATCATTGAAAATCTTTTAGAGGCACAACTTTATACCAAATCATGTGTGACGTATATCAAAGTTGGGATGTTCAACTCTAGTAAGAATCTGATAAGCACCCTTTACCAAATAACCATCAATAGATTTTTGTAACCAAACTCGTTTATTTGCCACGTTGTCCTGGAAAAAAAATGTTATTTAACAAAAAAACACATTGTTCCATTTAATCCTCTCCCCGGTTTAAAAAAAATAAAAACAAAAGCCCTCTCTACCGCCACCATGCATGCCTCTCAAACCCCAACCTAGCCTCTTCATCTCAGCTATAGTAACACTCCTTTCAACACAAAGGTCAAACAATCATGTAAACCTACACCGTAAACACCCTCCCTCCAGTCAAGGATCATTCTAGAATAAAGTAGTCTCTTCGTCATCCAAAATGCGACTTCCCTGACCAACTCCCCTTCAACAATCACACAAATCTTTCCACCATGTTGACACTTTACTCCCTCCTCTCCTAATACGATTATTATATTCGAAAATTAAACTCGGGTTCTACATTCTTCTTAGTGTAAAAAGGAGTTCTAATTTACAATCGAAATCAGTTGTTGAGGGTAAACTGAGCCCGCATTCTAATTAATTTGTAAAGTAAAACTAAAAAATAAATAAAAAGACCAAAGTATAATTTAGCCTAAAATCTATCCCTTCATCCTTTAAAAACAAAATCTCTCTCTTTATAAGAATTTGGATTCTCTCAATTTTTCTTAAGTGCAATCTCAACCTTGAAACATAAGAGAGAAAATTAAAGTTAAATTAGTAAGAAAAGTAGTAACAGCATTTAACCATTGAGATTGAAAATGGAGAAAAGTTCACAAAATTTTCATGAGAGAATCATAATCCTCTTCCTCTTTGTATACAGGCCTCTTCATTTCCTAACTAATTAAAAATATTCTCCTACTTTACATTTTACATATAGATAGTCTATCACCGCCAAACCGCCCACCGCCCACTATCTCAAACAATTAACTTAACCAAATGGTAAACATCTTCTTCTTTTTAACTTCATATCTTACTTTCCCACCGAAGTTCACCGTCACTGTAAAATCCTACCACCGTTCATCTCCTCCTGTAGCTACGTTTTCTTCTTCCATCTCTATCTAAACCCCTTGCATGCATGGCTAAAAGAAAACTAGAAGAACAAGTCGATAGGATCAGTAGTTTACACAATGAAGTACTTGCTAATATCCTTTCATTCCTACCAACAAAAGAAGCTATTGCTACTAGTGTTTTGTCACGTAGGTGGGTTTCTCTTTGGACTCTTACTAATTCTCTTCATTTCCCTGAAAATTGTCCAACAAGAAATAACTTTGTTCAAATTGTGAAAAGTGTATTAGATCAAAGAAAATCAAGTTGTATGAAAAAAGTTTCATTCTCTATCCACAATAACTGTTATATCCCACACTTGGTTAGTTCAATAGTTTGCATGGCAAGTAAGCAAAATGTTGAGGAGATAGATATTTCTTTATGTAGTTTAAAAGTGTATTTGCCTTGCGAGGTTTTCGCTTGCGAAACACTCGTTGTTTTGAAGTTGGTTGGGAGATTTTACTTAAATCTTCCTTCTCATGTTCATCTTCCTTTGTTGAAGATTTTACATTTGTGTATTTTGTGCAATGTTGAAGTTGAAGATCGTATGAAGCTTTTCTATGGTTGTCCTGTTCTTGAGGAAATTGAATATGAGGAAGTAGAGTTCAAAGGTAGTTCTTTGTTTAAAATATGTGTGCCTACATTGAAGAGGTTACATGTTAGGAGTTTTGATGAAAGAATTCATATTAACACTCCTCTTCTTGAGTACCTTGTACTAGAAGAAACTAAGGCGAGTATTTACGTGGTTGAGAATATGAACAAATTGAAAGAAGCACGTATTGGTATCTATTTTGATCCTGAAAATAAAAAAGTAAAACAAAATATATTGAATCTCTTCAATGGGATTCATAAAACCAGGTTTCTTTGCTTAGATATGGATTCCACAGAGGTACGAAAAGCGCTATTTACCCATATTTTTAATATAGGAATTGTGTTATTTTTCGTAACTCTTTGTTATTTTTATCCATGTTGCAGGTGCTTATTTATGCTTGTCTAGAATTTCCAACATTTAACAATTTGGGTCATCTACAATTATATTTAAAAACCTTTAACTCTAATTTTCTAGTTAAACTGTTACTAGAAAAATGCCCTAATCTTGAAGTTCTTGAGATTATTAAGGTTAGTTTACTCTTGAGATTTGGTTAATTATCGGTTAACTTTTTAAATTTACTTTCTTTTTCTCAAGTCAATGATGTGTTGTGATCTCTTTTGACAGGTTGATGAACTATGTGATAATGAAATCAAATGGGCAGAACCAACAATAGTTCCTAGCTGCCTTTCATCACACCTTACTACTTTTATATTCAGAGATTATGAAGGCACGGATGAAGAGTTCGAACTTATAAGGTACATTTTGAAGAGTGGAAAGGTCCTTAAGAGGACTACAATTTATTTCGGAAGTAGCTGGGAACCAAGTGAGGCTAGTGACGCTGTGACGGACTTATATTCCTTGCCAAGAGCCTCAAAAGTTAACAGGATTATGTGCTTCGAAGTTGACTTGATGGTATGGCTTACTTCCTTCTCTATTTTTAGACACTTAACAAGTTTAACCTTGCGTGGACTTAATGCGTGTGTATGAATTTAGTTCTATTTTTATCCACTCGGATAGGGATGTCCCAAGATTTCTAGATGTCGCACGCTTATGAACTGTTGTAAAAATTGCTATGGGGACAACAAATAATGTGTCTTGTTACGAGATTGTCTCTTTATGGCGCGACTCCTTCAATGTTATTAATTTTTTATGATTCCTATATGTTAATTTTCATTGTTTTGAATTGGGTGAATTTCTGTTGATGTTGGCATTGATGATGATTTTTTCCTAATTTGTATTTGCTTTGCTGATCAGGAAAAAATCATCGTAAGTTGATTGATCAGGTTATCATCTAATAGATTACTAGGTTAGTAAAATTTATGAAGAGTTAAGACTAATTGTGAGTGGATTGGATGTGATGAAAAGATGTGTAAAATTTAAGATAATGGATTAGTATGTTAATTAAGGTTAATTTATTAGGGTGATTTTTAAGGTTGATTTATTAGGGTGATTTTCAAATTAGGGGATACCCTTAGAGTGTGTTAATCAACTAAATGGTTCGGACTCAGTTAATTGATTTTTAAGTTAGATGATTGATTAGGATGATGATGAAATGGTTCAGACTCAGTTAATCTATTAGGTAATGATTTGATATGATATTAGATGGATGGTTAGATGGTTTAACATTATGATTATGAATAATAAATTGTTAATGATTTTGATTATGATGGCATGAATTTGGAGAGAGACACAAAAAATAGATAATGTGTTAAATGTTTTTCATCATTTTCTTTTCCAAATATGTGTATCTATCTCTAGAATAGAGTCTTTTATTTCTTTTGAGAAATGGAGACGATCTCAAACCGATTATGATATATGAAAATTAATATTAATGTATTAACTTTCTAACGAAGTATCATCCGTCACATATATGGGGGAGGTGTTACAAGATTGTGTGATTTGTGTCGTTAATGATGATGAATACATTATTGCATTTGTATTTATGATGAAGATATGCTGGAGGTTGAATCTTGATAGAACAAGATAGGAATGATGACTATGGCCTTGGTCGAGACGGTATATGTAAATGCATAGTTATGATTGTTGCATTGTTAATTGCAGGTATAATTATGCTCTCCGTGCTCGTCTGCAGATGGTTTTTTCGGTCGCTGTTTCTGTTCCAATGACATTTGAAGTTTTTTGCTGCTTTTAGTTTGTGTGCCTGTACTTTTCTGCTGCTTTTAGTTTGTACAGTACTGGTATAGTGCTTTGTAATTTTCTCTTGTTTATGGCTGGGTGTTGTGTTCGCAACGAGCCGTTTGTTCATATCACACTGATTTTTGAGTGTGCTTGTGCCTTTTGTGAGTTTGGTTGGTGGCTTCTTAGTATTCTAGTATTCTAGTGTTTCTGAGTTGGTTCATTGTGAGCATGTATGCCTTTGTAGCTGCTGCCTGCTTGCAGTTTATTGTGGCCAATAAGAAATATGAAAATTTATTGACTAATGTGGCTTCCATAAAAACAATGGGTTTATTGCAATAAAAATGATTGATTGTTTGCTGCTAGGGGTTGTCTAATAATCATAAAATTAATTGCTTTGGCTTTCTAGGGCTGATTTTGTTTGTAGGCTAATGTGCTGCGAAATTTATTTGTGCTGGGATTTAGTACTTTATGCAGCATCTATTAAAGAACATTTGATGCTAGGATTCTCAAAAATGTTTGCTTCTCAAAAAAACAATAGTTTGTTAATGTGACCAAAAGTTCCACATCCCTCAATTACTCATGCATTTTTGGTATTTTATTTTTAAAAAAATTGAACTTTGGATTTCTAATTTAAAAACCAGTTTTTCCCCACAATTTCACTTTTTTGTTGATTTTTTTTATCTTTTCATCTCATTTTTTTTTGTCATTTTAGCTGAAACCAGTTTTTTTTTTTAAAAGAAAAATGTTGAATGGTGCGACATCAAATTTGCACAAACCCCATGAATGTCGGAACGATGTCGGTTTGTACGTGATATCCATTACCCACTCTTGACCGTTGTATCAATTAACGGTTAATATAATACAACACATCAAATCCAACAATCATAAATCAAATAAGAGTTAGAACGATTCCACTTGGTTTCCTTACTCGGTAGGTCACAAACTCACTCACCTTCTGTCACTTTAGTCTTTCCTTTCATTCTCTCTTTAAAAACATTGTGTGTTCACTTATTTATGTTAAATAACATCGTGCAAAAATATTTTATGTCAAATGACTATTGTCATTTAATCTTTAAATTAAATCCTCTCATTTTTTGTATTTAGAAATTTAGTTGAACAAAATGAGAAGGCAAAGACAATTTTTTTTTGGGTACAAACAGAGTGAAAAGTTATCTTAAAATCATTGTATAATAGATCGATCAATCAACTCACTATAGGGATTTATAAGTTATGAGAGGGAAGTAGAGAGAACATGAAAGGAGAGGATCAATCAATCACACTTGTTAACATTTCTTATCTTTTTTCTTTTTTTAATCGAAAATCCTCTCCATACATAATACCTTACTTTTTTGAATAGGTCAGGAGGTAGGACAGACATCAAACAACTTTGACATCCCAACTAAGTTGACACGCTAAAATAACCTTATCCTCTGCCGCCTATCTCAGAAAATTTTTATTGACAAAAAAAAGGAAAACACAAAAGAAAAATACAATCCACCATTGAAAAGTTCTATAACTTTCCATCCCCTCCTGCTTTTCCACCACCTCCTTTTCCTTCAACGGGAAGGGGTATTTTGTATCCACCTTTACCACCCTTTCCACCGCGACCCCCTTTTCCAATGTTACCCCACCACCTACTTGTTCCCCAACTTGGCCCCTTCTTCCATGAATTGTCGACATACCCTTTTCCACAATGACCCTCTATTCTATCACCACACCCGTCATTGTTTTTCCCTTTTTTGCCATTCCAGATTGCACCTAAGCCCGACCAGTATGCACAACAATCAACTCTAATGTTAGTATTTGATTTTTTAATTTCCCAATATCAAAATAAATATTTTAGGCATAAATATGTCATTGATCCCTGCACTTTCACCATATTTCGGCATTGATCCATGTACTTTTAAAAGTTTTACTATTGGTTCTTCTATTAAGTCCAAGTTAAAAAAAAAAAAAAAAGTGACGATGCACCACTGTGGGCACCTAAGTGCCATTACCCGCACTTTAACTATGAAGGACAATAAAAACATCATAATTGAAATAAAACTATGGTCCAAAATTTTTCAAATCAAGTCATCAAATAATATGAATCGTAGTATTTAGCAAAAAAAAAAAAAATTCAAATTATCCCTCAAAAATTGTACGCTAGCATGAGGGAGTGCTTACTATGTTAAATTGTTTTTAGGTTTAGGCTTAAATAGCTAAATTAATTAATTAATTATACACAAAAAAAATTATTTATCATATTATATAAATAAGTATATGCTGGTTGCTGGGTTGGGTAGTGTAGTACCCTTACCCGTGTCCCTCCCCATTTAAATTTGCCGGTAAATACCTAGACCCAAGCCTGGACCCTTGAAAGTGGGATTTTATCCTACCCATTGCAGGTATTTTTTGCGGTTATCCATCGGGACTGGGTCCAATTGTCATCCCCCTAGTGCCACGTGGATCAATCATTCCACGTCACGTGGCACACTAAAAGACAAAAAATTTAAACTTTTTATCTATTATTTTATTCATTATTTTTTTATTTAAAAATATCATTAGACCTTACACTTTCGGTACTTTTTAATATTGTTCCTTGCACTTTTCGATAAAAATCATTTTTGTTCATTAAAAAATCAAAGCTTTTTATTGAGAATAATTAAAAAAATAAAAAAAAAATTTATTTTATTTTTTAAAAGAATAAAATAAAATTAAAGCTTTTAAAGAATAATTAAAAAAAAAATTTCTCATTAAAGAAACATAATCCTGTGGACCAATTATTTTTTAAAAGAATAATCATAAAATCATTTTTGTTCATTTGTAAAGGATTTTATTTTATTTTATTTCTTTATAACTATTCTCAATAAAAATAATGAACAAGATAATAATAAAATATAATAATATCACTCAAAGTTTTTTTAAAAAGTGCAGGGATCAATATCAAAAAGTACTAATAAATAGAATAATAATAAGTTGGAATATTTTTTTGTCTTTTAGTGTGCCACGTGGCATGAAATGATGGTCCATGTGCACACCGTTAGTTTTTATTTTTTTATTTTTAATTTAGACTTAACAGAAGGATCAATAGCAAAACTTTTACAAAGTCCAATACCAAACAAAAAAAGTGCAGAAATCAGTGTCAAAATATGGTGAAAGTGCATGGACTAATCACATATTTAACCTCTTTTTTATTAGATATATACAAAAGAAAAAATTCCCACCACCACACTTGTTTGTGTTTCTATCGCCGCCTTGCAATATTGTACCTCTGCCTAGCCAGTTTGCATATCCATGTACCCCAATATTTATCTTTGATTTTTTTGTTTCACCAACTGCAAATATAAAAGACTTTTTTTTTTTTTTGGTGATGTCCGAGGTTCGAACCCCAAACCTTGCAAATATTATGCATTGTCCTTAGCAACTGAGCTAAGCTCACGAGGACAAATATAAAAGATTTCTTATTAAATATAAAAGAATAAGTCGATTGTGCATATATGAAAATTATTTTATATATATACATTGTTTACCTTCGGAAGGCATAATTGCCACAGGAAATATGAGAAGTACTGCATAGAAGCACACAGAGACAAACAACTTGATTTTCATCCTTATTACAACAAATTAAGAGTATCTTGTCAGATATGATGAACACAATCAAAAACTAAATATATAATGATCATGAGACACTAACTATAAGTCAAAAACTATATATAATGATCATGAGACACTAACTATAAGAGGACCAGAAAGAACATGATTAGATAAAATACATTATACAACAAAAAAAAGATAATATATCTTGATCAATAAAAAAAATATAGAATATAATATTTTGTTAACTAATTGCGAGGATAATTGGTCATCAGCAACTATTGAGTAATGAAAGGTTAAATTGGGGAATGTTTGTTAACCAAAGTAAGCAAGATTCGAGAGAATGACAACTAGCAAACAACAATGGCAACAAATTCTCATCTTTTTTAGAAAAATGATAATCATTGTGTAGAACAAATTGTTGTTTATTCCATATGATTTATACCATGCCATATTTTTAAGAAATTGATATAATATGTAACCATTTATTTATTTTCCTTCAAAAAAAAAATGTAACCATTTATTTTCATTTCTTAAATTGAATATTAATATACCACAAGTAGAACTCTCAAAATGGTTTAGACCCACCAGGCCTCTATTTTAATGTGGGCCAAACAATTAAAAAAGAACGAAAAAATGACGACTATTACTTTTCCCACCCTATGCCATACTCACACGCCCTATGTAATTTCTCAAAATGTCATTCGGATTACATAATCCAGAAAAATACGAAATGCAATCCGGATTACGTAATCCGGACTGCTTTGATATATATATATATATATATATATATATATATATATATATATATATATATATATATATATATAAGAAAATCACCCCTCCCATTTTACAGTTTCACTTTTCACACACACACCCCTCTCTCTCTCTCTCTCTCTCTCTCTCTCTCTCTCTCTCTCTCTCTCTCTCTCCTGTTATCCCAAAATCCGAATTGCACAAATCTGTCCAAACTTGGAGTTTTTTTTGCTCAAAATCACCGCATTTGAAGCTTTAACAAACATCAAATGGAAGGTTAGTTCGAATTCCTTATGCATGCAAGTTAATTTGGTCGATTTTTTTTTCTTGTGCACTAAAGCTGTTCGGATATCGTTTTTCGAGCGACAATGTTGTCATTCGGAAAATAAAATCCGGAATGAAACTGTGTAATTTTTTCCCTGTTTTGTGTTGTGTTGTGCCTTTTATGTTGATTACCCTAATATGCATGTTACAAGTATGGATCCTGTTGATGGTATGCTTTTGTCCCACGAGGACAAGGGACGATGCGGTGGAGATGATGATGCAATATTTGGGGTCTTCTCCGGGTGATGCTCTTGATAAGGTGAATGAGACCAGAGGTGCATATGCATGGTTTAGCTAGTTGAGGAGGATTTTCAAGGAGTGTCTTTTGCAGCAGTTGGAGGCTGATAATGAGGGTGGTATGAAGGAGGAGGAGGGTTGCGGGACCAAGCTCTCTGCATATATCTGATGTACTTGGCGGGGATCACACTCTTCACTGACAAGTGTGCCACCTATGTGGATGTTGCCTATCTGAGGTACTTCAGAGACCTGGAGTTTGTTGCTGGTTTTTCATGGGGAGCTGCTGCACTATCACACTTGTATAGGGAGCTTAACCATGCTGCCAATTGGAACTGCAGGCATCTGTCAGGATACTTGACTTTGTTGCAGGTATAAATAAATAATTATGTTTGTATTTTCATCTGCAAGCGTTGATTGTTTGTATATTAATATGTGGTTGTCTTTGTTGCATGCTTGGGTGTATCAACATTTCAAGGGTATAGGCAGCAAGGATGCGTGGGGTGGATATTGGGATGATCAGCATCCACGCGCCATGCTTTTTGCACAACGGGTGGGTTTGTCTACACCAGACTCATACAGATGGAAGTCGAGTTTAGTAATCTAGATTTGACAAATATATGAGATGTTAAGAAAAAGACGTTTAACGCTCTATCTCTCTCTTTTCCCTTTCTCTCTTGTGAGCCGTCACTAAAACTCTAATTTCTTCTCCTTCATCCAATAAAAATGGGTGATTTATGGTCAATTTTATGGGTGATTTCTTCTCCTTCACATCTATTTTGTTTTTTATTTTGTGATTCTGTAATCTTAGTGTGACGTTGGTTTGTCTATCGTCTTTGTGCGGCGTTGTTTGTCTTTCTTGTTTCGTTCAGGTATATGTTCGGTTCAGATTGTCAGATCAGCTTCGATCTAGTGCAAATCCAATCAATGACTTTGGCGTCGTCCACGTTGCTGATCTAGAGACTTGAATATAGTCATATGTATAGTCTTTTGTACTTTGCCGTTTTGTGCTATTAACATGGATGATATGAGTTTGTTCGCAGATTCATCTTTTTTATTTTTAGCAAATTTGCATTGTATCGATGTACTCTATCAATTTGAATTAATGAATATCATTTATTTTTGTAAAAAAAAAAAAAACATATTGTCAAAATTCGTGTGTTTCTTATTTTTGAGACACATATATTTATAACTTTAAAAAAAATAGTTACTAAATGGGAGGTAAAAAATAAATTTGATTGATTTCTAAGTTATATGATAGCAAGTAATCATTGAGTGGAAATATATTTAAGCTAATTTGAATTTAATGGTGATGGTAATCCAAATTTTGTGATTAAAGATTTGGTTTATATGGCTAAAATAAATCTTTTTTTTTAGAAGCTAAAATAAGTCACTTGTTGGTTTTTTTTTTTGAAGGAAGTCACTTGTTGGTTATGATAGCACAACTATTTTTTATCTTCCTATGATACAAAATTGTTATTTTTTTTGAAAGAAAAAAAAAATTGTATCATAGGAAATTTTATGATAATTGTTGGACTGCATTATGGAGATGATAAATTTAAAAAGTTTTAATAATTTTCATATCCCTTGTTGACGGTGTACGAACTGTATCACACACTTAATGAAATCACCGCTAACATATGTATTGTGTTTTTGGTTCATAAAATTTGTTTCACCAATTCAATGTGGGTTAAGTCTTAACATTTAAACCTGGTTCATAGTCTAAAAGACAACATATTCAATACATTAACATCCAACATGTTCACCCATAAAACTGTTTTCAACCTTTTAAAATGTTTTCAAACTTTTGAAATATGTACGAGAATTTTTTAAGGGAAAATACGTAGGAGATTGTTGGTTATGTTATAGTGCATCACTTTTTTTTTTTTTATCAAGTAGCGTAGTGACTAGAGCTCACACAATATATTTTTATCAAGTAGCGTAGTGACTAGAGCTCACACAATTTAATTGTGGAGAAGTGGAGTGTTCGAGGTTCGAACCCCAACTCCTGCATATAATATGCAATATCCCTACCAACTGAGCTAAGCTCACGGGGATGTGTATACAAATTATTTTTGTTACTATTTGATTATTTTTATATTTAAGTTAATTAAAAATAACTGTAAAAAAAAACTCAACTTAATTGAAATATTATATCAAATGAATTTTACTCCACCGTTGAGATTCATTACTTAACTTTTTGAACAATAACTTGCAATTATGTCTCACTGATTCTATATCATTTCCTTACATTGGTGTTATGGTTTTAACAACAATTGTTAACAATTTATTTGGCCTTTTATTCTTTAGAGCTATTCCACCGTTTGGCTTTTGCTTGTAGGTATTGATGACCCACTATACTCACAAACCGCCAAATTGTTATTATACAATGTGTATATTATCTAATCATGCTCTATTTGTTGTTCTTATATTTATCTTGTCTCATGGTCACTATAATATCTTATATGAGAATTCATATTTGATTACAATTAAACTCTTTGATTAAGGATGAAAATCAAATCTTTTATCTTCATGTTCCATATTTCTGCACTAATTATTATCTCTGTTGTGGCAGTTAGGCCATCCAAAGATGAAAAACAATGTATGTATATACAAATCATTTGCACAATTGCATTCTTCTTTTAGTATATTCAATAATTGTGTTTGTTTAATTTGCAGCTGGTGTAACTGAAGAATCGAAGACAAAAATTCAGGTAGATAAGAATGGAGGTCGAGGAGAAGGTGGACACGATGGAGACTGGGAAGGGGGAATGCATAGCAATGTAGATTGGGAAAGTTTAGAACAAGAAGGATTCGGGGAAGAACCAGAAGGAGGAGGAGGTTCAAGAGGAGGAGGAGAAAACGGCGAATTTGGAGAAGGCGAAGGAAGGGAAAACGAAGGAAATGGAGGAGGAGAAGGCGGGTTCAGCGAATATGAAGAGACTGGAGAATATCCTTGAAAACTATAAGCATGCGACATGCATGTGTGTGTTCAACTAGATGTTATACTTTCAATCATTAATTGTGTAATGTTCGATAACTCAATAGTGATCAAAATGCTAATATGACATATGAAGTATTGTGTAATGCTTAGGCAATTTTTTGATGTCAAATGAAGAACTATTGAAAAACATAGTACTACATGGAATACTATAACCCATTACGCAACAAGTCAAGAACCAAAATAAATACGCAAACATGGCTTATATCAAAAAGAAATACACTGCAATTGTTATAAAAAAAAAATATATATACATTGAAATAAGAAGGTACAAATTCAGCCAAAATAAGTGGGAGAAATTTGAGGAGCACACAATAACAAAAGAAGATAGGTGGAGATATCATCTCCAATTCCAAAACCCATGTAACCAACCAAAATATGACCTTAATATAATCAAGCAGAATAGGATGCATTTCCAAATTAGGACCTTAATATAATCAACTAGAACAGGACCATCGAAGGATATTTTAGATAAAAAACGGATTTAAATTCTCTCAATTGAAAATTTCCTCGAACTTTTCTCCAATTGAAATTTGAAATTCCCACCACTAAAACACTCCCTTTCCCATTTTTTGTTTACGTTTTAAAAACCATTTTTTTTTTCTTTTTTTAAGGTCAAGATTTCACTAGAGTTCACTTGCGGAGTCGTGGATAATCCACTCCCAGACAAACATCCATTCAGAAGAACTTAAACATACTCATTGTTCATCCCTTTTCATGAGTCAATCATGACGAAATTCTTCCTATAAATCATCTACATCGCATTCGAGCATACTAAATGTCCTTTAATAGTCCGGATTTTAAGGACAATTAAATCAATTTTTTTTATCAAATAACTTGATGACTAGAAATTCAGCTCCTCTAGATATTATGCAATGTCTCTATCAGATGAGTTAATCTCATAAAGACTATTAAATCATTTCTTTAATCCCACTAATTTAAGATGTGTAATTACAGAGTATAGTTAGTGGGGTTTGAAAACAATAGAACATTGACATTGATCAAAATACGAAAAATTGAGACCACATGATGTGCTGTATTACCCACAAATCAATTGAAGGAAAAATTAGGTAGAATGTCATGAAACCGAAATTTAGGCTTGAAGTAGAAACAGGAATGTTTTACCATTTCCTAATTATGTACAAATTCCCAAATACACTTGCAAATGGGTCAGAACATTATTCATACAATGATCATGTTTTTATCTCCAAACAAGAGAAATTGACTAGAGAAAATCAAAATTGGCCAATTTCCATTCTCATCATTCAAAACATAAACAAAACACAAATAATTTGTATATGCAAATGAAGAGGGACTAGGAAAACCAGAACAAATTTTATTTCAGTGATTTAACTGATGATTATTGTCTTCCTAAAAAGCATTTACAAAGTGTTATGTAAAAAAGTTCAAGTGAGTTGGGCTCGATAAACGCTCGATCTTACGCGTGAGTCAACTTCTTAACAGCTGGTGGGCAATCTAACCCATATAATTAACCCAACAATTGCAAAAGAAAAAAGGAAAAACTATAGTCTATTTTATTAACAAAAAAACTATAGTCTATAAAAATGACTAAATAACAAGATAAAAATGAAAAAATGCCTGGCTTTCCCATGTACGCCGCAAGTGATGAATTTTCCACCACAAATGAGATCGATCCTAGTCCTCAAAACCATACCTCGTACAAACAAAGACACACGAAACATCCTTAAACAATTGAAAATGAATCTTTGTAAAGTCCATGAATAGTTTCTTCTTATTCCACTTTTCCATCAATGTTTTGCTTAAAGACCCAAACAGTCTGAAGGAGAAATTATCCTTCGTGGGTTTGGATAAAAAATTGTTAGCATTGCATCTAGATCAATGTAGGATAAAATTATGAAGAGAAATTCATTGTGTGCATAAAGAAAAAGGAGAGAGTTGTGAAAAAATGAGGGGGAAGAGATGAAATGTTACAGAGTCAGTTACAGCTTTAAGGGGTGGCGGCTGTAAAAAGGGTAGAGTAGGGTTTGTTACAGAATATTGTACTGAAATGAGAGTCTAAATGGGGTGTGTAGGGTACCCTTCCTTTTCTTTTGGCAGTGTAGGGCTTATTTGTTTAAAGTAAATGGGCTTAGTGATCCGAGATCACTTTCTTTTGGAAAATTGCTCTTCTCATTTATGAAATTGCTCCTTCCCTTAAATCTAACATGAGTTAACGACATTATCGGTGGAAGTTAACATTTACCAATACTTTTAAGATCGATTGAATCGACTTAAAAAATAATGGAACCGATCTTAAAAGTGTCGGCATATTAACTCACGCTGAAAAATGCCGAGTGTGAGTTAACTCACGCTGAATCAAGGAAATGAACAAATACAAAAGAGGAGAAGTGCAATTTACTTTTTTTGGGTTTTATTCACCAAAATTAAAATATAGGCTTAAATGCTCAATTAGTCCCTTAACTTGATTTCAAGTATCGGTTTAGTCCCATAAGTAATAAAAGGTCAGTTTAGATCCCTTAACTTTATTTAAAGTAACAGTTTGGTCCCCTATGTTAATTTAATTCAAAAAAACGTTAAATTTTGGTCCTTTAACTTATTTAATTAGTATTAGTTTGGTCCTTTAACTTATTTAATTAGTATTAGTTTGATCCCTAAACTTAACGTTTTTTTGAATTAAATTAACAGGAAGGACCAAACTGATACTTTAAATAATGTTAAGGGACCTAAACAGACCTTTTATTACTTATGGGATCAAACCGATACTTGAAATCAAGTTAAGGGACCAATTGAGCATTTAAGCCTAAAATATAACTGATGCAAATGAAGAGGACTAGGAAAACCAGTAACAAATTTTATTGCAATGATTTAACCAATGATTATTATCCTCTTAAAACCAATTTACAGACGTGTTATGTAAAAAAGTTCAAGTGAGTTGAGCTCAGAAGAACCCTTGTAAGCTGTCACCGGGAATTGAATCAACAACCTTACATGTGAGTCAACTTCTTAACAACCGACACGCAATCTAACCCATATAATTAACCCAACACAATGAGAAGAGTAAATTGCAAAAAAGAAAAGAAAAAACTATAGTCTATAAAAATGACTAAATAACAAGATAAAAATGAAAAAAATGCCTGGCTTTCCCATGTACGCCGCAAGTGATGAATTTTCCACCACAATCTAGTCCTCAAAACCATACCTCTTACAAACAAAGTCATACCAAACATCCTTAAACAATTGAAAATGAATCTTTGTAAAGTCCATGAATTGTTTCTTCTTATTCCACTTTTCCAACAATGCTTTGCTTAAACACCCAAATAGTGATTCCCGAAGGTGAAATTATCCTTTATGGGTTTGGAAAAAAAATTTGTTAGCATTGCATCTAGATCAATGTAGGATAAAAATATGAAGGGAAATTTATTGTGGGTTATTGTGTGCATAAAGAAAAAGGAGTGAGTTGTGAAGAAATGAAGGGGAGAGATGAAATGCTACAGTGTTACAATTTTAAAGGGGTGGCGGCTGTTAAAAAAGGGTAGAGTAGAGTTTGTTACATAATAATGTACTGAATTGAGAGTCTAAATGGGGTGTGTAGGGTACCCTTTTCTTTTGGCAGTGTAGGGCTTATTGAATTCTGCACTTCTTCCAACAAGTTTTGCTCGCGCCCAACTCAAATGTCGAAAATACCATTGCGTTAGTTAAGTAACGAAAGTGTTTAATTCTGCGCAACTTAATTAACGCTGCGTTAGTTAAGTAACGCAAGTGTTAAATTATTTCTAATTAATTTGTTCACTTTTATTCAAATTTATTTATTTACTTTATTCAAATTAATTTATTTACTTTATTCTAATTTATTTGTTCACTTCATTCTAATTAATATTTATTAGAATTTATTCATTAAATACAAAATCAGAAAATAAAAGCAAATATGAATAAAATTAAATGAACAAAATTAGTACATATAGCATCTAATTTTATTAATAGAATTCATACAATAATTGATACATTTATTCGAATTCACTAAATTTACTTATTTTCTTTTTATCCTCTTGGGGTAAAAAGTGATCTGCCTTGGGTAAATAGTGAGCAACCTTCTTGCGGAAAATACATCATCAACCCTTGGGCTAAATCTAAATCTGGTTCTTTTTATACCCCATGAAGATTCTTTTTACCCACGGTAAAAAGTTTTTGGGGGTAAAAAGAAGCAAGTTTAATTTTATCCTAAGGGTTGATCACTTCCCTAAGTCAGCTACTCACTATTTACCTCAAAACTGACCACTTTATACCTCAAAGGGGTAAAAAGAGACCAGAGACTATTAAAAGAAAAAAAAAACAGAGAAATAGAGGGAGAGAGTGAGGAGGGAGAGAAAGTGATATGGTGTGACGAAATAGGGACGTATGGAGGGGTATTTATAGGTGGGAACTGTAGTATAGGTTATAACAACCATAAATGTGGTCAAAAAAACGTGTAGATTGAAGGTTGAAAAGCTTACCAAAGTCCAAAAAATGTGTGTTTTTGAGCTCTGACCAACCGGCCAACCTGCGCGAGTTAACTCGCGCCCAGGCCAGTGTGCGTGACTTAAGTCACACAGAGCTATAAGGTGCATGAGTTAAGTCACGCTGCGTGACTTAACTAACACATGGGTATTTTCGGAAGTTCAGTTGGGCGCGAGTGAACTTTGTTGAGTGAAGAGCAGAATTCGGAATTATTTGTTTAAAGTAAATGGGCTTAATAGTCCAAGATCATTTTCTTTTGGAAAATTGTTCTTCGCCCTTTAGTTTTTGCTCATTATCGTGATTCAGCGTGAGTTAAATGAAGCTCGACATTTTTCAGTGTGAGTTAACTCACGCAGACACTTTTAAGATCAATTCAATAACTTTTTAATTCGGTTCAGCGGATTTTAAAAGTGTCAGTGATGGGTTAACTCATGCTGAAAAATGTCGAACATAAGCTAATTCACGTTGAATTAAGGGAATGAACAATTTTTAAAGAGAGAAGAACAATTTTTTCTCTCTTTTGGGTTTAATTCACCAAATTCAGCTTTTTGATACAAACACCGTTAGCTATTTTACTCTTCAGAGTCCCTTTTAGAAATATATACTTACAAATGATTTGAACAATCATCTACGGTCCTTATGCATAGTTTTTATATAAATAAAAAATAAAATAATTGTTACAACTTTTAGAAGGATCAGAATTGATCATGAACGTATAAAATTGATTCTGATATATTTGGTTGTTACCGAGTAGAATTGATGCTGCCTTTATAATTGATAATACTTGAAGTTAAGAGTTGTTGGTTTTGATTCCATATTTGATTTTCAGACACATATTTATAGTTCAACTCAATTTTACATGAATGTATCCATACACAAAAAACTTTTAGTCATAATATATTTTTTTAACCAAAATCAATTTTAAATAATTAATTCTATCAAAATCAATTCTTCACACCTCACAACCAAACACACACTAAATGAGTTTGGATATCATCCAAAACGTTAATTTAAAGGACGAAAGATCACAAACACAATTATACATTCAACAATTCAAAAATTTGAGCAATGTGAGACTTCAATACTTACCCTCATATCTAATAATCGCAATGCAATCATTAACTTGACTTTAATACCATGTTAAATTGGTCAGAATGATCTTATCCTGAAAACTAACTTAAAAAACGATAATGTCCACATACTTTAGTACATTTGAATTTGTATTAGAGTCTTACATTGCTCGGATTTTCAAACCGCTAACGTATAAATATGTCTTATCACCCTCATAATTTAAACTAATTTTTTATGATATTCAAGCTCTTTTTAAAAAAGTGCTACATACAACCATTAGCATTTTTATCATTTTTCTCTCAAAAAAAAAAAAGCATTTTTATCATTTTAAAGACACCCCACGAGTAAGATGTGAAGCACTAGTTCTATGGTCTAGCATACAATATGGCACCATCATTTATTACACCATTTTCTATTTTTGCTTACCTTTCTTTCCCTGCTACAATTTTCCGTAGAAAATAATTCTACTAGATATTTTGTTATTTTTTAATAGATATTCCCTGTGTTTGCAATTTATTTTGCATGTTAAGGAGAGTATTCATGTTTATTAGCAACTATGGAGTGGATACGTGAGAATAAAAGTTCAAGCAAGTTATCTTTATTTTAAATTTAAAAAGTGTTGAGGAGTATTTAACTTGTCGGTCAATGATAGAACCAATTCGATTTCCTTTTTATGTCATAATACTTTATCATCGTTATATAACAATTTTTATCCCAAATTTTCTAAGAGACATACCAATGTGGTTCCCAACTTTATTAAGATGAGTTATATACAACATCTGTTCTCAACTTTATTTTAATATTTCTTCTGTATCAATCCTTTTATTTTGGGTTAATTATGTTTCTAGTCCCTATAAAATAGCGACCTTGTAAGTTTAGTCCTTACTTAATTTTAATAGCATTTTTAGTCCCTATAAAAAAAAATTTACTTATAATTTTAGTCCCTGCTAAAACAAAGTTTGATTAATTATCCTTGAACTCTTAAATTTTTGAACGATTTTTTTGAGACAAGATTAGAACACTATGAAAGGTTCGTTTACTAAAATTTAGAATTTTCAGACATGAAATGAATTAAATATGAATTTTTTAAAACGACAAAAGTTAAAGATAAAAAGTAATAAAATCTGGATGTAGAAATCAAATTTTGCGATAATTTTTTGCGGAGGAACTTTTAGTAATGTTGTAAACATGTCTGCAAAAAATTGTTCAAAAATTTAAGAGTTTAAACATAAATTAAACAAATTTGAATTGAGTAGGGACTAATACTCAGGGCAAAAAAACAAAATTAGGGACTAAAAATGCTATTAAAATTAAGTAAGGACTAAATTTACAAGGTCGCTATTTTATAGGGACTAGAAACATAATTAACCCTTTTATTTTTAATGATATGAATTAGTTTTCTCCGGTAAAAAATGTATGGTTGTATTTGTAATTGGAGTCATGCTGCTACTCTATCAATCCTTAGTCCTCCTTTATAAGTTATCCCCTTATATTTAGCCACACCTTAGATTAAGACGTACTCCTATAATTTAGTGTCTTCCTACTCATCTATTCATAAATAGTACCGTATTCTTAAATATTTGTTGTTTAAATCGATATCTGATCTAAAAACTGACTAATCTGAGAGGGTCAATCTTACTGTCCACTTGTGAGAGGCCCATTTAAAGTCGGAACATAACTTTATATGGACTTAACCCACCAAATTTATCATCAGAGGAAATCAAACTTGAAACGTTGAAAAAAAATATTTACTCCATCAGTCCTTAATTATAAGCTTCCTTTGAAAAAAAAAAGTTTTGATGCTTAATATAAGCTCTTATACAAATTACTAGGTGCATTTTTTTTCTCCTAAACATACCCCTAATAATACTACCAACTTGTCTTAGAATATGAAAAATCAAATTAAATACACGTACAAACAAAAACTCATTTGGGGTTAGTCTAGTGGTTTAGTTGGGATCTTAGAGTTGACTCCTCTCAAGGTCTCAGTTTCGATTTTCATGCTGTCAATTTCGTCGGTCAAGTCCAAACAAAGCTTTGTTTCTTATTTTAAATGAAGCCCTCGAAAATGGACGATGAGATTTATCCCTCAGATTGATCGATTATAGGGTTAGATACCGAATTTAAAAAAAGAAAAAACAAATACAAACAAAAGACAATTTCTTAATATGTGTGATATTAGTCAAATGAACTTATAATAAGAGGGAGGGAACTATACTAATATCATTCTTAATTCAATATCTTACACTTTTTAAATTATAATAATGGTGAATGCTTCAATAATTGATAATGTTATTTAGGTAAAAATCTTTCTCCCTTTCATTGTGCAACAAAGAGTAAAATTTACCATTAGAAAAAACATTACTGGTGTTTCTAAATCTTGTTTGAATCAGTCAAACTTTTCAAAGAAACTAGGCATCCCTGGATTTTGAATACAATATTAGTCAATTACCTCTAAATTCAAGTAAAGAAGAAAAGAAACATATACTCCCTCCATCCCGGAATAACTGACCCATTTTCTAAAAAAAAGTGTCCCAAAATAACTGACTCATTTCAATTTTCAATACAACTTTCATCATTCCCAATACAATATAACACTAAATACAATTATCATTCCCAATACAATATATTCCACTTTCCCCTTTATTTATACATTTTTCTTAGTATGTGTGAAAAACAAAATTGTGTCAATTAAATTGAGACGAAGATAATAATAGACAATACACGTGCACACAGTCAGGAGACATATAGAGACAAAATACTACTCCCTCCGTCCCTTAATGTAACCACCCATTTGATTTTATTTTTGTCCTTAAATGTAACCCCCTTTTCAAATTACTAGATGCATTTATTACTTTTTTCCTAAACATACCCCTAATTAATACTACTAACTTATCTTGAAATATGAAAAGTCAAATTTAATACACATACAAACAAAGGACAATTTGGTAATATTAATACACAAAACAGACACATTAATTACACTGACAATTTTTCTTAAGAAATGTGAAAATTCAAAGGGGGGTTACATTAAGGGACGGAGGGAGTATTAAATTGCACATGTGTGAAAGGGATGGAACACAATGTCAAAGTTAAACAAAACCCAGTTTGACAATTTTTAATCATGTACAAAATTCGAGACATTTCTGTCGTTGAATGTCCAAATCTTATTGCCAATCCCCAAAACTTCAATTGTTAGACAAAAGCTAAGGATGACATTACATTAACCTTTCAATATGTTTATTTCCCAATCTTGTTAAAAAATGTGTATTTCCCTGTAACATATCGTATTCAAATTAAGATTAATATACGGAATTCTTAACAAGTGTGTCTATCCTTAGGGCTTAGACAACACTTAATTTAAAACGGTGGAATATAATAAAACCTTAATAGAATTTTGGATAAAATAATTGTATTCTTTTTGGTTGAAGCATACAAAGAGGTGTATTGAGCCAACATGTATACGAGTGATTATGCTAAGCAGATTCAGGCTTTACATAAATAGGTTGAACATGTTCAACAAATTTAAGGTCCAAATCTAGCCTCTTACATGTCATAGATTTATTTTTAGGTCCTGACTAATCTTTTTAAAAGTTTAGTTGACATGTTAACTTCGTCAAGGACATACTACCTTTCTCCCTAAGTAAAACTCTCTTGTAAAACGTTTATATATATGCCAACAATCGATGTATCATATTCATAGTTTGTACAAGATCTTATATAACAATATTAATAAAAATATTATTTATAATTTTTTTTGAGGGGGTTATTTATATTTACTTAAGTTGGCTCCATCTAATAAGTCTAAAAAACTTTTTTTTTTCAATTGCATGAAGCTTGCTCATTTTCATTTATATAAACAGGCTTCTAAAAAATCATTGATGTTATATATTTAAATTTCTTTTACCTAGCTTCGCTTTAACCAAAGACCTTTATAGGTTGGTCTAACCTCTTTCCACCCATACGAGTGATGGCTCAATGCGTAGAGTATATTGAAGGTGAAGGAAAGAAGGAGCATTGCAAGTACACCTAATTTGGGTAAAGAAGAAAACTTTCAAAAAATAAGCATAGCATTGCTCCCTTCTACCACGTTACTGGTTGTTCTCAACCACGTTACTGGTTGTTCTCAAGCACAATCTTATCGGGGTTTTTTCCTTGCAATATATTTTTACGATAAAATATCAAGCGTGATAAGGTATAAACTCAAACACTACTGATTTATTGAAAAACATTATAATATAGTAAATAAAAGTTGGACACTGACAAGAAAAAAATTAATACAAAACAGATATATTTTGGTTTTATCTACTTAGTTTTGCAAAATAGAGTCTAAATAGTGCTTCATACGACGGGGGAAGCGTGCAGAGGACACATAAAATCTTGTTCATGGATTGCAGAAGGCAAAGGCATCACAATGTCCTGCTGGGGCGGTTACAGCGGCAGTTGAACGCACTTGCGGTTAAAAACGAAGGGTTCCCAATGCGGTGTTGAATATTGCATTGTCCCTACGCAACACTTATCATAATTCATAAGTCATAACTCCACCAACATGATCTTTTTTTGAAGAAACTAAAATAGTCGACCACCGTGATCTTCTTTGTTGGTTGACATAATACCCCCTCCATTCTAAACCAATGGTCGTTTTAATTTTAATGAAAGAAAGAAAAAAAATATTGTCGCTTTGTCAATGTAAGGCATTATTTATTGGTTATGGCATTTTCTTTCGAATTTCCCCTCATCAATTATATGAGACATGCAGCTCCTTTTTTTGAAGGAAGGATGAGACATGTTTTATTATTGCAATTTTTCATCAACCAAACTCTACCAAAAAACAACAAAACCTTTCATTAACTAAAACATTATTGTAAACATACATTTATTAAAAAAATAAAGTTAATCCTATAAAACAACTATCTCTATTAATCAATTCGTCGAGACAAATCCAACAACATCTTATATCATATCATTTGTCTTTATACGATAGAAGAAAAATATTTTGAAAATATATTCTGTGAATAATGCATATAGGCAAACTAGCTAGGTCATTTATTTTGGGACGGAGGGGGTATTAAGTAAACTAGTCGATAACTCAAAATGAATAAGCTAACAAATTATCTTTATAGTGTATGATAAAATTAGCAGTTGATCTAACAGATAAATATGAAATGTCATAAAAAGATATTTCAAATTAATATTTTATCTCTTTAAAAAAAAGTCATAAGCTAAAACACTACTTGATGTAGCATATACTCCAGTCACATTTATAAGCAAAATAGAACTTTAAAGGTTCATTGAAAACATAATGTATTTGGTCTATAGACCAAATACAGTAAATATTAAATGAATCTAAAAAGTAATTTTTTTCCTTATAAATGTGACCGAATAGAGTATTGTTTTTACAAAAATGTTATAAGCAATAAACAATCAAAATTTGTCTTACCAAACATATCCTTAGAGTGAGTGTCACTAGCATTCCTCTAATATCTTGTAAAGAATCTAATAGACACAAATTTAATGTATGTACTCCCTACCAATGAAATTATTTCTTTGATTCCATTAATCTCAAATGTAATTTCTTTAATTAATAATATATATTGAAAAGTATAATTAGTGGGTAGTTAGAATAATAGAAGACGGAGTGAAGACTCATTTTAATCTCTCTTAAAAAACATGAAGCACATATTAGTCCATGAGATAGAATAGTCATTTTTCATCCCTTCCCAAATGAAACCGGACCAATGCTGTAGTTTGAAACTAGACTAATTAAGTTAAGGGAAATGTTAACCGGTGCCTCCGGGGCACTGGTTAAGGAGTTAAATATAGTACCCCCTCCATTCCTTTTCTTTTGATGTTTTAGCTCTTAACACAAATTTTAAGGAGTAATTAAAGTATATAAATATTTATGTGTTTTTGACTAAAATGTCCTTATTTATCATTAAATTCACATGTGATAAACCAAAGGTCACAACTACTTTAATAGTTTATGGTGTTTTCCAACAAGGGTAAACTTGAGAAAACAATAATAAATTCACTAAAACATCAAAAGTTTTGGAATATAATTGAAACTCTAAAACATCAAAAGAAAAGGAATGGAGGGAGTATTATCTTACATTGAAAGTTGGGCTGTCATTGCATTAAAAGCTTAAAAAGTGTTTTTTTGACTTAAAATTTCCACTTTTGGCTTTCTTAACCAGTGCCCCGGAGGCACTGGTTAACATGACCCTTGAGTTAAAGTTATGGCATTAACCGTATTAGTTAACAAAAAATAAGGAACAATTTCTTACACAATAAAATTAAAAGGAAATATTGGGATGGAAATAAGATTATGAGAAAAAAGATGTAAAAAAAAAAAAGCTTTGCTTTGACATTGTTCCAATTTAGCCCCACAAAATAATGAAAGTACCACTTACTCTCTAGAAAAAAATGAAAGCATCAATTTAGTCCCTTAGAAGTCAATAGACAATAAAGTAAAAAGGTGAAAAGGAAGGAGCGATATTCGAACTATTGATTTTTGTGACCAAATCATCCCTAAAGAAAAATGTTGTAGGGGCCTAAATGTCCCTCATGAAAACCACATAAGTTGGTCTTCGTTCAAAAGCAAAAAAAAATAATGGCTGGAAAAAAAATTGTGTGCCCCGATTTATATTTGTAAGGAGTATTTTTTTCTCAAGAACTAATTTGACATTTGTATTTTCTAAGCGACTAAAATATATCTTCATCATTCTAGAAGATGAATAGTAGTCACAATAAAGAAAATTGATGTCACATGATTTGCCGTGTTACCTACAAACCATTGAAACCAATGCAGGAAAATTAGGTAGCATGTCATGAAAACGAAGTTTAGGTTTGAAGTAGAGAAATAGGAATGTTTTACCATTTCCAAAATTATGTATTACTACAATTTTTCAAACAGATTGCAAATGGGGTAGCACATTTTCATACAAGAATCATATTTTCTTCCCCAAACAAGTGAAATTGATCACAAATATACGTTGCATTTTTATGATGTATTTGGCTCGAGAGAAAGGGGAGCAAAATCCCTCCGAAATGAGACGATTTTGAAGGGAGAAGATATTTCTTCGACGTTTAACCTTAAATGTTCTTTTATTCGATGTCATTTTAAATATAACCAATGTAAAAAAAAAAAAAAAATTATGTTCTTGCCATTAAAATATTCTCCTATGGTTGAATCTAACACAATTGCTTACCTGTCTTCCCTTCCCTATTAAAATTCCTCCTCTCTCCTCCCTCCATTGAAATAAACATACACTTCTGCATAATTTATAGTAGTAATAATAATTTGTTACATAAGAAGTATAAGAGAGCAATGATGCAGATGAAGAGAGACTAGGAAAACCAGCCACAAATTTTATTTCAATGCTTTAATTTGATGATCATTGAGGTCCTAAAAGCCGTTTAAGAATGTGTTCTGTAACTATTCCCGGCAATCTCTAACCCAACATAATATTTAATAAAGTAAGTTCCACATAAAATAAATAAACTATAGTCTATATAGAAATAAATAACAAGATGAAAATGAAAAAGAAAAAAAAAATGCCTGGCTTTCCCATGTACGCCTGTAGTGTGATGAATTCTCCACCACAAATGAGATCAATCCTAGTCTTCAAAACCATACCTCGTACCAACAAAGTCACAAAAAACATCCTCAAACAATTGAAAATGAATCTTTGCAAAATCCTTCAATATTTTCCTCTTGTCCTTCATGTCCATGACCATCTAGTTTCTCAATGCTTTTAGAAAGAACACAAAAAAGGGTATCACTATGTTTGAGTTTATATACAAAAAATAATATACTTATTAGAGTGAGGAAAAAGAGAGAAAGGGAAGATGTATATAGAAGAAGATTGTTTTGTTCCCAAGAAGATGAAGAGTTAGAGGATTTCCCGTTGATGTTGTTTTCAAAGAGGGTTTTAATTTTCCTTAAGGTGGGCCATAAAAGAAGGCCTTTTTGTTTCACACGTTGGGGTGGATCTATTTGTCTTCCCTCTCAAATTTCAGTCAATGGTTTTAGTTTTAGCTATATTAATTAACTTTCAATGAAACAAAGAACCACCAAACCAAATACTTTAATTACATCTTGTACGTCTGCCGTTTATTTCTTTAATTCTTTCTATGTATGTGGAGTAGTACTTTGTGAAATAATGTCACCGTGATATTAAATCTGGGCCACACAACACACACCTTTGTGTGGCACAGATTTAATGTCATCCATACAACACATCTGAGTCACACAACACAACCCTTTGTGTGACCCAGATTTAATGTCACGGTGACATTATGTCACCCAAGTATTTCCCATGTATGTGTATTTCTTCTTCCACATCTTTATGCCTTGCTAGCTGTGTACCTTCTGGTAGGGTAGGGTACAGTGTATCACCAAAAAGTTTTATTTTATAAATACCTCTTTAAATTGAAGTATTTCATATGAATATACTATAATAGATTAATAGTCCCTCAATTTCTTTTAAAATGTTGTTCTATATAATTATATTTAGAGTTCAAAGTAGTACTACTATTAACTATTACTGTTTTTTTCTCCAAAAACACACCCTCTCTAGTTGGTTTAATTTTAATTAAATGGTGCCCCTAAAATTATATGGGGTCCACGTGTGATTTAGTGAGATCCATTTGCATTTCAACCAATTGAAAATTATATTTTGGAAAGAGTGTGTTGTTAGGGGTAATGTTTATGCACACACATAAATATATTTACCCTTAAAATATTAAAAAAATTAATCAATTTCTTTTTTTATTCATTTTGCATGTGTGATCAAGCATGATTCATATATACTTGTGATCATAGAAGAATACCTCATGTTTCTAGGGCTAAATAAATATATATATATATATATATATATATATATATATATATATATATATAAATGCTGGAAACACTATCATTCTAACGCTGACTCTTTTTTATTTAGTGAAATTCATGATGGTCTCACCACCTATGTTAAATCAATTTCTAAAGTGCGAGATCCACATGAGTTTTACCCAATAAAAGAGTGTGTTAGAAAGAGAGTGTCTATAACACTCCTAAAAGATTTTTTTTTTGTTGACAAAATAACACTCCTCAAAGATGTATTAGTGGGAAGAAATAATCAATGTTTCATTGATATTCTAAAGTAATAGAAGTGGTAATCTAGTCAAAATAGAGAAATATTACAAATGAAACACTTATCATTAATAAGACAAATGGCGTAAGAATATTTTACAAAAGGGTCATGTTAACTTGTGCCCTTAGGGCACAAGTTAAGGAACTATAAAAGGAAACAAACAATAAATTTTGTATTGAAAGTATAAATGTTTAAACTTTTGTAATGTTGAATACACAATTTCCAAAAAAAATATTCTATCTTTAGCTTCTTAACTTGTGCCTTAAGGGCACAAGTTAACATTTCTCTTTACGAAAAGACAAATAATTGCTTTAATTAAAAGCAATACTATAATTTATTGATTTTTATTTCTTGTTTGGGGTAAATAACCTTTGAACGACAATTAAAAAGGAACATAACGAAACCCGCTTAGGTTGATATAGTAGTGTTGGTTTGAGACCATAGAGTGTGCTCCTTGTCAATGTCTTATGTTTGATTCTCTCTAGTTTTAATTTGGGTGGATTAGTTTAACTTCTTAAAAAAATTTACAAAAACAAGCAACTTTTATGAAAACTAGTTACAAACCCGTGCTTCGCACGGGGGTTAGCTACTTTTTTGACAAAATATTATATCGCACGGACAGATTGCGAAATGACAGATAATTACAAACCATAACACAATATTTAGAGTACTCCTGCATCACAGGTTAGAAAATGAAATGTTCAAAACGGTTTATCACGAGTAACAAATGAAAAGATCAAGGACTTTTTTTGTAGAGAGAGATACAAAGCAAGTTGCAGCGAAGACAACAATTGAGAAGGCTAAACGTGCATTGGAAAAGTAGTGGCTTCATCCATAAGATTAGAAAATAGAAAATCAGTCTGTTAAAAAGAAAAACGCCTATCTAATGGGTGGCCAGGAAAACAACACAATAATTAATATTAAACTAATTGGAACCAATGATGTACAAATTACGATTATATAATAGCCAAAATTATCAAAGCCAGCGCTATTGTCAGTTACCAAAAAGGGATTAACACCAATATTCACATCACACAAAATGAAAAAAAAAAAAAACAGCATTCCCAATTTAAGATAGTCCTATTTTTCAAACTAACTTGTCTTGTTTTTGTCGAATTAACTAAATCTCTTCTTTAAGGACAGAGTGTTAAAGATTATAGTGTAACGCGAACTACTATTTTCTGAGTTATATTGCACATTGGTGACTCCATCTTAGAGCTTAGAATTTTTTTTCATTCAATGAAACAACAAAACAATAGAGCAAAAGTAAATAAATAACACCAAGACAAAACAGCCATTGACAGTAAAATAAAATGTCCAGCAAAAATACTCAGAGGAGGGAAAAAAAACATCAAATATCTGTGGTATTCTCATTTGTTCATTCATCAATACACCATTTACATTTGCAGGTTAAATGTAAGTTTTTGACTGCAATAAAATATGCATACTACACAAGAGCAACTGTACATGTACATAATTTAGGCCAGAGGCCATGTATTTCAGAAGATTTGGCTCTGCTCTAAAAAAATGTAAAATCATACATTAACCCGGAACTCGTAAGTTACAATGAACAAAAGTGGACTACTTTAGTCAGCTCCGCGTTTGTTTTCTTTGATTGCCTTCTTCATAGGTGCCCTGCATATAATGATGAAAACAAAAGAATAAATATTTCCGGCTTGAAGAACACCAGCACATGCAAAAGTCCACTTGCAATAATAACATCATGCGTAATAATAGCTATATTTGTATAAACAGCTTCTCTGCACATCCAGTCCTCCGTTTCATCATTGTAAAACACGTTAAAAGGTTCTCGACATAATGCACATGCATTTTGATCCTCGTCGGACGGAACTGCCAATTCTTCATCCTTACAGCTTCATGACGAACCTTGAGAATATTTGGATCAAACTCAAGGCCAATAAAATCCTACAAACAGAATATAATAACAAAATTGGTACGCAATCAAGCAAAATGGAAGGAAAATGTGATATAAAAACTGAACTAACGATTGATTTAGTTACCTCCGCAGGGGCTTGATTAGCCAATGAGATAACACCTTGGGCCATGAGTGAACTAATCAAATATGAATGCTAATCGCTGTCATAATTAGGAATATATGATCACTACACAAACAAATTCCCAATCAATCATTTTTGGAAAGAATTGGATTCAAATTTGATGACATATAAGAAGATAACTGTTTGAAGCAACCATAAAACTTTTGGCCCGCAAATGAACTTGGTACCAAGCATAAGAACAATAGCTGTTTGAAGCAACCATAAAACTTTTGCCCCAGCTCTAAATACAAGGGTTACCTTTTCCTATTATCGACAGACTTCTATTATGAGTATATAGCTTAATGCAGTATCAATTGAATATTTGATGAACTTTTCAGCAGAAATATTTGGCCTAGAGCTAGAATGGGTAAGAGAGGCACCCGGTATGCTGCAATTGGCAGTGGGGAATTATCCCTGAGTAACCTTATGATATCGAGATAAGGAAGACCGGGCTTTACCTGCACATGAAAATTTTCTAAAGTCGGTACAAAAGTGAAGATAAGAAGAGTTCCATTCCTAACTATGATCGTATACATAGAGACATAAATAAAACTGAACCAACCAGGAGAATATCAGCTCGCATAGCCAACTTGAAGCTGCCTACAAAAATGAAATTGGTGTTGATTTAATAGCATGAAATGTATATGTAAATTTTAGCAATGGTGGTTTAATTTCTGAGCATACCTTCCATCCAGCTTAAGGTTATGAATTGATGAAATGAACCAAAGGTTTCACAATTTGCTTCAATAATAGCTTACCTGTTGTGATAACAGCAGCATCAGATATAGCATCTTGCATAATCAATTTATGAATTTTTGCTAATGTGCGTTTACTTAGGAATGCCTTCACCGCTTTCCACAACATCTTAAAGCCAGAACCAGCATTAATAATAAAGAGTTTATTTAGAGTCTGCAAGAATAACGATGAATTTTAATCAACTTCAATAGGGAAACTACTACAGTAAAAATTTAAGAATCTGTCTAACTTTTTATGTTATAATTGTTGTAAACTTTGAAAACTATATAATCATTGTCATATTATCAGATAATCTAACTTAATCACACATTAATAGCAGACATGTATATCCAAATCATCTGCTTATGAGCTATGATCAACAAAAAGTACCTCAAGATAATAATTGACATCAATCTTCTGAATTTCCATGAAGATGTACCTTGTAGGCTTTGAGAAATAAGACATTCCCTAGTAGAATAATACAACCACATAACCAAATCAGCCTTATTAGGCCATATAATAAATTATGAAACACTATATGAAAAATTTGCGTACTACTCATCATAACAATCAAAAGTTTAATTAACCCCTCAACAACTTCAATAATCATCATAAATGCACTTTTTGTTTCATAATTTTGACTTAACAAATAAATACCATATCAAAATCATGCATATTCAGAAAACAAACAAAAGAAATAAAACTTTGATTTCTCTGAATTGGGTATGCTTGAATTTTGAAACTCTTTCATATGCTTCATATTGGTATCTCCTTTTTTTGGTGCCAGAAGTACCCTTATCATTTTAATAAATTTTTCGAAACAATAATTAGTCTATTTTTTTCACCATGGGTAAAGCTAAACAGGGGTATCATTTTGCAATTCTCAACTACCATAGATGAGTCTCATTTACCGGCACATAAATCTAATCTACGTAAAAACAAATATGCAATTATTTTTTTTTAAAGAAAACATAATTAAAAAGAAAAGAGAAAATAATAATGTGTTTTACTACCATTCTTCCAATTCAGCTTCTACTAAACTAATGCTACTGTCAGAACCAAAAAAGAGAAAAAAATTTACTTCAAAAAATTGAAAGTTGAAGTTGCGGCAATGAGGTGGAGACAATAATAAAGCTCAGAAACATTCAATAGAAGTAATGAAGAGCAAAATCCATAGCAGGTCAAACACATATGGAACATACACATTTGCGAGTAAAAAAATTAAGTGACTACTACTTACTCAGTATCTTCCAAGGTTATGTCAATTAGCTTACTCTTTTTGCCATTAACATCTTTCTCCGTTAACACATCCTTCTCAACAATATGACCAATGACATCTGCAAAGGTAAATTAAAACCGCAGCATTATTCGACGACCAAAAATATGAAATTAAAACACGTATTCGATCTAATTGAAAATTTACCAACATGCTTATCCTCTCTGTTAGATTGTAATATATCTTTAAAAGAAACAAAGTCGAAATGGTTAACAGGTATAACACTCTCATCAATTTTTGTAAACTTTGTTCTATCAATTAAGTTGAGTTTAAACATATGTCGAGTAGTTTGGTACTTGAAGTCATTGTGAGTAACCAACACATTTTCAATCACATAAGTGGATCTTCTTGAACCAATTTTCGAATTTTAGGCTCCAAGTGCTTTTTTTGCAGTTGCTTGAATCTTTCCTAGATGTTCACAAACAAAAACCATATATCAGTCATATATCTTTATTATATTCAACACAAATGAGTATGATGAACTGATGGTAGTTTGCAAAAAAAAAAAACACCAGCTAGATTTTATTCATTCCTTACAAAAACACCTTATGCATAAGCAGCACTTGCACATTCCTCACAATGTCATCACTATTCCACACTGTGTAAATCTCTCTAGGAATTTCTTTCACTGCAGTAAAAAAACACCAAAACCAAAAATCAAACTATAAAATCAATATAGATATCAGACAATTTCACAATATCAAAAGCAAACAAAAATATATGATTTGGTTGCTCTCAATTTTCACACAAAAAAATCAAAGCCTTAAAATAAAAGGAACAACTTCCTAAAAACATGCAACCTCAATTGATCAAAAAGGAAATCAACAAAAACCCAATACTCACAATTGATCCGAATATGTTATTTTCCTATCTTCAATTCACCATGATACCATTTTTACTCAAATATTTTGAAACAATGATAAAAATTTGATCCTTTACATACTTGTTCTAGATCAGATGCCTCAAAGGTAGGAATTCCAATTTCCTGGACAGCCACCAGAAAGTTTCTAACATTTTCAAAATAGTGAAACACAGATAATGGCGCTCCATCGGGGATTAGTGCAGAATCAACAGGACTCTCCACAACCTCAAAGAGAATACATATAACTACCAGACAAACCTGCCACTTGGCAACCAATATGGATTAAATAATAAATAGAATAGTGTGATTGGTAAAATAGCAAGTTCAGAATTCATAAAACAAAATACACAAGCAATATAACTAATATGACTAAGAATTTCATAAAAAAAGTGTACCTGCATAGCTTCAAGTAGCTTCCTCTTTCTACGTGACAACAAATGTTTACCCATCTCAGCAACATCATCAGTATTAGCTTGAACATTATTAGTTGATTCACCAGTCTGAATGACTGCGGTAGATGTTTCTTTTTCAACGGCAGACCCTGCTGAAGTGTATGTTTCACCCTTTAGTTCTTTCTTCAACTCCTCACGGAATCGCTGCTTCTGCTTCATCAGCTACAAAACAGCCATTGAAAAGGAATTACTATACATATCAATAAAATGTTACCCTCCACTCATTTAACAATCCTGATGCACCGTTCTTAATACCTTCTGCTTTTTCTCAGCCGCTTCATTTGCAGCTGCACGATCAATAATACCCTCAGCCAGAAGATTTTGAGGATCTTCCAGATCTTTTTTAGCACCTGGAAGTGGAAGGACTTCCTTTCTGGCAGCAGCTTGCAAGTGTTTAAGGGTCTTTGCATACTCCGGAACATATGCTCCTTCGCCATTTCCTTGAAGCAGGGTCTAATCCAGTACTTGGCTCATCCAAATAAACAACCTATATTTGAATTGGCATTTACAAAATAAGAAAACTTTAATCTTCGTGAAAAAGAAAGAAAATAATATCAGATTGGTTGAAAAGAAAAACAAACTCTGGGGTCCTCAATCAATAAAATTGCAACACTAAGCATCCACTTCATCCCTCCACTGTATTTTCCAGCTTGTTTATCAGAAATTCCTCCATGGTAAAGGTTCAAACTCTTCAAAGATTCTTCTACTGCCTGTAATAATATAATGGATGCAAAATAGTTAAAATTTTCCCTGTCAAACAAAGGCAAGCTAAAGAGAAAGTAGTTCAAAATGCATCTATACTGAAATCATCTTTTATACAGCCATCTTTTATTGATCCATGCCCTTAACAGAAAAATAAGCTATAAAAATTGCTTGAGAAACATGTTAAAGAGCGTAAAATTTACTGTAATACTTAACTACGAAACTCCTAACATAAGTAAACTCCTAAATCTTAATATGCCAAACAGTAAGAATTCCTATGGTATGAACTTACTTGAGTCAAGATTGAACCTGTAAGGTTTTTAAGTATTCCATAAAAAAGTAGGTGCTCTCTACCTGTCAAGCTTTCCCACAGCAAGCTATAGAATCATGAGAAAAAAATTAAAAACTTCTTTCAATTGATATAAATATGATTTCAAGATAAACATAAAAAATTGTAGGAAATTTCAGCTTACTCATGCTGTGGGCACACTCCCATATTAGTATATATTCCATCCATATGAGTTCTTATGTCCTGGCCTTGAATATATGCCGCACCAGATGTTGGCTCTGTGAGACAAATCATCTATAAGCACACATAAGTTGATTAGATTTATAAATTGAGAAAACAATTCAAAGGATGAAACATGATTCGTTGAATTCTAGTGTGTGTCATCAGATGTCCATTATATGTATGGACCAATCATCTTGTTGATTCATTCAGAGGAAGATAACTTCGTGAGGTGTTTCAAAACTTATTCCTTTCTCTTATGTGTTTCAAAGCTTGAAGGAACCCTCTTCAAATATATTTTCCGGGAGGTATAATTTACAATATATATATATATATATATATATATATATATATATATATATATATATTACAAAATCAACTTTTAACTAACCATATTGATAAATGAAGTCTTCCCAACACCATTAGGACCAAGCATACCGAAGCATTCCCCTCGAGGAACAGCAAGGAACAACCCTCTCACTGCAAATTTCCCTGGATTTCCATCCCTTCCTGGATAGAATTTTCCAGGAAGCAAAATAATGGACTGATTTGCGTACTGAAGCTCAATTTCACATAGAAATATCAAATACAAAATCATGTCAAAATAAGACAAAATGAATAAAACATAAATGCTACAAAAATAACACAAATTCAAAACCAATTCCAAAAAAGTACACCAAACAACAAACCCAGAAGCTTCAATGTTACAGACATGCAACAAATAAATTAAAAGGCACAAATTGACACAATATAAAATTGGGGTTTAGGGTTCGGTTGGGGAGGAAAAGGAAGAAAATAAGTGAACACAAAATCAACAAACAACAAAGCCAACAACTTCAACAAAACAAAACCAAAAAATCAAACCCTTAAAATCAATAAAACAACTTTCTTGAGAAATCCAACTCTAATCACCATTGAAACCAAAAAAAAAAATTATGTAAAAACAAAACTTTAAACATGCATAATATCAGATTGATCAAAAGAAAACAAAGAAATTAAACCCTAACCAAAAAAATTCTGTAAAAATAAAGAAATCACCTTGAATTAAAAATCCCAATCCTTTTTCTTTCTCTTCTTCTCAAACAAACCAATCCTCTTCTCTCTTCACTGTTCTTCCTTCTCTTCTCCCCGATCCTTCTTTCTTCTTTCTTCTGTCTTCTTTTCCCCTTCTCCCGTTCCCCCTTCTCTCGTTTCCTCTTCTTTTCTTTTCCATCCTCCCTTCTTTTCTCGTTTCCTTCTTCTCCTTCTTTTCTTCTTCTGATGAACAAACCCGCGATATGGAAGAGAGAATTACACATGCATGGCTTTAAATTGGAGACAACCGTCTCTCTCTTACTCTTCCTCACCGGCGCCGCCGATTTTTACGACGGAGGAGAATGGATCTCCCCCTTTCCCGTTCCCCCTTTCTTCTCCCGTTCCCCGTTTCTCTCTCCCTTTTCTTTTCTTTTGTTTTTTTTTCTTTTCACATATATATAGGAAGAGGAGTCCAATTAATTAATTTACCAAAATGCCCCCAATAAGGGCAAAATGGTAATTGGAACGGACATGTATTTTTATATTTAGTTTAGTAGATAACAAATTTTTTTTTTTTTGTGTTTCAGCAAAATAGTTATTTCTTTTATTTGATAAATACTTCTTTCGTATTTGCAAGACTCCTTGACATTTCTTTATACATGCTAGCGAAAAGACGGGAACTCACGTGTCTGCCTTTCCGCTCTTTTTATTGTGCTACCTTTGAAAATTATTAATGATGTTTTTTTACGAAATTTTGATTTGGATTAAAACTAAAAATATAAATGTTTGTTGCTTTTAAGCTATAACAAACCAAACTAATCCTGATTATTTATTTCAATGACACCAACAATATAACAAAAAAATATAATCTAAATTCTTTTTTCTTAATGACACCAACAATGATCTTTATTATAAAAAAAAATTGTTTAAGGGTATAATTGGGATAATGAAAAAAATATAAATATACTCATCTAGTTTGTTACACTTTTTAAATGATAAAGGAAAAAAACCACACACACACACACACACACATATATATATATATATATATATATATATATATATTCATATCGTGTTTGTTACATTTTTTTTAATACTTAAATTTATTTTTATCTATTTGTTACATGTGTTATTTGTATTTAAAATTGAGGGCATTTTTGAAAAGAGAAAAAGTCAGCCCAAAAGAGCTGAATGAAATTGTTTTCGAGTGAATAGTCAAATACCCCCCCAAAATTGCAAGGGGCGTCAATTACCCCCCTGTAGTTAACGAAATATCAATTACCCCCCCGAAATTGATTAACGTCAGTCAATTTCGTCCTTCTGTTAACTGGTTCTGTTAAAGGTGATGATGTGGCTATTTGATGCTGATGTGTCAGGACTTGCTGGCAGGGGGTAAATTTCGACACGCACTTATTGGAACAATAACAACACAAACAACTTAGAACAATAACAACACAAACAACTTAGCATAATTGCCTCTTACATTTGTTTCCAATACACATATGAAAATACTTAGAACAACAATACATATTTCATATAACTATTGTCAACCAAGAATTTTAATGAAAACTACCAAGATACACAACAATACTATCATGTACTTCAATAACTTGACTTCATTCATCAATGCATCAATTCTATCCAGCAACCTTCTCTTCCACACCTCTTCATTATTTCTATCTTGACTTGAAATTTGCATTTTCTCCATCAAATGTGCCTTCCAAATACCATCACCACCATTTTGACAATCATTACATGCATTTCTTTTATTCAAATTATCCTTCTTCCTCAACAGTCCAGCCTTCCAGACATCTTGATCAAGTGTCCCATTAAGCAGCCCCAAAGCCTCAGCCTAGGCATGGCAATGGGGCGGGGTGGGGACGTGTTTTACCTTCCCCGTCCCCATACCCGATACTCATATACTTACCCGTAACCCTACCCATACCCAACGGGGATGAGAAATTGAATCCCATCCCCGTCCCCGACGGGTTCGGGTATCCCCGCCCCATCCCCATCCCCGCATTGAATAATTTTTTTTTATTAAAAAAATAGAAGTTTTTTGGCATCCGCAAGAGCAATGTTGTAATACATTATCCAACAATGCGCTCACTTTAACATTTGTTAGACGAAATGATTTAGTTGATCTTTAAATATCAATGGTAGTTTTTATTAACATGACAATTATCAAACAAAATAGCATGACATATCAACATAAAGTAATTTTTTACATTTGGGACGGGTTTGGGTATGGGTTCGGGGTGGGTACCTATATACCCGTTATCCGTCCCATACCCGTGTTTTGAAATCGGGGAAAACCCATACCCATACCCAAACCCAGTCAAAACGGGGAAAACCCGTCAAATTGGGTTTGGTTCGGGTGGGTAACCGCGGGTATGGGTTTTGTTGCCATGCCTACCTCAGCCTCATCAACCCATACAAAAAAATTACAATTGTAGTTATGATCCTGAAAATCAAAATCAAAGTTACCCAGCATATCAAAATTACCCAACAACTTAATAAACCTCATATTTAGGTATAATAATGGGGTAAATCCCTAAAATTACAGAAAGGGGTAAATGAATTTGGGAAAAAATGGAAAAACTAAAATTAGGGTTCAATTACCTTTGGAAATGGGCATGAGAAAAATTCTCTACCAAAATTATTTTCAGTTCCAGCAACTCTGATCACAGATACTCGTTCACAGTGGCATTTGAGGGTAATAATGTTCATGCTTTCACCCATGGAATGAGAACTTGTTGTTTCTTTCATTTTCCTTTGATTTGTATATCCAAATCCACCACCCATCATTTTCAAACGGTTTAGAAGGAAGAATGCTGAATTGAGATGCAGAAGAATGAGGAAGAAGATGAAGCTATGGTTATTGACATAGCAAAGAAGAAGTTACCGTTGCAGATACAAAACAAACCTTTAAAAAAAAACTGGTCAAAAACCCCCCTATGACATGTCTTAATCGACTGTCTGACGTGGATGTGCCATTTGGCCAGTTAGCGGCCACGTCACCATTCAAACGGCAGAAATGGACGGATGGACGAAATTGATCATTGTTAAGCAATTTCGGAGAGGTAATTGATATTTCGTTAACTACAGGGGGTAATTGACTCCACTTGCAATTTCAGGGGGGTATTTGGCTAATTACTCAATTGTTTTCTTTATATACAGTACAAATTAAGAAAATTTGGTAATGTACTTATTGCACATAGCTTGTCTATAACTATTATTAAATATTTTTTGTGTATAAATACATTTAATATCAATTTTCATATTAAAAAACAAATGTATAGTATTAAAAAGAAATATATTTGTAAAAAGAATAATAATCTATCTAAAAATTAAATTTTCAAATGGTCATGTTTAAGGACAAGTAATTGTTGCAAAAGAATCTTATAATTTATGATCGGGGGAGTAACAAATTTAGACTAGAGAACAAACAAGGAGAAAATAATTTTGAACTTGAATTTAAATAATACTAACTTGTATCAATGGAAAATCCAACTATTTTATCAGCCTCTGTTAGATAAGCTGAGTCTCACAATTTATCAATGTCAAGAAAGTCGAATGCATCAAAAAGTGCATATATCATGCACTTACATACAAGGGCAGATTAAAAAAATAATTAAATTGAGGGTAAAAAATATCGAAGTATTAGACATACTCCATAGATTTTCACATTGGACCACTCAAGTTTTTTTAGTTACCATATTATATGTATGAAGTTTTTAGCGTTTTTAATAGTGAGTAATTTTGACCTAGGTGAAACACACAAGGTGTGTTCTCACTTTCCAAAAGAATTTTCTCCATATCCAACCTGTCACCACTTACCACCACTTAGATCAATCTATCCTCTGTGGCAAATGAAGTTATTATTATATACGAGATGAGTTTAATCTTTGCAAATTAGATTAACATTAGAAAAATTATTTATCTGAAAACAAATGAGAACGAATATTAAACCTACCATGGCTTCTATTTTTGACTGTATATGACACTTGTCTCTAGGAGCATTTTTATTAAACTTGCACTGACATGTCCCTCCATTGCCGGGTACAACAACTTCAAAAATGTGTAAAATATATTGATTGATTATTTTTGGAGTGGTAGATTGATATTCTTTCTCAGACAAGTAATCTTGCTTGGTGTAAATATAATAGCTTGAAGGGAATTGGCAGATTCGATCTTATCGTGGATTACTTGAAGCTTGCAATATCAATAATTGAGGAAGCAAATAATTAGTGTACTAGTCACTGCATGTGATGCCATTACATTAATATCATGCCATTAATTACATGGATATGTAAATTAAAATATGGGATAAAAAAATTTAAAACATGCCTTTTTTATGTATTTTGTTGTACGATGAATACATTTTATATCTATAGTACATTAAACAATAACATGCAGTGTGTCTTGATTTGTATATGTTCCTACAATAGTTTATTTGCTTGATTTTGCAATAAGGTCAGTACACGGTTACTGTGTGGTTTACCGACCCACTGCTAACAGTAATTAACATATGTAAAGAAGGTAAAAATGTCCGATTTCAGATTGCAAACAATTTATGAGGCATGTTTGACTTTTTTTTACTCTTTATTTCAATGTTTTTCCTGTTTGAAAGTGACATTATTAAGAGTGGAGTATCAGTACAAAACATGTAACCTAGTGCAGTCACTTGGGAATTTTTTTTTTTTGAAATTTTTAGTTTCCTATAAAATAAATCGGGACATTGCCTAAAAATTTAAAATAAATTGGGACATATTAGTCTTTCTATCGGCTTTTTTTTACATAAGTGGGTTTTTGGATGTTTCTGAACCATAATAGTAAAGGCTAATGTGGCACTCCACCTGTCGTGTGGTTAAAACAAACCAAAAGGACATTTAGTTTACAACAAAAATATTTGGGGGATAATTTAGGATCTCACAAATCCTCTCCATACATTTTTTTAGAATTATCAAATGTGAAAAGGACATTGTTTAAAGAAAATATAAATAAAAATATTCTTTTGAAAACACAAATCAAACATATATAGAAAAAGTAACAAATACACATATTTCAATGCAAAAGTTACTACTTTCGATTACTTAAACAATGTCTCAATGACATTTGATGTCATTTCCTTTTTCTTTTATTAAAAAAAAAACCTCTCCACACATAATACCTTACTTTTTTGAATAGGTCAAGAGGTAGGACTCACATCAAGAGACAACTTCGACATCTCAAGTAGGTGGACGCCCCAAAAGACTCTTATCCTATGTCGCGTACTTCAGAAAAAGTCTATTGTAAAAAAGGGAAAAAATATACGAGAGAGACAACCAAACCAAAACCCTTAAAAACCAAAGACAAAAGAAAAATACAATCCACCATCGAAAAGTTCTATAATTTTCCATCACGTCCTCCTTTTCCACCACCTCCTTTTCCTCCACCGGGAATGGGTAATTTGAATCCACCACCACCCACTTTTCCACCTTTACCACCCTTTCCACTGCCACCCCCTTTTCTATCGCTACCCCACCATCCTGTGCCCCAGCTTCGCTCCTTCTTCCATGCATTGTCAACACACCCTTTTCCTTTCCGGGTTCCACTTTGGTGCCATAGTTGTGTGCCATTGGTGCCATTGGTGCCATCTCCACCACACACACACACATCACACACACATCCCCACACCCATCAACACACATCAACGGCCAGGATTGCACCAATGGCACCAATGGCACCCAAGCAATGTCATGGAAGTATTTTCCTTTCCACAATGACCCTTTATTCCATCACCATACCCGTCATTGTTTTTCCCTTTGTTTCCATTCTAGATTGCACCTAAGCCCGACCAGTATGCACAACAATCAACTCCAATGTTAGTATTTGATTTTTCTATTTCCCAAGCTGAAAATAAATATTTTTTTATGTGTAAATATGTCATTGATCCATGCACTTTCACCATATTTTGGCGTTGGTCTTTATACTTTGTAAAAGTTTTACTATTGGTCATTCTGTTAAGTCCAAGATAAAAAAAACCAACGATGTGCCACGTTAACCAATCATTCCACGCCACGTGGCACACTAAAAGACAAAAAAATATTCCAACTCTTTTACTATTATTTGATTCATTATTTTTTGACTTAAAAATATCATTAAGCCATCCACTTTCGATACTTTTTGATATTGGTCCCTGCACTTTTTGATAAAAATCATTTTTGTTCATTAAAAAATTAAAGCTTTTTATTGAGAATAATAAAAAATATAAAATAATTTTAAAAGAATAATTAAAAAATCATTTTTTCTCATTAAAGAAACATAATCATGTGGACCAATTATTTTTTAAAAGAATAATTATAAAATCATATTTAATCATTTAAAAAGGTTTTTCTATTTTCTTTCTTTATAATTAATCTCAATAAAAATAATTAACAAGATAATAATAAAGTATAATAGTAATATCATTCAAAGTTTTTTAAAAAGTGCAGGGACCAATATAAAAAAAAAACTGAAAGTTCAAAGACGAATGATATTTTTAAGTTTAAAAATAATGAATGAAATAATAATTAAAAGTTGAAATACTTTTTTGTCTTTTAGTGTGCCATGTGGCATGCAACGATGGGCAACGTGGCACACCGTTAGTTTTTTTTTTTTTTTTTTTAACTTGGACTTAACGGAAGGACCAATAGCAAAACGTTTACAAATCATAGGGTCCAATGTGAAACAAAAAAAAATGTAGGAATCAGTGCCGAAATATGGTGAAAATGTAGGGACTAATCACATATTTACGCCTCTTTTTTATTAGATATAAACAAAAGAAAAAATTCCCACCACCACCCTCGTTTGTGTTTCTATCGCCGCCTTGCAATATTGTACCTCTGCCTAGCCAGTTTGCATATTCATGTGCCCTAATATTTATCTTTGATTTTTTTGTTTCACCAGCTGCAAATATAAAAGACCTCTTATTAAATATAAAATAATAAAACGATTATGCATATATGAAAACTATTTTATATCTATACATTGTTTACCTTCGGAAGGCATAATTGCCACAAAAAATATGAGAAGTAGTGCATGAAAGCACACAGAGACAAACAACTTGGTTTTCATCCTTATTACAACAAATTGAGAGTATCTTATCAGATATGATGAACACAATCAAAACTATATATATAATGATCATGAGACACTAACAATAAGTCAAAAACTATATATAATGATCATGAGACACTAATTACAAGAGGACCTAAAAGAACATGATTAGATAAAATACATTGTACAGAAAAAAAGATAATATATCTTGATCAACAAAAAATATAGAATATAATATTTTATTAACTAATTGCCAGGATAACTGGTCATCAACAACTATTGAGCAATGAAAGGTTAAATCGGGGAATGTTTGTTAACCAAAGTAAGCAAGAATCGAGACAATGACAACTAGCAAATCACAATGGCAACGAATTCTCGTCTTTTTAAAATAAATGATAATCATTGTGATGAACAAATTGTTGTTTATTCCATATGATCTATACCATGCCATATGATCTATACCATGCCATACGTCGGTCCTTAAAATTTACTAAAAAAATAGTTTATAAAATAAGTTTATTATGTAAGACTGAATTATTTTGTTATGTATGGCTGAATTTTATTGTCCATGAGATTTGCTTTGTGAGTTGTGATAAATACTTTATACTTTTGCATCGATGTTTTTGTGCTATTTATTCCTTATGGATGTTGATTTAATATGCGTTTTATATAACATTTAACCAAGTTTACGAAGACATATGATTTATTTGATGAATAATAATTTATGTAATATTTTTCTATTAAAAAAAATGTGATATGTAGCTTTATTTTTCATTGCATCTATTTTTTTGAAGAAAAAAATATACATTTTGAAATACGGGTCGGGCTGACCCATTGGACCGTGTAGCTCACTACAAATTAGGTTGGACTCAATTTTGGTGCCCATCAATCATGTGGGTCGACCCACTCCAATCCATTTATATTAGCTGGCTCACCGAACCAAGGCGAGTGGGGTTGGACTGGTCTATTTGACAGCTCTAGCCACAAGCAACCGACAAACAAGCTAATAGATCTAGTTTTTTTGGTCGAACCTTAGGCTTTATTTAGACAGAGCGAAGTGAGAATGAGTTTAATCTTAATATTGTATATTTGAGACTATACTCTTCCAATAACATGTTAACTTATGTGAGTTTACATTATCTTCTAAAGAGCCAACACTAACATGGGCAAATTAAGTTCATATGATCTTATTTGATCGTTGATCACAAGTCATCTTACATTATTCTTAGCTTGTTTTTCAATTTATTTTAGTAGGCTTTACCAGCAAACCAGAGGAGTATTATATCAATTGCCTATGATTTCGGAACATTTGTAATGTTTTCTATATTTGAGTCTGTATTTTTATTATTCTCGAAACATAGCAATTTTAGGGGTCTTTTTGAAGTAAAACACGAACAAATTAAGTAAATCAGAAAAATCAAGACCTCAGAAGATTATTGGGCTTTGGGAAGATGAAGAATGAAGATTCAGGAGGCCTCATAAGACTTTACTTAGGGAGGAAGTCAGTTCCCAATGTCCAAGACAACTTAACAACGAAGAAAACACCTCAACATGCGAAGATTATCGAAAAATAAAAAAGTGACACACTAAGCGCCATTCGCATGGCAAAAGCGCCTGGCGCATGGAAATGGAAAATGAACAACTAAAGTGTGCATGGCGCACGTTGTGGGGCGCCTGGTGCATGAAAGCCCTAGGCACATGCGCCAGGTGCATGGCTCTATGCGCGGGGCGCATGGTTCCTTGCGAAAAAAGTATCTTTTTTGTGACTTTTTCACCCCTGGAATCCCGTGTTTTTAGCCCAAGTTAGGTGGAAACTTTCCCTATAAATACAACCTTCCTTATTCATAATTTCTCGCTCAGAACTAGGGAAGTTCAAGAGGAAGGCTATTCGAGGAGCAATGGAGGAGATCTATCTTCTCCTATCTTTTCTAGGGTATGTTTTTATCTTTTTGTATTTTTGTCTTAGTTATCATGTGTAACTAGATATCTATAGGTTAGGGTTATAAGATGAATCTCTGTTTAGTTTTGTTGGATAATTATTTAATTTAATGTCGTTTTATTTTAGTATATTTTTTGTTCTCTATTAACTTTTATTATGATTAATTTATTTTGGTGAGGTGCAACCCTAAATTAGATACTTAGGTTGTGACAGTGCTTAACATTGTTATTACTCTCTAGAAGCTTATATCTTGATATTTATTTCCTTATACTAGTAACTATCTGTTTAGGAAGTAAGTGATTAGTAAACTAGCGAAAGATACCGAAAGAGAGTTGACCTTAGTAGTAAGTACTTATGAGCTAACATTACTAATATTGAGTAAAATCTGCTAAACCTAGGATGTAACTAGTTTAGTAATTAGGGAAACAAGCACCGAGGGGAATAAACCTAGATAAAACCATTGTCCTCGACCCTTAATCTAGTGAACCTAGGATGTAACTAGTTTAGTAATTAGGGAAACAAGCACTGAGGGGCGGGAATAAACCTAGATAAAATTATTGTCCTCGACCCTTAGGTAAGGTAGACTCTGATAGGGCTCCCCGTTTGTAGAACTACTTAGGGGGGAAGGAGAGTGTGTTGAGTGTCCTAATATTCATAGATGGGATGACCTAATGAAACATTGCCCTTCACTGCCTTTGGAAAAACTGGAACGCCAATTTAAGTATATGTCTCAATTACCTTTGAATTAACAGAGTGAGACTAAATTGACAAACGGAGATACAATTAAGGTACTAAAATGAAACTTTTATTAATTTGGGGACCAAAACGAAACTTGAAAATTAATTATGGGACCAAATATGTAATTAAGCCTTATTTATATCATCATATTCATTATAATTATGCATGGCCTACGTTTGAACATGAGGCTGCACTACATGAATCATATTTCTTTGCCCTTATTGGCCATTAATTTCTTCTGGGGTAGCTACTCCTAATGTCTGGTTAAGTCTATCCGTTTGTGCTGCCATAATAATGCATGTGCTATTAATTAATAACTTTCATTAACAGTGTTATAACCCCTCTCATTTGCTGAGTAAACATATCATTTCCCATTTTATATCTTTAAGTACATTAAACAATAACATATAGTGTGTATGTACCTACAATAGTTTATTTGCTTGATTTTGCAATAGGGTCAGTACACGGTTTCTATGCGGTTTACGAACCCACTACAAACAATAATTTTTTTTGACCCAGGAAGGTAAAAATGTCCGATTTCAGATTGCAAAACAATTTATGAGGAATATTTGACTTTTTACTCTTTATTTCAAGGTTTTTCCTGTTCGAAAGTGACATTATTAAGAGTGAAGTATCAGTACAAAACATGTAAGGAATACAAAAAAATGAAATTTCAAGCAAAAATGTAACTTATTATTCCTTATTCAATCAGTAAAATCTTTAAGATATCCACTATCAACAAGAAGAAAGTTGTGGTGCATATTAATGTATTATGTGTGATATAACTAAAAGGTTCATGCTTTGTGTTACATTTCTCACAACATTGAATATTGTATCAACATGGAATACATCTTACATGTAAATGTGCTAGTTCTGTATGGAACTAAACTTTCCCCACACTTCATCCCACATTTCTTTATCCATTGACGCCCGTATTTCCACCGGAGCCTCCCATGTTTCCACGTCCACCCCCTTTTCCACCGCCGGGAAAGTGTATGACATGTCCTCCGCCACCTCTGTTTCCAGCAGCAGGAGAGTTTACCACATTTCCCATGACAGGAAAGTGTACGACGTTTCCATTGTCCTCCTCTTTATTACCGTCAAGAAAGTTTATGGCATTTCCACCACCACACTCGTTTCTATCGCCGCCTTGCAATATTGTACCTCTGCCTAGCCAGTTTGCATATTCATGTACCCCAATACATTGTTTCCCTTCGGAAGCTATAATTGCCATAACAAAGATGAGTAGTGCATAGAAGCACACAGAGATAAACAACTTGGTTTTCATTCTTGTTACAACAAATTATGTGATGTACACAATAAAAAACTATATATATAATGATCATAAGACACCAACTCTAAGAGTACCACAAAGAACTTGATTAGATAGAATACATTATACGGTAAAAAAATGATAATATATCTTGATCAACAAAAAATATAGAATAGTAGTATAATATTTTGCTAGCTAATTGTGAGGATAATAGGCCATCAACAACTATTGTGCCATGAAAGGTTAATTGGGGAATGTTTGTTAACCGCGGTAAGCAAGATTTCAGACAATGGCAACAAATTTTCATTTTTTTTTTTAGAAATATGATAACCATTGTGAAGAACAAATTGTTGTTCATTCCATATGATCTATACCATGCCATATTTTTAAGAAATTGATATAATATGTAACCACTTTTTTTTCATTTTTTTAAGAAATTGACAGCTCTAGCCACAAGCAACCAACAAACAAGCTAATAGATCTAGTATTTTTGGTCAAACCTTAGGCTTTATTTAGACAGAGCGAAGTGAGAATGAGTTTACTTTAATATGGTACATTGGAGACTATACTCTTCCAATAACATGTTAACTTGTGTGAGTTTACATTATCTCCTAACGAACCAACACTAGCATGGGCAAATTTAGTTCTGAGCATAGTCACATAATTCGCGGTTCTCTTCGGTTCGCGGTACGGGTACGGGTTCGCGGTACGCACTATAAGAAGAATTCGGTACGTACGGGGGTATGCAGCTTCGGTACGCGTCGGTTCGTAGTACTAATACTATCAATTATAGTGTAAGCTATCAAAGGTAGAATATTAATAACTATATAAAATTTAAAAAATATTATTATCATTATATACATTTTCTGAGGCAAATAATATAATATTTTTTTAAGGGAATATTGCAGCTGGATGTGTCAAATACGATGGTAGTTGAAAATCATAAATGTAGCAATTCCCCTTGATTTTTCACAAAACAATTAATGTATTTTTAATAGCTTTTCCCAAAACAATATATTAATTGTTTGTTTCAGCTCCCTATGAATCGGGTAAATAATATTTTTAATACTAAATTCATTCTCTCCTTCATCGAGAGAAAAAGTAAGCTTAAATCCACTTCCAAATAAATGATTTTCTTCTTTCAAAAATAAAATAAAATAAAATTGAAGTCTCTTGCTGCTGAACCTTTCGTCTCCAACAAAAGTAATCATCTTCATCAAGAGACAGCACACTCCTTTCTTCCTCTATCATGCATGTTTTTTATTAACTCCTTGTTTTTTCTTCCTGAATCTTTCATTCAACCAGAAATTACGTCTTCAGTATCTTTCTCAAGTCTTCATGTTGAAATTCGATACTGGAAAGACGGAAATTGCAACATCTTTTCTTGGTTCGCTCTTTCATTTATCTGGTACGCTGTCTGCTGCGAATTCTACAGAGAATTCAGACGAACCGGTTCGCAAAAGTACCGCGAACCGGTTCGCACGAACCAATTCGCGGTTCGCTAGCAAGTTAGCGAATTATGTGACTATGGTTCTGAGTTCATAGATCTTATTTGACTGTTTAACGAGCTCTCTTAATATTAACCACATAATTGAATTCAGCTCTTTCTTTTTTGGTTTCAAGAGCCTAACGACGAAATTCACATGCACTAAATACATAAAATTCTGAGGTCGAACCCTCAACTCATAATATTAAAAGTAAAATATTATGAAACACTATGATGCTTTTAATGAGCACCAATTGCCATTTGTATTCATGTGATAGTAGCATTTTCTTGAAAAAGAAAATTGGGTGTTAATGTTTAAATGACAATATCAAGTATTGAAGGGGAGAAGTTTCGAAAAAATAACTGATAAAGTTAAAAAAGAAAGTTGCTTTCGGTGACTTTTCCGAAAGAAATTCTCATACATTCTTTCATTTATAAAATGGTGCACAAATAAATTTCACTATTAAACAAAGTCTATAACAAAAGATACTTATATTTTGAATTTTTTTTAGTGATTGGCTTAACTTTTGCCTAAAAGGAGAAGACAAATTAATATTAAGCTTGGCCAAACATACTTGTAAAACATAAAAAAATCCATAGTGAATATACTACCATATTATTCATTCCTACATGTCCTATAAAATATGTTTTGGTTAATCCTAAATGATATATTAATAGAGTAGTGCACCCTATCGGGATATTAAGGAAAAAAACTAATTTTAAATTGTTAGGAATAATAGAAGAAAATGCTATATTTCTAGAAAAATAACATCAAGAATTCTTCAAGAATAAAGAATAGTCAATCACAATGCACTATTTGCCACAATTCAAGGAGGTGTGGCTGAAAAATAGGAAGTGGACAAATAAATCATCCAATTAAAATTTGTCAACTATTTCTTGAAAAATTCTTGAAGCTTTCCAGAGAGTTATTCTATCGTGATAAAATTTTTTTTTTGAGGGAAGTATCGTGATAAAAATTATTGATTTGAAAGCAAATTTTGATGGATCTTCCATGCACCCAATATCTAGTTTGCTATATATCGTCAGAAGAACGTTGGAGTCACACAAACAATAACAGTGCAAAAAAAAAAAAAAAAACTACATTGATGAAGATATAAATGGTAGTTTATTTTATATATAGATAATAATCTAAAAGAGACTAAAAACTACACTAAAATTATTATAATAACAAACTAATTTCTTCATTCATTTCTTTGTCCCAGGACTTATAAAACAGTGCAAAATTTTGATTAAATTGTGGCATTTGCGTCATATGTGAAGAAGGTAAAAATGTCCGATTTCAGATTGCAAAACAATTTATGAGGCATATATGACTTTTTACTCTCTATTTCAAGGTTTTCCCTGTTCGAAATTGACATTAAGAGTGAAGTACCGTTTGGTCCTTCACAAAAACATGTAACCTAGTGCAGTCACTTGGGAAAATAAAAATGAAATTTTAAGCAAAAATGTAACCTAATACTTTTAATTATGTGTGGTGCATATTATTCCTTCATGCTATAACTAAAAGGTTGATGCTTTGTGTTACATTTCTTACAACATTGAATACTATCAACATGAGATACATCTTACATGTAACTGTGCTAGTTCTCTATGGAACTAGACTTGCCCCACACTTCATCCCACATTTCTCTATCCATTGCCGCCCACATTTCCACTAGAGCCTCCCATGTTTCCACGTCCACCCCCTTTTCTACCGCCGGGAAAGTGTACGACGTTTCCTCCGCCACCTCTATTTCCTACAGCAGGAAAGTTTACCACATTTCCACTGCCGGGAAAGTGTACGACGTTTCCATTGTCTCCTCTTTTTGACTGTCAAGAAAGTTTATGACATTTCCACCACCACACTCGTTTGTGTTTCTATCGCCGCCTCTCAATACTGTACCTCTGCTTAGCCAATTTGCATATCCATGCACCCCAATATCTATCTTTGATTTTTTAGTTTCACCAGCTGCAAATATAAAAGAATTCTTATTAAATATAAAAGAATAAAACAATATAATTGTGCATATATGAAAACTATTTTATATATATACATTGTTTCCCTTCGGAAGACATAATTGCCATAATAAAGATGAGTAGTGCATAGAAGCACACAGAGATAAACAACTTGGTTTTCATCCTTGTTACAACAAATTAAGAGTATCTTGTGAGATATAAACACAATAAAAAGCTATATATATATATATATATATATATATATATATATATATATATATATGTTGCGGATTCGATGAGAAAACACACCAATAACAAACTTGATGTGTGGAGCAAGGGATAATTAAGCAACCAATATCAAAGTGAATTACAATTAAACAAGCAAAAGTAGAAAAACAGCGAGAGAAAAGCAGAGAGAACACAAAAGAATCTGTTTACCCAGTTCGGTCCAAATTGACCTAGTCTGGGGGAGAGAGCAGCCCTCCGTTCCACTATATGATGAGTAACGTTACAAAAGAGATTTCAATGGGTTACAAGAATAAGTCTCCCGCCTAATTCTACCCAAATCCCAGCCTCTTCCCGTAACCAAGAGACTCAATCCTAATAGTGTTTCCCAAGGTGAATCAACCTTCAAACCCTAGTTTGTTGCCAAGAGACAAACTCTATACAAACCCTAGTTTGATTTCTAAACCCTTGTTTCAGCCCCCTCTATCTCTCTCAAAATAGTCTGATACAAGGCCTATATTTATAGTAAAAGAAACTCCCATAAAATTGTAACAAATCTGGCCCAAAAATACGTTTCTGAAAAATAACAGCACGCGAAATCGGCCACCGATTTTCCAAATCGGCCACCGATTTTTCCCGAACAGAAAGCCTCCCAAAAGGCAGCCAAAATCGGCCACCGATTTTCCAAATCGGCCACCGATTTTCCAAATCGGCCACCGATTTGTACTTTCAGCAAACATCAATTTTGGCCTCCAAACTCCAATTTTGAGTCACTTTCACAACAATCTCCACCTTGACTCCAAATTAGTGATGATGCCCATTTAACATCAACACCTTGCTGCTCTTTCCCTTGCTTCCCACTACACCAAGTAGCTCCACAAGTTTACACCTTAATCTCTTCAATCATCGGAATGCCTTCCGCCCCTTTGAAGATCCTTGTGTCCAAACTACTCAAGGAATTTCAGGTAGTTCCACAAGTACACACCTTAACCTCTTCAGCCATCGGAATGTCTTCCGCCTTCTCGAAGATCCTTGTATCCAAACTACACTAGGAATTTCAGGTAGTTCTACAAGACTACACCATACCTCTTCAATACGAGACATCTCCCGCTTCCTTGAAGATCACCTTGCATCCAATCACCCTTGGACTTTTAGGGTAATTCCACAAGCCGTGCTATACATTCTTCAACCTCCGGAATGCCTTCCGTCTTCATGAAGAAAACCCTTGCTCACCACTAGAGCATAGCACCCAAGGTCCTCCATAGTCGTACCACTCCCGGTGTGTTCAACTCCACCTAAAGCTGAGCTTCCAACCTCTCAACTAGCAAATGAGTACATCCCACTATGTCTTCCTTGAACCTCCACCTCAACCGGTAGATCATGAGTATTCTTACCACCGCCTCTCCAGGCTGATGTTGAGTGTTTAACGTCTCTCCAGACGATCACCGCTCTACCAGGCATCACCCCCAAGGTGAGAAACATCACCTTCATCCTCCAAACAGCACACCATCAAAGCACCTGCATCCTCATAACCCTCAGAGACAATTTGTACGGAATTACCATTAATCTCCAGACAATCCTTCTTGAAGTGACCCATCTTGTTACACTTAAAGCATTTAAACTTTGTCTTGTTACTACTCTTTCCTCGGTTACCTCTACCTCCACCATTCCCTCTTGAAACACTTAGGCCTTCCCCGTTTTCATCAACTCTCAAGTCCTTCGACTTAGTCAACTCCTTGGTTCTCAAAGCCGCTTGAACTTCTTCCAAGGTAACAGTGCCTTCTTTTCCATAGAGCATGGTATCTTTAAACGATTCAAAAGATCTAAGTAGAGCACACAACAAGAGTATAGCTTTATCTTCATCCTCAAGATTCACCTCAATATTCTCCAAGTCATCAAGGATTTTGTTGAACTCCGTAAGTTGCTCCATGATGGCCTTTGACTCCACCATCTTGAATGAGTAGAGTTGTTGCTTTAGGAATTGCCGATGAGCCAAAGACTTTGTCATATACAAAGATTCCAACTTTGCCCACATCGATGCCGCGGTTGGTTCCTTTGCTACTTCTCTCAAAACTTTATCTCCGAGGCACAAGACAATGGCACTCCTGGCCTTGTCCACCATCTCGGTCTTCTCCGCTCGTGTCATGGTGACCGGTAACGAACCTTCACCCTTCAAAGCTTTCTCACACTTTTGCTGTATCAACACCGCTTCCATCTTTACCTTCCATAACCCAAAATCGTTATCTCCGGTAAACTTCTCAATATCCCACTTCGAACCCATGGTACTTGATTATCCTTTGACCTTTGCCCCACGGTGGGCGCCAATTGTTGCGGATTCGATGAGAAAACACACCAATAACAAACTTGATGTGTGGAGCAAGGGATAATTAAGCAACCAATATCAAAGTGAATTACAATTAAACAAGCAAAAGTAGAAAAACAGCGAGAGAAAAGCAGAGAGAACACAAAAGAATCTGTTTACCCAGTTCGGTCCAAATTGACCTAGTCTGGGGGAGAGAGCAGCCCTCCGTTCCACTATATGATGAGTAACGTTACAAAAGAGATTTCAATGGGTTACAAGAATAAGTCTCCCGCCTAATTCTACCCAAATCCCAGCCTCTTCCCGTAACCAAGAGACTCAATCCTAATAGTGTTTCCCAAGGTGAATCAACCTTCAAACCCTAGTTTGTTGCCAAGAGACAAACTCTATACAAACCCTAGTTTGATTTCTAAACCCTTGTTTCAGCCCCCTCTATCTCTCTCAAAATAGTCTGATACAAGGCCTATATTTATAGTAAAAGAAACTCCCATAAAATTGTAACAAATCTGGCCCAAAAATACGTTTCTGAAAAATAACAACACGCGAAATCGGCCACCGATTTTCCAAATCGGCCACCGATTTTTCCCGAACAGAAAGCCTCCCAAAAGGCAGCCAAAATCGGCCACCGATTTTCCAAATCGGCCACCGATTTGTACTTTCAGCAAACATCAATTTTGGCCTCCAAACTCCAATTTTGAGTCACTTTCACAACAATATATATATAATGATCATGAGACACTAAATATAAGAGGACCAAAAAGAACTTGATTAGATAGAATACATTGTACAGTAAAAAAAAGATAATATATCTTGATCACCAAAATCTCCGAAAAAGATAGATGCTCTCAGTGACTTTTTCAAAAGAACATTCTCATACATTCTTTCATTTATAAAATGATGCACAAATAAGTTTTACCATTAGATCAATATATCCCCTTTGGATCAAATTAAATGAGATATGATATGTCTTGTTGATCCAATAATAATAAAAAAAAAACAAATATGTGCATGATAGGTAAGGCTATTTTACTTTTCCTCAATAGACAAAGTCTATATCAGAAGATACTTATATTTTGAATATTTCTAGTGATTTGGCTTAACTTTTGCCTAAAAGGAGAAGACAAATTAATATTAAGCTTGGCCAAACATACTTGTACAAGAAAGCTCTTAAATTTCGAGGCACAAAACTCCTTGGTAATCGTCCATATCTCCTCGGAATGCCAATTTTTTCCGAGGAACTCATGTCCTGAAAAAATAGTTGGTTGCAATCCAATCACTGAGGAAATTTCCTAGGAACTTTTGTTTCCGAGGAAAAATGTCCTCGAAATAGTGATTTGACAGCTGCATCGCAGACTGACACATCTGAAAAGGATGTCACTAAAGTGACTAGTATTTCCGAGGAACTTTGTCCTCGGAATGTATTTAATTTTAAAAAAAAAAATTATAATTATTTTCATGGGTGCCAAAACTTTTGAATTTCAAATTTAAAAGACCACCAATATTATTTTCAAATTTCAAAAAAGCGCCAATTTTATTTTCAAATTTCAAACAACAAATTTCAAATAACCCAACAAACAACATAATTTTACTAGTTTTTCACACTAAAAAAAAAAAAACTAAATTTTCACTACTTTCACACTTGCAGGAACTTATTGTTCAGTTTATCACAAATTTTGCGTCAATTACACAATACATAAAAATAAAAACATGATGTGTACCAAAGTAAAATAAAAACATGTTTAAACATAAAAAAATTGAGGTTATTCTTGATTGAATACAATACAACATAGATAATGCACAAAATTGAACATAATCGAAACAAAATCAAAGAAGTTTGTAACAACAACACAGATAATGAACAAAATGGAATAAGTGTGTAACAACATACATAATGAACAATGGAGATCATGTTATTTTTTTTTAACAGCATATTATATATATGAAAAGAGCTTCCACAAAGATAGTGGGATGAGCTCAAAATTACACAGGAGAATAAAGCATATCCTCACGCCCCCATCGTAACAGCACCTACCAAAACTACATAAACCCCTCCTGCTACAGTAAACGCTTAAAAATACAATCTCAGCAGGACAAAATTCGGCCAGCAAAACAACACAGATCAAACCTCCCCTAAAGAACAAAAACACAAACAAAACATGCGATTCTTGTTACCACGAAATCAAATAGGGAAAAAAGGAATTCAATTAAAAGGCAAAAATGGAATTTTGGGGGAAAAAGGGTTTTGTGGCTTAGCAAAAAATAAAAAACGAAAATGGAAAATGTTTACTTACCTTGATTCTTTTTAGCTTCTATTGAAGGATTTGAGAAGAAAAAGATACATGCAAAACTTCAATTGCTAAAAAATGAAGGTTTTGTGAGGTATGGGTGAGAGAGAGCATGGTGTCGTAGTTGAGAGAGAAGATGGAGCACGTTCAATTTTTTCTCGGAAAACCTTTATTTTAGCGAGAAACAAGGTTTCCTCGGAATTTTTTGGTCGGAATTACCTTCATTTTTTGTAAAACATAAAGAAACCCATAGTGAATATATTAACATATTATTCATTCCTACATGTTCTATAAAATATGTTTTTGGTAATCCTATTGGGATATTAAGAAAAAACTAATTTTAAATTGTTAGCAATAGTAGAAGAAGAGAGAGTTATACTATCATGACAAAAATTATTGATCTGAAAGCAAATTTTGATGGATCTTCCATGCACCCAATATCTAGTTTGCTATCGTCAGAAGAACGTTGGAGTCACACAAACAATAACAGTGAAAAAAAAAGACTAAATTGATGAAGATATAAATGGTAGTTTATTTTATATATAGATGATTATACATTTTGCGTGCTTTCAATTGTAATTGAAAAATGAACGTAACAACCAAATATTAACCTAATGTTGGTAACGATTCAGTGAAATAAAAAAGCCAATGGTTTCATTTTTGGTGACAACTAAGGTATCAATGAAAAAATGGTGGATAATTTACCTCAACCAATAAACATTCATATTTTTTAAGTGGTATCCATGAACTATCTTGACCCCACCAATAAATAGCTCATTTTCATTGGTTGGCGGGTAAATTACCCACCATTTTTCAAAGGTAATCTAGAAAAAACCTTCATTTTTTTGGGTTAAAGGTAAATGTACTTATTCTCTCTAATTGCATTCAATTAACTTGGAGAACCAAGGAAAATAATTCTTTGTCAAGGAGCCATGCAAAAACTCACTTTGAGCGCTTCGTCATTATCAATTTCCCTTAATTATGTGCAATACCTAGCTACGTCATTTTTTTTTTGTAATGAACAACTTTTTAGTTGTTCATTAATGGAGAAAATAATAATCTAAAAGAGACTAAAAATAACACTATTATTATAATAACAAACTAATTTCTTAATTCATTCCTTTGTCTCAGGACTTATAAAACAGTGAAATATTTCAAACAAAAGCCTTGCCAAAGCCGGCCTTTTGTCCGGCAACGAGGGCATATAATTTGCAAAATTTTGATTAAATTGTGGCATTTGCGTTATAACACCCTTGGAATTATTAGCTATTTGCTTGGGTAAGTATTTCAACTCAAAAGAAAATTGATTTAGTTTCTTCTATGTTGGAAAGATGATAAGACTTTATCCTACTTTTACCCCTTGGAACTTTGATTTTGAAAGAATCTTAGTAAAAATTAATAATATGTGATTTCTAAGTTATGAGTGTAATATGTATAAAGCTTTATATCTTTATAGTTTTTGATACTTGTGTATCTCTGTCCTTCTAGTATTTTATATAGCTTTACTATTGAAATCAATTGTTTTGTTTAAAAACTTAGCATACCTATCTGCCTTGTGATTAGGAATCTTGATTATTAAGAATTGCATGTTAGAAATTTAAAATGCCCATTTGTTCAACCTTGGTATAGTTCCAATTGGAGTTTGAGTGTACCATAGTAATTTAACAGGATCATTTTTCCTTCCTTTACAAGTACATGTTGAAAGTTTGAGAATTTATTTAACATCAGATTATTGGTAGAATTATCATTTAAAGGTGAATTATGATTAGTGGACTAATCATTGTTTATATTTTTTTATTTCCCATTGTTGCTAGTGGGTTCATGTGATGCAACTTCGTATATTGGGAAGTTATGCAAGTTTGTGATTGCGTGCCATGTTGTATTTTTTTTTCAATTGTTGTTTATTTGTAAATTGTCTTATTAGTGAAATAATAGTTTCAGTATCTGTTATTCTGAGTATAGATCCCTAACTGATTGGTTTATGCACATTGTATGTGAAGATCACATTCATTATTGTTTGTGTCCTGCTGATGTTTATATATTATACATTTTGCATGTGTGTCATATCAATTATTAATATGGCAACGTTAAGATTTATATTATCAAACGTGCTAAATGTATTGCTTAACTAAATATATGGCTGCCATTAGGTATGGCAACAAAACCCATACCCGTGGTTACCCACCCGAACTAAACACAATTTGACGGGTTTTCCCCGTTTTGACTGGGTTTGGGTATGAGTTTGGGTTTTCCCCGATTTCAAAACACGGGTATGGGACGGGTAACGGGTATATAGGTACCCACCTCGAACCCATACCCAAACCCGTCCCGAATGCAGAAAACTTCTTTATGTTGATATGCCTCGTTATTTTCTTTGTTATTGCCGTGTTATAAAAACTACTATTGATATTTAAAGGAGCAACTAAATCAATTGGTCTAACAAATGTTAAAGTGAACATATTGTTGGATAATGCATTACAATATTTCTCTAGGGGTTGCAAAAAAAACTTCTATTTTCTATGTAAAAAAATTATTCAATGCGAGGATGGGGATGAGGCGGGGATACCCGAATCCGTCGGGGACGGGGATGGGGTTCAATTTCTCATCCTCGTTGGGTATGGGTAGGGTAACGGGTAAGTATATAAGAATCGGGTATGGGGACGGGGAATGTAAAACCCGTTCCCACCCCGCTCCATTGCCATGCCTAGCTGCCATCCGGGATTGACTACCTAGATATAACATTGTGTATTAGTTAATGACGTAAGTAAAGGTAATTGATTGTTGTGCAGATTATAGTTTGAGCAATTTTGAGGACAAATATTTTAAAAAGGTGGGGAGAGTGTAACATCCCCAACTCTTTTTTTAGACTGTTGACAAAAAACTATATATATATTATATTGTTGGAACACTAGTTAATTCTAGTGAGAAAAATTGGAAAGAAAGAAAACACTACGAGAAATTAGTGTGTGGGTATGTGACTTAAAAATGTCCCACATTGGAGAGTCACCCCAACTAGTAAGTGTTTATATAAGGGTAGGGTGACCTCCAAGGGTGTGCCCTTGGGGTACCCATTTTTGTGAACGGCTGAACGCTTACAAAATATATATATCACGCGCGCGACGACGACGCCGTCCGACCGGCCGGGCCGGGCTTGGGCTTGGGTCGTGGGTCGTGGGTTAAAAAATTGATATACGAAAGCGTACGCGAAACAAATTGATGTGTTACAATCCGACCCGATCCAGAAACTTTGATATACGAAAGCGTACGCGTAACAAATTGATGTGTTACAATCCGACCCGATCCAGAAACTTCCAGATATTTCCAATTAAGAAACAAAACGCCTTTGCTTAAGGATTAAGCAGACTTAATCCCCAAGTCACGCGTAAAACGCGTTTGCTTAAGGATTAAGCAGACTTAATCCCCAAGTCACGCGATTTTTTGTTACGAACTCTGCCTATAAAAGGAGAGCTCGCCCCACTCATTATTCACACCAAATCTCACAGTCGATGCTTCCTGTGCGGTTTCTCTCTTCTCCCTCCTATTTGTGTTAACGAATCATTCTTCTGCTTCTACTCCTTTCTGTCCCTTTCGGTTTTGAATAGAGCGGTTACGTACCGTATCGAGTGGCTTCGATCAAACGATTGAACCATATTTTGAGGTGTAATTCTCGAGCGACTATATACTGTGCAGTGTATACTCGTAACAGTGATCTGGGCTGTTTTATTCTGGAGACGGCGTGGTTGATAGTCTACCTTGCACAAACTAGGGTAGTGCCGCGAAACGTCTTAAAGAAAGCGACCTGGTCGTGACTCACCCAGTAATTTCGTTCGGTATAATTTTTAAATCGAAAACAACAATTTTAAGACGTTTCTGAAACCATGAATACCAACAACGGAATTACTGTCTCTAGAACAGCTGTCGACTTCAACAAACCGTTTAAGTTTCACGATAGTAACTTCAAGCGTTGGCAAACAAAGATGATGTTTTTTCTAACTACGAAAAAGGTTGCCCACGTCTTGAAGGATAACTTACCTGTGATACCATCGATGTCGGTTCCTATGGAAACGACTAGTAACGGTAAGACAACAGTGGCTATAGATGCTTCTATATCTGCAGCAAATGCTGAGTTGGAAAGGCTTACTGCCGAACATGATGAAAAGGTGAAACAGGCTGAAAAGGATATACTCCTCTGGCAAGAAGAGGATTACATGTGCAAGAATTACATATTGAACTGTCTTGCGGATCATCTATATGATATGCATCTGATTCATAAGACAGCTAAGGATGTTTGGGATGCTCTTCAGAATAAATATAACACTGAAGAGGCTGGCTCAAAGAAATTTGTTGTGAGCCGGTACCTAAACTATAAGATGAACGACGAGAAAAAATAGAACCTTTACCGAGTTAGTAGTTGCCATCATGCTTAATTCTGGTGCAGCGCCTCATTGGTGGGGGGAAATTTTATTAACTGTTAGCTACGTGCTAAATAGAGTACCTAAAACTAAGAACAAAATTTCTCCTTATGAAATTTTGAAGAAAAGACAACCAAATTTGTCTTACATTCGAACATGGGGCTGTCTAGCCTATGTAAGGATTCCTAATCCCAAGAGAGTCAAACTAGCAAGTAAAGCATATGAATGTGTATTCATTGGGTATGCCATGAACAGTAAAGCATATAGGTTTTATGACCTAAAAGCTAAGGTGATCATAGAATCAAATGACGCCGATTTCTATGAAACGAAATTTCCCTTTCTATCAAGAGATAGTGGGGGTAATAGTGGGGGCGCAAATATGAACACTACACCTGATCACACTCCGGTGATTAAGGATAGTGATAAGAACATCATAACTGTTGTAACAGAACTTCGAACAAGTAAGAGAGCAAGAACTGCTAAAGAGTATGGACCTGAATATGTGGTCAATACATTAGAAGAGGATCCATCAAATCTTAAGGAAGCTCTGTCTTCCTTGGATGCTGACCTATGGCAAGAAGCCATAAATGATGAAATGGATTCTCTGCAGTCTAACGAAACTTGGCACTTGACTGAACTGCCTCCAGGCTGCAAACCAATAGGTTGTAAATGGATTTTGAAAAAGAAACTGAAACCTGATGGAACTGTTGATAAATACAAGGCACGCCTTGTAGCCAAAGGTTTCAGACAAAGAGAAAATATAGATTTTTTCAATACCTACTCACCAGTTACTCGAATCACATCCATAAGGGTACTAATTTCCTTGGCTGTTGTTTATAACTTGATAGTACACCAAATGGATGTGAAAACTGCTTTTTTAAATGGTGAGTTGGAAGAAGAAATCTATATGGAACAACCTGAAGGTTTTGTAGTCCATGGTTAGGAAAGCAAAGTATGTAAGTTAGACAAATCTCTGTATGGTCTAAAATAAGCCCCTAAGCAATGGCATGAAAAGTTTGACAACTTAATGATTTCGAATGAGTTCAAAGTGAATGAAAGTGACAAATGTATCTACTACAAGTATGATAAAAACATTTGCACTATCATATGTCTATATGTAGACGACCTACTCATATTTGGGTCAAACATTCCTACCATAAATTCTGTGAAATCACTGTTGAGTAACAACTTTGATATGAAGGACCTAGGAGAAGCTGATGTAATTCTCGGCATCAAGATTACTAGATCAGATAAAGGAATTTCCTTGGATCAATCTCATTACGTTGAGAAGATATTAAGGAAATACAACTACATTGATTGTAAACCTGCAAGCACAGCCTATGATCCAAGTGTAAAACTTTTTAAGAACACTGGAGATGGTGTTAGACAAACTGAATATGCGAGCATCATTGGCAGTCTCAGATATGCCACTGATTGTACTAGACCCGACATTGCCTATGTCATGGGACTCTTATGCAGATTTACAAGTGGGCCAAGCAAGGAGCATTGGCATGCTATTGAGAGAGTCATGAGATACCTGAAAGGGAGTATGACATTAGGACTGCATTATCAAAAATATCCTGCTGTACTTGAAGGGTACAATGATGCAGATTGGAACACCTTGTCGGATGATTCCAAAGCGACCAGTGACTATATATTTAGCATAGCTGGAGGAGCTGTTTCTTGGAAGTCTAAGAAGCAGACCATTATGGCTCAGTCCACAATGGAATCTGAGATGATAGCACTAGCTACTGCTAGTGAAAAAGCAAGTTGGCTAAGATCCTTGCTACCTGAAATCCCTTTATGGGAGAAACCGTTACCGGCTGTGTTAATTCATTGCGATAGTACCGCAGCTATTGCAAAGATTAAGAATCGTTATTACAATGGTAAGAGACGACAGATAAGGCGAAAACACAGCAGGATTAGAGAGTGTATCTCTAATGGAGCGGTGAGAGTTGATTTTGTACGTACGAATGAAAACTTAGCTGATCCTTTGACGAAAGGACTTAATAGAGAGAAAGTCCGAGAAACATCCAGTAGGATGGGACTAATGTCTATAGCCCACTGAATGATGGTAACCCGACCTATATGACTGGAAATCCCAAGATTTAGGTTCAATGGGTAAAAACAAGTCATGAAGTGGTAGAACATGCTATGAGAGAAAGAATATAGAAAGCATGATCCTGCAGCGAAAGAAGGATGAGGTAATAGTAACTCTTAATGAGATCTATACTCTATGTTGAGTGGGGTACACAGCTACAGGAGTACCCTTGATAGACTCACCTATACGAATGAGGAACTTAGGCCGGTCCTATGGAATTACGAGGCAGAATTCCTAGAGCATTCGTTAAAACCGGGATACACGTGCAGGGCCTTATAAATACGCACGGGCTTTTAGAATACACCTATGAAAAGGTTTGTGTGTGGATTCTATGTCTGAGATAGAGTTCAATGCTGTAAGCAAATCTTATGGAAATCTTTTGGTTCAAGTTGTTGGCAACACCTTTGTATATTAGCAAATCTTATGGAAACGTTTTACGTTATTTCTCGAAATCATTTTGAAGTCAAGTGGGGGATTGTTGGAACACTAGTTAATTCTAGTGAGAAAAATTGGAAAGAAAGAAAACACTATGAGAAACTAGTGTGTGGGTATGTGACTTAAAAATGTCCCACATTGGAGAGTCACCCCAACTAGTAAGTGTTTATATAAGGGTGGGGTGACCTCCAAGGGTGTGCCCGCTTACAAAATATATATATCACGCGCGCGACGACGACGCCGTCCGTCCAACTGGCCGGGCCGGGCTTGGGCTTGGGTCGTGGGTTAAAAAATTGATATATTTTTTTGTCACTTGAAAAATGTTAAATTAATTTTTCATTATACGAAAGCGTACGCGTAAAAAATTGATGTGTTACAATCCGACCCGATCCAGAAACTTCCGGATATTTCCAATTAAGAAACAAAACGCGTTTGCTTAGGGATTAAGCAGACTTAATCCCCAAGTCACGCGTAAAACGCGTTTGCTTAAGGATTAAGCAGACTTAATCCCCAAGTCACGCGATTTTTTGTTACGAACTCTGCCTATAAAAGGAGAGCTCGCCCCACTCATTATTCACACCAAATCTCACAGTCGATGCTTCCTGTGTGGTTTCTCTCTTCTCCCTCCTATTTGTGTTAACGAATCATTCTTCTGCTTCTACTCCTTTCTGTCCCTTTCGGTTTTGAATAGAGCGGTTACGTACCGTATCGAGTGGCTTCGATCAAACGATTGAACCATATTTTGAGGTGTAATTCTCGAGCGACTATATACTGTGCAGTGTATACTCGTAACAGTGATCTGGGCTGTTTTATCCTGAAGACGGCGTGGTTGATAGTCTACCTTGCACAAACTAGGGTAGTGCCGCGAAACGTCTTAAAGAAAGCGACCTGATCGTGACTCACCCAGTAATTTCGTTCGGTATAATTTTTAAATCGAAAAACAACATATATATATATATATATATATATATATACATATATATATTTTGATTATGAGTTAGTGGTTGAGTATTAGACCAAGTAGAAGAAGAATGATGTTCACACATAGTGTTTAGCTGAAAAACACCAGTAATTTATCGATATAACCCCATTGGCAGTTAACTGCTAATGAATTTTTAACCGACGGCTGTTAACAGCCGACGAACATTTTCGTCTTTAACTTGTGTTTTTCAGCCAAACCTAAAGTGTCAACAACAATCTTCCAAGTAGAATGTTAGTGTCCCAAGCCCAACTCTCAAGTAGCCAAAAACCAAGAAAGAAACCAGATGAAATTGTTAGATTTATACAATGACATTTTAGTAATTTGTGAAATAATAAATAAAGAATTATAGAGGAAGGGAAAGATGGGAACGGGAAAAGAAAAGAAAAGGGAAGAATGGAGAAAAGAGAGAAACGTGATGCAGGGATAGAGAAGAAGAGGGAGAGGCAAAAAAAAGGGCGTGAGAGATAGAAAGGAGGAGAGAAAGAAGCTTGAAACCATAGCCTACATGTGAGAGGAGGGCAAGAAGAAACTAGGAACAAGAAGGTAAGACAAACTTTAATTTCCCATAGTTTTTGTTTAAGTAAACGCTCTTAGCATAACCCATATCTTCATTTCTATTGCATGCATGGTATAACATGTGGGTATTGATAAGAAGAATTGAAGATGAAATAGAAGAGTTTTTGTGGGAATGGAAGCTAGGGTTTCAAATTGGGGGAAAAGAAGAGGAAAAATCAAGCTTTGGGTTTAAAATTTTCAAGGTAACATAGAATCAACTCCTTAAAACCTCTCCAGGGTGTGCTTGTAATTGATTTATTGAATTGAGCTTTTTGAAAGAACTAGGGTTTTAATTCATGATTTTAATTTGATTGAATGTTGTTGTGATATGACTTTTGTTGCTTACAAAAAGAATTATTTTTGATGAACTAGAATCCTGAAAATTTCTGCACAAAACAGGTTCAGTGCATGATTTTTCATAATTTATTGAAACGATATATTTTGACGGGACCAATTGCATCATGTTCTTATGTTAGCTAACTGCCTTCAATAAAATCTAGAAAAATTTTCAGACTTTGTATGACTGTCCGTTTATAATTTTTATTGATTGCAATTTTGGATTAATCCTATGTTGATCAGTTTGAATGTATGATTTTTCCTGAATTATTTACTTGGAATTTTGATATGGGACCAACTGCATCGCTTTCGTATGCTAATTGGTTATCTCCAGTAAATTCTACAAAAATGTTTGATTTCGTTTTATATATCATTCATGGTTTTAATTGATGGATAGTTTTGCAAAAAATTCTGGTTGGTACTGATTTAGTATTCCATGTATATTTTCATGTTTTATGATTTCCTATAAGATATTCAATGACAGATACTATACTAATTAGTGATGGTTGATCTAAATATAAATTCTATGTGAATTTAGACTGCTTTGTCTTGTCCTTTTAAGTATTGAATTGTATAAGTTGATGTAATGAAATATTAAAGGTAATTGGTTGAAATTGGGGATTAAAAACATACTTTGCGTATGAATGTTTCTTATGTATATATATTATATAGTATATTATACATATTATAAGTGAGAATATATGGTCATTCCTAGCTATTCGGACTCTCCGCTCTGTCCCAAGGCGGTCATGTGCATGAAGGGCAAGCGAGGACAGTCACTTGCAGGAGTTAATCCATCCTCCATACATGCCAAATAAAGTTTAACTTGCAGTAGCCTGATCAGCTTTTTATTGAGTTCTCGAATTATCTCACGTTCGGGAACCCATGAGTTATGTAATTAAATAAAGTATTACATTTTAGATTGAAATTGAGTACGTCAATTCACTTTATAAAGGATTACATTTTAATTCCTTTGTTGAGATTCCTGTAATGGTTAAAAGTATGATAAGTATAAGACTCGTCTTTAAGTTAAAGAGAAACGTTCTAGATTGTTTTTCTTAAATTCTATGTTACTGAGTTTTGCTCACTATGTTTTTAGGGTGACGTTTCCAGGTATATAAGTGCACATTGGAGGACTGAGGAGTATTTGTAGCTCGTCATCCATCCATGTCTCAGTCAGAATCGGATCAAGTTGAGAGTTAGTTTTAGGATTTTGATGTCAGATTTTATTGTAAAATTTAGTTTTTTTTAGTTGTAAACTTTTCACTAAAGTTTTTAAATAGAATAAAAGTTCCTATTGACAAAATATTTCATTCAAATTTTAACCTAAATTTGGGTTTTACAATTGCAAAAACAAAAAAGTGTGTGAACGTTCACGATGACCAAACTAGAGACGAGCACAAAAAAACCTGAACCTGGATCTTAAAAACTGTCTTATGAATCTATCTACCAACACTTAAGTATCGACTAACCAACAACTCAATGCGACAAAAATGACAAAAACACGAACCAACGACCATCAAACGAACTAAAACACAAAAAAAATCTATAAAGCGTTGATGACAGGTCATCTTACGTTATTCTTAGCATTTTCAGTCATTTTCAATAGGTTTTAGCAGCAAAAAGGAGGAGTATTAGAACGATTGCCTATGATTTTAGAACATTTGTCATGTTTTCTATATTTGAGTTTGTAATTCTAGTTTTTCCAAAACATAGCAATTTTAGGGGGTTTTTGAAGTAATTCACGAAGAAATCATGCAGATCAAGTACATCCGAAGATTTGTGAAGACTTTTTTTTTTGACAGAATGATTTGTGAAGACTTACGAAGACCAAGAATGAAGATTCGAGAGGTCAGGGTCCATTATTTATTTTACATTTATAACAAGATTAATATAGTGCGACATGGATAAATCACACACACATATGTGTGAGGAGGCAAGAATACATACAACAAATATAGTAGTCTAGTTTTCCATGGAGGCTTTCCCTACACTTGACTGGTGTCCCTAACTGTCACCTCCATTTTTTTTTTGGTAGACGAAATGGCAAAACCATTATAAACTCACAAACATGAGTGGAGGTGTCGGAGTTCGAACCCCGGTTAAGGCGTCCGACCTAACAATTTCGGCATTTAGCCAGTTGAGCTAGGACTTGCGGACCCTTTTGTTTATCACCCCCATTTCTACTACTGTAAAAATATTTTATAACATTTCCACCACCGACCCTTTTTCCATCATTGGTTTCCTTTCCACCATCGAAATGTTCTATAACTTTCCACCACCTCCTTTTCCTACACCGGGAATGGGTATTTTGTATCCACCACCGCCACCTTTTCCACCTTTACCACCCTTTCCACCGCCACCCCCTTTTCCACCGCTAGCCCGCCATCATGTACCCTTAATATTATGATCTTTATTCCATGTTACATCGACATACCCTTCTCCACAATGACCCTCTATTCTGTCACCACATCCGTCATTGCTTTCCCCTTCGTTGCCCTTCTAGATAGCACCTACCCGACCAGTATGCACAACAATAGTTAGTATTTGATTTTTCTATTTCCTAAACTGAATATAATATAAACAAAATAAAAAAATTCCCACCACCACACTCGTTTGTGTTTCTATCGCCTCCTAGCAATATTGTACCTCTGCCTAGCCAGTTTAAATATCCATGTACCCCAATATTTATCTTTTTTTTTTGTTTCACCAGCTGAAAATATAAAAGACTTCTTATTAGATATAAAAGAATAAAACGATTGTGCATATATAAAAACTATTTCCTATATATACATTGTTTATCTTCGGAAGGCATAATTGCCACAAGAAATATGAGAAGTAGTGCATAGAAGCACACAGAGACAAACAACTTGGTTTTCATCCTTATTACGACAACTACTTAAGAGTATCTTGTGAGATATGATGAACACAATAAAAAACTATATATATAATGATCATGAGACACTAACTGTAAGAAACAAATTATATATATAATGATCATGAGACACTAAATATAAGAGGACCAAAAAGAACATTATTAGATAGAATACATTGTATAGCAAAAAAAAAAAAAAAATATATCTTAATAAAATAATAAATATAGAATATAATATTTTGTTAACTAATTGCGAGGATAATTGGTCATTAACAACTATTGAGTAATGAAAGGTTAAATTGGAGTCATGTCCCTTCATTTATTTTATTAGGGATGGCAAAGCGGACGGGCCCGCCCGCATAAGCCAGCTCAAAACGGGACAAACCGAGACGAGTCAAATTAAGTGACCAAGTCTAAAATCTCATCCCATCCCGTTTAGTGGCGAACAGACGAATTGGCGGGTCGGTCCGTCAAACAAAAAACTTTTTTTTAGAGTAAAAATCAACAACTTTTTTTAATACATTTTTTTACAACTTAATTACAACAAAAAGCTAAGTTGCTTTTATCATAAAAAAATATAAAAAATAAACATCAAATAAATTTATGGTAAAAACAAGATAATTAACAAATTGTCGAACTCAACATCATACTTAATTGCGAAATAAGGAAAAGTCGCCAACATAAAACAAATCCTAAAATAAATCCAACAAACAAAATAAATTCAAAATGATAAAATAATTCTAAAAAAAAAAAAAGATTTAAGAGGTCTGGTCCGCCCCGCCCCGTTTTTTCAAAGAGTTAAGATGGACCTACACACTATATAAAGCAAGTTCAAAACTTCGACTCAGGCTGTCAAAAATAACGGGGTAAACGGACCGACCTGACGGGTTGGACCCGTTTCGCCACCACCCCTATATTTTATAGTCTAAAGTCTATGTTTGTTTATAAGGTGAAACTACAATAAAGTACGTCCAACTATAAACATTTATTTCTAGCTTCTATTTTTTTTTTTTATGGTGGTCGGCATTCAAACCCCGGACCTTGCATATATTATGCATTGTCCATATAAACTAAGCAAAGCTCACGAGGACTTCTATTTTATTTTATTTATGACGATAGTAGTGCTTAGAAACACTAGAAAAACCTCCTAAAAGCAAAAAATCATTAATATTCCCTTTAAAATAACATGAGTTAAGTACTCCATGTGTCTCAAATTATAAATCGTTTTACAATAAAAATCTGTCCCAGAATATATGTCCATTTAAATTTATAATATCAATGAAGCATTAATGTTATTTTTTTCTATTATATTCTTGACTATTTATTACTCGCTCTTCTTTCAATTCTTTCATTTATCTTTCTCATATCATTTATTAAGAATAATTTTATAAAACAATCCATAATATCTCTTTTTCACACAAAATTAAATGCATTTCTTAATGCGTGTGAAATGTCCAAAACGTCATATAATTTGAGAGGAGAGAGTATCATGCAATTATAACATAATGTGACATAGTGTGGTTTGGTTCAGTCCGGTTCTTAAGTTATGAACCGAACCGGTCGGTTCTTACTCTAGATGGCCCAAACACATCCAGAAAATATCGATTTTTTGCGGTTTTTTTTAATAGGTTGGTGGTTTTTTTCCTTGATCGGTTCGGTTATGAACACCCTTAATCCCACCTGAAGATTCGCTTGCTTGGGTTTGTGATTATCATGAAGGAGATATTCGCGTTTCAATGGATGATTGGATTGATATGAACTATAATTATTATGAGTTCCTCACACCAGAAATAAGAAACTTCTCTCTTCAACTTCAAGTCCCTTGTTATCCTGTCATATTTCCTAGTGTTAATGATGAGATAATTTTTCCATTCTAAGGCATTCATAGATGTCATGATTTGTTGTATGCATGATAATGCTTGTGTCGTATGGATGTATCACTTTGATTAGAGTCAGTTGGAGTTTGTTATTGTAGTTACAAGTTGGTTAGGATTAATTGCAAGTTGCTTAAGATTAGTTAGCTTTGTTAAGATCATTATATAATAGTGTATCTTACACTAAGTGTAATCAACTTTTCTTATTCTATGGATCAATTCCAAATAATAAACCTGACTATAGTTCATTTCTTTACGGTATTCTTAGCTGAGCTGTTTTGTGAACCAAACGTTTGTTTCTTAAAGAAGTTTCAATCTCAGAACAAGACCAAAATCTCAACATTCCTTTTGCATTATAACTTGATACATATAATATAGTTGGTATTATTAAATAGGCCAAATACCTCTCTGGATCCTTTAAGTTTCACGTTTGTTTCAGATAGGTCCTTTAAGTTTTTAAGGTTTCAGATAGGTCCAGGGTGTTGGAACAAAATGTGTTTAACAATAAACCTTAAAGAGTTTTGATGATAACAAGGTATTAAAAATTGTAAATTGGATTAGCTAATATTTGTTCAAGTGTACAGGACCATAATTATAAAGTTACATCATCATTGGTTCTGAATGAGCAAATAAAGAGCTATGGAAACAACAAAAATTTGAAGCTTGGACGCTCCTGAAGGCAACTTGCTCCTAAAGAAAAAGCGCTCCTGAAGTCAAGCTGCTCCTGAAGAAATAGCGCTCCTGAAGTAAGCTGCTCCTGAAGAATAGTGCTCCTGAAGACAAGAGGTCCAGAAGTCACATCATCAGAAGCTGCATCATCAGAAGCTGCAGAAGTCATCTCATCAGAAGCTGCATCATCAGAAGCTGCCTCATCAGAAGCCATTTCACCAGAAGCTGAATATCAACTGGATTTGCAAAGAATCAAGAATTGAAGAATCATCAATGCAAAAGCTGTCTATTGGATTCGAAAACACAAACAAAGGATTAGTGGAGTTTGCAACGGTCATTTCAAAGGTGTTTGAAGGCATGTGTTTGCAATTTGGACGAAAGCGTTGACATTGTACTTTGTACGAATTGTACAACCACGTTCTCCACTACTCTGTTTTGTGTCTGCACTTCAAGACAAGAAAACAGCTCCAGAATACGGTCTCGCCTGCATAGATGTTCCTTTGGATAAGGAATGGATTTCAAATTGGTTCTTCATAGGACAACAACCAAATCAGGCAAAAGATCATTGGTGAAAGATCAAGCTTCAACAACGACTCTTTGGTGTGCTGGCAATTTCACAACGTCTCTTTCACACCTCTATATAAAGGAGTGAAGACCTAGAGAATTGGTAATGCAAGAACGCTGAACGAAAGACTCAAAAAGATTTTCACAAGTACCAAACCTCTGCTGAAATTGTTCTGCATTCACTTAGAATTTCTGTGTCTCAAAGTCATATCTTAGAAATTCTTAAGTCCATTGAGTCTGTATCTGATTTGTATTGTGAGCACCTCTGATTGTATATCAAGTGTTCAACCTTAAACAATTTTCTGTGTAATTTTGTTTAGTTAGGAAGTCTCTTGCAGTTGTGCTTGAGCAGGAAGTCTCTTGATTGTGTTCTTGAGCAAAGGAAGTCTCTTGCTTGTGTGCTTGAGCATTGGAAGTCTCTTGCTTGTGTGCTTGAGCATTTGTAATCAGATATTACTCATAGTGAAATCTCCTTGGAAGTGCAAGGGGGACTGGACTACTTCCGGATTGTGGAAGGAACCAGTATAATTGCTTTGTGTCGTTCTTCTTCTCTCTCTCTGATTTATTCCGCTGCATTTAGATTCTGATTATCACTTCAGAAGCTGTCTCACTTAGCTTCTGATCAGTGTGTTCAGTTTTTAGGAGAAACGAAGAATTTTCCAAAAACACAATTCAACCCCCCTTCTTGTGTTTTTTCTCACCTTCAATTGGTATCTAGAGCCTTGGTCTGTTGTGTATCACTTAACCGTGCAACAGTCAAAGATCTGAGAAAAACATGACTACTCCTCCTCCTGATGGTGATACTAGCTATAAAAATGTCTCACATGATTATAGTGATAGTAAGAAAACCAGTGTTGGAAAAATTCCAAAGTTCAATGGAGATGCTGAAGAGTTCTCTTGGTGGAAGACCAATTTTTACAGTTACATCATGAGCCTAGATGAAGAATTGTGGGATATTCTGGAAGACGGCGTTGGTAGTTTAGTCCTTGATGAAGAAGGAGCTGCTGTGGATAGAAAGAAACATACTCCAGAACTGAGGAAACTTTACAAGAAGCATCATATTATCAGAGGAGCTCTTGTCACTGCCATACCCAAAGCAGAATACATGAAGATGAGTGACAAATCCACTGCTAAAGCTATGTTTGCTTCTCTCTGTTCAAATTATGAAGGGAGCAAGAAGGTCAAAGAAGCAAAGGCTCTCCTGCTTGTACATCAGTATGAGTTATTCAAAATGAAGGATGATGAAACTATTGAGGAGATGTACTCAAGGTTTCAAACCTTAGTTTCTGGTCTACAGATTCTAAAGAAGAGCTATGTTGCTTCTGATCATGTAAGCAAGATACTCAGAAGCTTACCTGCCAGATGGAGACCAAAAGTGACTGCCATTGAGGAAGCTAAAGATTTAAACACTTTAAGTGTCGAAGATCTTGTTAGTTCTCTCAAAGTTCATGAGTTAAGTCTTAATGAACATGAGTCTACTAAGAAGAGTAAATCAATAGCTCTTCCATCCAAAGGCAAGTCATCAAAAGCTCTCAAAGTGGTTGAATCTGAAGAGGAAGAACAGTCAAGTTCAGATTCTGAACCAGATGCTGCAGAAATGGCCATGCTCTCAAACAGACTTCAATATCTGGCCAAGAAGAACAGAAAGTTTCTCTCCAGAAGGGGTAACTCCAGAAGCTCAAGGAAAGAAGATCAGAAGGGATGCTTCAACTGTAAGAAGCCAGGTCACTTCATTGCTGAATGCCCTGATCTTCAAAGAGAAAAGTCAAAGGACAAGTCAAAGAGGTCTACCTTCAAACCAAGCAAACTCAAGAAGCAGATTAAGCAGAGTTTAATGGCAACCTGGGATGATTTGGGTAGTGAATCTGGATCTGATAAAGAGGAAGCTGATGAAGATGCAAAGGTAGCTGTTGGGTTGGTAGCAACAGCAACTTCAGAAGCTGGATCAGATTCAGACTCAGAAGATGAAAATGAGGTATATTCCAAAATTCCCAGAGATGAACTTGTTGAGTCACTTAAAGAACTTCTTACACATTTTGAAGTAAGAACCAATGAGTTGAAGGATTTAAAAGAAAAATATGCTGATTTGGTACAACAGCAAAAATCAACTCTATTGGATCTGAAAGCTTCTGAACAGGGACTTAGGGGCTTTGACTTCATGTGTAAAACATATGAAGACCAGCTCAGGTTCTTATGTCAGAAGCTACAAGAAAAGTGTAATGAAAAACCTTTAAGTAATCATGAAATTGCTCTTGAAGACTTCATTATATCTGGCATTGACAGAAGCAGAGTGGCTTCTATGATTTATAGCATTTACAAGAACAATGGCAGAGGAATTGGTTTTCCAGAAGTGAAACTGGAGAAAACCAATCTAAAGTCTTGTTGTGAATGCATCAAGGAAGGTCTGAAAACATTCTTTGTACCAGAAGGGGCTGAGTTGGAAACTGTTGTTCAATCAGAACCTGAAGCTTCCAGTTTTAAGGCTAAGATTACTTCAAAGCCAAAGAACTCTAAGTCAAAGGCTATGATCAAATCTGATTCCAAAACTTCAAAGGTTAGGATCCTGAAAAGATCAGAACCTATTCCTCAGAGTCTGGTGAAACCAAAATCTGGGGTTCTGAAGTCTAAGTTTCAGAAGAAGACAGTTGCTGCTTCTGAAGTACCAAAACCTAAGGTGATGGTTAATCAGAAGCAACCCAACTCACAGCACAAGGTACAAGAAGTGAAGAGTAAAGCCTTAAGTACTAACCTTCCAGGACCCATAGAACAATGGGTACCTAAATCTAAAAATGTCAATGATGCAGGTATGTCTAAGAGCAGTGCCAAAGCAAAGATCATGGTACCTAGACAGCGGTTGCTCAAGACACATGACAGGAGACAAGTCCATGTTCCTCAGCCTAACAATGAAAGAGGGAGGAAATGTGAAATTTGGAGGCAACCAGTCAGGCAGGATCATAGGTACAGGAACTATTGGTAATTCCTCTACCTCAATTAATAATGTATGGTTGGTAGATGGTCTTGAACATAACCTTTTGAGCATAAGTCAATTTTGTGATAATGGTTATGATGTGCTTTTTGAAAAACCCAACTGTACAGTAATCAACAAGAAAGACAAATCCATTGTGTTCAAGGGAAAGAGAGTTGACAATGTCTATAAAATCAATTTTTCTGAACTGGCTGATCAGAAGGTGATCTGCCTACTATCAGTGAATGATAAGAAATGGATGTGGCACAGAAGGTTGGGACATGCTAACTGGAGGTTAATCTCTAAGCTTAGTAAGTTACAACTTGTGAAAGGGCTACCAGACATTGACTATCATTCAGATGCACTTTGTGGTGCATGTCAGAGAGGGAAAATTGTGAAATCATCTTTTAAAACCAAAGACATTGTCTCAACCTCAAGACCTTTAGAATTACTCCATATTGATTTATTTGGACCAGTAAGTACTGCATCCTTATATGGAAGTAGATATGGATTAGTCATTGTTGATGATTACAGCAGATGGACTTGGGTGAAATTCATAAAGAGTAAATATGTTGCGTGTGATGTATTCAGTAGCTTCTGCACTCAAATTCAATCTGAAAAAGAATCAAAAATTTTGAAAGTCAGAAGTGATCATGGTGGAGAATTTGAAAATGAGCCATTTGAAGCTTTTTGTGAAAAACATGGAATTTTCCATGAATTCTCTTCTCCTAGAACACCACAACAAAATGGAGTTGTAGAGAGAAAGAATAGAACTTTACAAGAAATGGCCAGAACCATGATTCATGAAAACCATTTACCAAAACATTTTTGGGCAGAAGCAGTGAATACAGCATGCTATGTTCAAAACAGGATCTATATTAGACCTATTTTGGAGAAAACAGCATATGAACTCTTTAAAGGAAGAAAACCCAATATCTCTTACTTTCATCAATTTGGATGTACTTGTTACATTCTGAACAACAAGCTCTACCTAAAGAAATTTGATGCCAAGGCCCAAAGAGGAATCTTTTTAGGTTACTCTGAAAGGTCAAAGGCATACAGAGTGTATAATTCAGAAACACTCTGTGTTGAAGAATCTATGCACGTTAAATTTGATGACAAGGAGCTTGAAGATAAAACTTCAAAGCAGGGTGAAAGTTTTGCAGAGATACAGGTTCCTGAAGCTACTCCAGAACCTGATCAGATAGCTGAGTCTGAAGATAGTCCAGAAGCTGAACCCACATCAGAAGCGCAAGATGAAACTGCTTCTGATAAAGCACAAGATGGCTCACATCAAGAAGATCCTCCCAGAAACACATTCAAACACAAGTCTTCACATCCTGAGGAGCTAATCATTGGAAACAAAGATAGTCCAAGAAGAACAAGATCACATTTCAGACAAGAAGAGTCAATGATTGGACTAATCTCAATGATTGAACCTACAACAGTTGATGAAGCACTCTCAGATGATGGATGGATCCTAGCTATGCAAGAAGAGTTGAATCAATTTCAAAGAAATGATGTGTGGGATCTGGTACCCAAACCTCAGCACAAGAACATTATTGGAACAAAATGGGTATTCAGAAACAAGCTGAATGAGCAAGGTGAAGTAACAAGAAACAAAGCCAGACTTGTTGCACAAGGGTATAGTCAACAAGAAGGCATTGATTACACTGAAACGTTTGCTCCAGTTGCAAGATTGGAAGCAATCAGGTTACTTCTTTCCTATGCAGTTAATCATGGCATAATATTATATCAGATGGATGTCAAGAGTGCATTTCTCAATGGTGTCATAGAAGAAGAAGTGTATGTTAAGCAACCTCCTGGATTTGAGGATATTAAATATCCTGACCATGTTTTTAAATTGAAGAAATCACTATATGGCTTGAAACAAGCTCCCAGAGCTTGGTATGATAGACTAAGTAATTTCTTAATCAAAAATGATTTTAAGAGAGGACAGGTTGACACTACACTCTTCAGAAGGACCCTTGGGAAAGATATTCTTGTTGTGCAAATATATGTTGATGATATAATATTTGGTTCTACTAATGCATCTCTTTGCAAGGAATTTTCTGAGTTAATGCAGGATGAATTTGAAATGAGCATGATGGGAGAGCTGAAGTTCTTCCTTGGCATTCAAATCAATCAATGCAAAGATGGAGTCTATGTTCATCAATCAAAGTACACAAAGGAGCTTCTGAAGAAGTTCAAACTTGAAGATTGTAAAGTGATGAACACTCCAATGCATCCTACGTGCAACCTGAGCAAAGAAGATGAAGGAGCTAAAGTAGATCAGAAGCTGTATAGAGGTATGATTGGTTCTTTGTTATACCTCACTGCATCTAGGCCAGATATTTTATTCAGTGTATGCTTGTGTGCAAGATTCCAATCAGATCCTAGAGAATCTCATATGACTGCTGTCAAGAGAATCTTCAGGTATTTGAAGGGAACAACTAATCTTGGACTCCTTTATAGGAAATCCTTAGATTATAAGCTAATTGGATTCTGTGATGCTGATTATGCTGGTGATAGGATTGAAAGAAAATCAACCAGTGGCAATTGTCAATTTCTGGGTGATAATCTTATATCCTGGGCTAGCAAAAGACAAACAACTATTGCTATGTCTACAGCAGAAGCAGAATACATTTCAGCTGCAAGTTGTTGTACACAACTACTTTGGATGAAACATCAGTTGGAAGATTATCAGATAACTGCTAACAGTATTCCCATTTATTGTGATAATACTGCTGCTATTTGTTTGTCTAAAAATCCAATTTTGCATTCAAGAGCTAAGCACATTGAAATCAAACACCATTTTATCAGAGATTATGTTCAAAAAGGAATTTTAGATATACAATTCATTGATACTGAAAATCAATGGGCTGATATATTTACTAAGCCTTTAACTGTTGAAAGATTTGATTTTATTAAGAAAAATTTGAACATGCACTTCGTGTCTGATTAAATGTTTGCTTGCTCCTGAATAGGATTTTAGGTTCTGAAGTTAGTTCAGAAGCAGTAGTCCATCAGAAGCTCTTTATTGAGGTTCTGAGGAAAACTCGCTTCTGATGATGACATCAGCATCTGAAGTCCAGAAGCTGGATTTGTTGCTTCTGAATAGTTGGATTAGTGGAAACGTTAGGAGTTACTTTTTAAAGTAACTTCTGGCCCACTAACTTGGTAGTTACTCTGTGAACTTCTTACGTGGCCTGTATGTGTTGGTGTATAACTAAAAGGGCAATGATGATTTAAAAGCTTTGAAAGTACTTTTCACGCGCCCCCAATTTTGTCATTAATGTTATGTTTGTTTGTCTCTTTTGAATTGCAATCGTTTTACTTTTAACACTTTGTCAATTCACACACTACTCACTCACAACAAACACATTTGCTCTCAAACCATTTGCGAAGTAAGCGCATTCTCTCAACCTTAGAACCCTAAAAATCTTCATCTTCTTCAAATCTTCGTCAATCATCAAATGGCATCATCAAGCTCGCAACGAAAAGTTTCAGAATCTACTTCAAACAAGCAAAGCGTATCAGAATCTGGGTCCATCTACAAAGAAAAGACTATGGATATTCCATGGGAATCCTTGATAGTCCAAATAGAGTCACCAGTGGATTTTACTTCACTCAAGAAGTACGAAGTAAACATGGAAGGCTTAATAGAAACACAGGAGCTGTCTGAGTATTTCAGAATGCTAAATGGGCCAACATATGTGAATTTGGTCAAGGACTTTTGGTTAAAAGCTGAAGTGTACAATGAAAAGCCTGCAAAAGTTGTAAGCAAACAAGCTGGGTCAAAGAAAGGGAAAATGGTCATGGATATGAATCCTACATCATTTGACAGCTTAGAAATAAGGTCTGAAGTGATGGGCATTCCTATAACCATCACTGAGGAAGTTATAGCTAAAGCTTGTAGAAGGCATGCAGAGGGAAGATTCCAAGAAATAGTCAGGAAGGAAGATGTCCTGCTACAAGGTTACTACAACACTCTTTTGGGTGGAAAGAAGGATGCAAAGCCTTCTGAAATGGAGATTCACAACAGGATGTTGGTGAAATTCAGTAATGATTGCTTCTTTCAAAGAGCAGGAGGATCTGACCAACCCAACAATCAACAGAAGCTAGCAATTTACTTCATGGCTATTTTGGAAAAGATAAACTTCCCAAGATATGTAATGGATCATCTCTGCTGGGCCATAAATGAAAGCACTATCAGAGGAAGAAAACAAGTACCCTATGGAAGATTGCCGTCTGAAATCTTTCATCAAGGAAGGGTGCTGGAGTTCTTAAAAAGGACAAGGAGTGCTTCTGATAAATGTTTCAAAGTCTCTACTGCTGAAAGGACTATCAGTAGAAGGAGCTTACACTCTATGAAGTTCTTCAAAGAAGCTCCTAAAGATGAGAAATGGTTGGAGTTGACCACAGAAGAATCTGAGATTATCAGAGACTTTCCTTCCATAGTTAAGGAAAGTAATCCTGAACACTTAGCTAGATTAGTAGCTGAGTACGTCTTGGAGGAAGATGCGAGGTCTCAGGAGGAAGCTGCTCTTGCTAAAGGAAAAGGCAAGAAGGCCAAAGCAGTTGCTGTGTCAGAAGCTGCTGTTTCTGATGCACCTAAAGGAAAAAGGGCCAGAACTGGTTCTGAATCTGATGCTGCTCCTACTAAAGGAAAGATGCAGAAGATTGGTGCTGCTTCTATTCCTCAGAAGAGAAGAAAAGGTAAGGCAGACTTGGTAATCACTCAAGAGCAGCTGGAGGAAGCTCTCGAAGAAATGGAAAAAGAAGAGGCTGATCCCAAGCTGAAGAAGAAGAAGGCTCCCCTTCAACTTGTGAGTCCTATGGTTGAGATGACTCCAATAAGGAAAAGGATGGCAGATGAACGTGCTTCTGAACTTATTGCAGACAAAAAGGATCTAAAAGCACAATACACTCATCAAAGAGATGAAAAGCTCAAGGCCTTGGGATTGGAAGATTGTGATAGGTTCTACAAAGATAAATTGGCTGAAGTAAGAGCCATTGCTGGTAAGCCCACTGAAGACAATGAGGAAGACGATATGATGCTCATGTTTGAAAATGCTCCAGAAGAGGGAACTTCAGAAGTAGTTCCTCAAGCTGCTGATCCACAAGAGATCACTTCTGAAGCTGGCCCTGCAGATCAGGTAATTCAGATTCCAGTCACCTCTATCCCCATTTCACCTTTTTCAACATCTGTACCTGAACCAATAGAAGACACTTCTGTCTTAGACAATCTTGCTCTCCATTACTCAGGTGAGTTACCCATAGACAAATCCACCTCAGAAAAAGCCTCTGAAACAACTCCAGAAGCAGCTGCTTCTGAAAATGTTGTTTCAGAAAACCCTCATCAACAAACACCTGAACCACATAAACCCACAACACCCCCACAATCACCAACAGCTACCATTGACCCCCAACTCAACACTCAAACATCAACTTCACCACAACAACCACCATCTGAAACTGAATTTCAACCTTTACCTGAACACTCTCCTGAACCAACTCCCATGGATGTTGACATCTCTCTAGTCAATGTTCAAGCCTCAACCTCCACCACACACATTGATTCTGACCAGCCCTCATCTTCTAACACACAAACACACCTTACCATTCCAGTTCCTAACCCTATTCAAGACTTAGAAATCAGTGATTCTGATCTTGAAATCCTTGAACATCCACCCACAAACATCCTGGAATCTGGATATATCAATTCTGAGCTTCAGACAATCCTTAGTCAATTGCTTAATCTTGTGGATCAACGAAGGACAATTGATCTCACAAGTGCATATGAAGACTCCTGGGCATCACTTCAGAACCGGGCAACTGAGCTAATTGAAAGCTTAAGGGCTAAGTGCATCAGAAGTAAGGAAGCTTCTGTCAGGAAGTTAATGGAGCATCTGAATCAGAGTCTCAGAATAAGAAGTTCTACACTGCTCCTGGCAAACCAGCCTTTCTTTTTAGAAACGGATTACTTGACCAGAGAAGCAAGGTTGTGTAAGCTTCTGAAGAAACAGATGGCACAGCAGCAGCAAGAAGCTAAGGAAAGGGAACAGGCTCTTCTCCAGAGGCAACAACAGCTTGAAGAACTGTTGCAGAAGAAGATTGAAGAAATGGAGGAGATGAAGAAACAACATCAAACCAACACTTAGTTGCACACCCTTGTGTTTTTCTTTTTGTTTGTTGTTTGTTTTGAATTCCTAGTCCTTGCTTCTGAAACCATTCTGTTTTAATTCTCTTTGCTTCTGAATGCTTACTGATTCTGACTGTTTAGCTGCTTCTGACAATTGAATATACATGATTTTTGCTCTGATTTATTTAGTTCATTGCTTAGTATACTCTCTCACGTTTGAGTTTTTCTCATATCTTTTTGTATTTTGTGCTTAGATTTTTTTAATTTTTTTTGATAATGACAAAAGGGGGAGTATATGTGACAAGTATTTAAAGGCTCTGAGCCCCATTAATGGCATTTGAAATTTTTGAAAAACTTCTATGTTTTTACCTTATTGGTATAAGCTATGAATGAACGAAGGAGTATCAAAATTCAAGTAAAGTTAATTGAACCATTCTTCTTATCTATAAGTAAATTCTTTCATTGATTCAGTTTTGCTTTTAAGCTCTGATAATAATTATTGCGCGCAAAATGAATTTAATTAACCTGGATAGAACTTAGGGGGAGCTTACAAACCTCACCTTAAAGACTATCAGACTCAGGGGGAGTTTGAGCTTACAAACCTCAGATTCTGAGCTTACAAACCTCAGAACCCCAAAGTCAACTTGTTAATTAGATTAACAACAATTGATCAATTTTAAATACTTTTGTTTGTCATCATCAAAAAGGGGGAGATTGTTGGAACAAAATGTGTTTAACAATAAACCTTAAAGAGTTTTGATGATAACAAGGTATTAAAAATTGTAAATTGGATTAGCTAATATTTGTTCAAGTGTACAGGACCATAATTATAAAGTTACATCATCATTGGTTCTGAATGAGCAAATAAAGAGCTATGGAAACAACAAAAATTTGAAGCTTGGACGCTCCTGAAGGCAACTTGCTCCTAAAGAAAAAGCGCTCCTGAAGTCAAGCTGCTCCTGAAGAAATAGCGCTCCTGAAGTAAGCTGCTCCTGAAGAATAGTGCTCCTGAAGACAAGAGGTCCAGAAGTCACATCATCAGAAGCTGCATCATCAGAAGCTGCAGAAGTCATCTCATCAGAAGCTGCATCATCAGAAGCTGCCTCATCAGAAGCCATTTCACCAGAAGCTGAATATCAACTGGATTTGCAAAGAATCAAGAATTGAAGAATCATCAATGCAAAAGCTGTCTATTGGATTCGAAAACACAAACAAAGGATTAGTGGAGTTTGCAACGGTCATTTCAAAGGTGTTTGAAGGCATGTGTTTGCAATTTGGACGAAAGCGTTGACATTGTACTTTGTACGAATTGTACAACCACGTTCTCCACTACTCTGTTTTGTGTCTGCACTTCAAGACAAGAAAACAGCTCCAGAATACGGTCTCGCCTGCATAGATGTTCCTTTGGATAAGGAATGGATTTCAAATTGGTTCTTCATAGGACAACAACCAAATCAGGCAAAAGATCATTGGTGAAAGATCAAGCTTCAACAACGACTCTTTGGTGTGCTGGCAATTTCACAACGTCTCTTTCACACCTCTATATAAAGGAGTGAAGACCTAGAGAATTGGTAATGCAAGAACGCTGAACGAAAGACTCAAAAAGATTTTCACAAGTACCAAACCTCTGCTGAAATTGTTCTGCATTCACTTAGAATTTCTGTGTCTCAAAGTCATATCTTAGAAATTCTTAAGTCCATTGAGTCTGTATCTGATTTGTATTGTGAGCACCTCTGATTGTATATCAAGTGTTCAACCTTAAACAATTTTCTGTGTAATTTTGTTTAGTTAGGAAGTCTCTTGCAGTTGTGCTTGAGCAGGAAGTCTCTTGATTGTGTTCTTGAGCAAAGGAAGTCTCTTGCTTGTGTGCTTGAGCATTGGAAGTCTCTTGCTTGTGTGCTTGAGCATTTGTAATCAGATATTACTCATAGTGAAATCTCCTTGGAAGTGCAAGGGGGACTGGACTACTTCCGGATTGTGGAAGGAACCAGTATAATTGCTTTGTGTCGTTCTTCTTCTCTCTCTCTGATTTATTCCGCTGCATTTAGATTCTGATTATCACTTCAGAAGCTGTCTCACTTAGCTTCTGATCAGTGTGTTCAGTTTTTAGGAGAAACGAAGAATTTTCCAAAAACACAATTCAACCCCCCTTCTTGTGTTTTTTCTCACCTTCACAGGGGCGGATCCAGACTTTCATTATACGTGGAGCTAAAATTTCTAGGTCCTTAGATTCACTATACTCAATCCAATCATACAATCCAATCATACAAATTAAACCAATTCTTACAAAATCTACGTCTTTGTCTACCATGATCAGACCAAAAGGGTAAACGAAATTGCTAGGTTTATAACGACCTTTTTTAAGGTAAGCTTTACGTACCTCATCTTGGATGTTAGGATGATAGCTTGAAATTGGAGACCTAAGTCCTGGATCCGTTTCCAACAAATTGTAATCAACAACTTGAATACCCTCATTGGCCGAGTTAGGTGTAACTTCATTTTGTGGTTCACTTGGATGTCGAGTATTTGATGGTTCTTGACTAGCCGAAGAACTAGCTTTGTCTCTAGAAAGCACGGGAAAAAATTTCTTCATCCTATAAAAGTAAAACACACAATCATTGTTACAAGTAAGTAACAAGAATATCACTAGTCATTAAATCATAAACAAATACAAAATACATATATATCGGGATACATTATAACAGCTTCATAGAACTCTTTGTCACATTTGATATAGCAGCATTATCAATTGTTCAATAAAAGATGGCTAGTTCAACCATTACAATTCTTAGTATAGTTTTCTACCTTATGTTCATTTCACAAGGTAGTATTTTCTTCCACAATTTTTGTAAATTATTATTCAAAACTGTCATAATTTTTTTTGGTGATTATCTCAGGTTATAGCCTATGTTCATTGAAAGATATTTCAGTAACCCAGTATGAGATAGGAGTAGTGGAGAATAAGGCAGAATGGACTGTATATATCTCCAAAAAATATCATTATGCTCAAAGAAAATTGCTTTTCTGACCCAGCCACTTATTACCATTTCCACTTATTACCTTTGAGAGAGATTGCAATTTAAGAGAGAAAGGGGCGTGTTTAGTTACGGTACAGGAAGGAAATTGGAATAGAAAATGAAAGAGAGAGAGTGAAATGGAAGAAACTCTCAGGCAAGCAGCTCGCAAATCTGTCTTTTGTTTAATATACCCTCCGATCACTATTATAAGCAAATGTTTGCATTTTAGATTCATTCATTGAATGATGTATGTGACCTACAACAAAGACCATATATATCATTAATTGTTGAATGAACCTAAAGTGTAAACTTTTGCTTATAATAATGACCGGAGGGTATATTTAAAAAAAAAAGGGGGGGGGGGGGGGGGGGGGGGGGGGGGGGGAAAGCATGTGGAGCTATAGTCCCACATTGCTCCTACATGCATCCGCCCCTGGATAGGTCCTTTAAGTTTCGAGTTTGTTTCGGATAGGTTCTTTCTGTCAACCTCCGTTAAGCCAAAGTTGTTATGCCTGTTAAACCAAAGCTGATATGTTCGTTAAGTGGGTGAGGTGATTCTCTCTGACACTTGACATCAATTTTTTCCCCAACCATATCAAATTTTGCTTAACGGACAGATCAACTTTGACTTAACGGAGGTTGATAGAAAGGACCTATCTGAAACCTTAGAAACTTAAAGGACCTATTCGAAACAAACTCGAAACTTATTAAAGGATCTCTCTGAAACCTTAGAAACTTAAAGGATCTATCTGAAACAAACATGAAACTTAAAGGGCCCGGGGAGGTATTTGGCCTATTAAATAACATAACATAGAAACACTACGGTCGGGGAGAGAGAGAGAGAAAGAGGGAGGGAGGGAGGGAGGGAGGGAGAGAGCATGGTTTCTAAGTGTTACAAAGAAACATGTAAAGTGTCTAATGTTTGGGTGGCCGAGTGTTTGGACTGAGTTACTAATTTAACACCCTAATTAAGTGAGTTTGGGTGGTAAAATAAAAACAACAAAACAAACCAAACCGTACGGTTGAATGAAAAATTAACTTGAACACATAAAAACCAAACACAATTTTTTGAAGTTTTCGGTTTGAATTGTTCGATTTAAAATTTCTGTTAAATTGGTTTGGTTTTAAAACATTTAATAAATACACATATCCACTTACTTATTTTTCTCTCTCACAACCAGGGATGGATTTATAGTATGTATGTATTGGGGGCAGTTCTCTCTCACAACCAGGGACGGATTTACATTATTTATGTTAGTATGTAGCATTGGGGGCAGCTGACCCCACTTTAATTTTTTTAAAACTAATAAGTGATCGTGTTTATGAATTGCCCCCACCTCAAAACTTGCCTTACACAGCTGCTAATGGAAACTTTTACAAAGAAATATTTTATATGTTAAAGTATGGCTGATGTATATATGTTAAACTTTTACTTGGGTTGTACACAGCCACTAATGCCAAGAATTGCTAATGTTTTATCACCTTAAAGAGAGAGAGACAGTGATATTTATTGAGGAGTGTTAAGGACAGTTGTTCACACACTCTCTCCTAGACACTCTCTTAATGTATGGTGCCACATGGCCTTCTTTTCTACTTCCTCCGTTTCAAAAAACATGTTCAAGTCAACCACTTTACATATGCCAATGCACAATTTTGACTGTTAATATCTTTAATTATCTAAAGTAAAAAATTATAAAAATTTAATATTTTGAAAATATTTGTCGAGACAAGGAATTGACATAATATTTAGGATGAAAACAATTGGAACCAATAAAGGAACCAATGATGTGTGAATTTACATATTATCCAAAATTATAAAAAAGAGTGTTGTTGTTATAGAGTTACCAAAAAATGATTGATACCCATATTTACATCAAATGAAATCAAGCAAAGAAGTAGCATCGGTGAGTGAATATAATCTAGTCTAGGATTAGAGTTAAGGTGATCTGTTGAAAGTGCGGATCATGAACACCAAATATTTATTTGGAAACGACTTGAACGTGCATATTTTTAGGTGGCTTCTCTAGATCAAAAATTAATTTATCACCTACCTCTAACATATGTTCTCGGCAAAATTTGAACCATTGGCCGCTTAAGTATTTTTTGTAACTTGCTCTCTCTGCTGTTATCAAACGACACTTATACCTTTTTTGAGCTTGTTTGTCAATGAGTGTGATTGTTTTTCGTGTTCCTTTTAGAAATGTCATTGATATCTCATTTGAGAAGTGCTAGGTACAAAACAAATTGCAGTGTTAATTAGAAGTTATATATATGTACATTTCTAAAACATTTACCAAAGCATTATAAAGATTTACTATAGGAAAAGAGCATGTTTTATTTTGTTCAAGAGATTAGGAAAACAACATTACAATTAGCATGATACTTATTGGAACCAATGAAGGAACCAACAATGTGCAGATTAACGTTACGTAATAGTTAGGTTTATAAAAAAGATTGCAAGTTTCATAGACTAACCAAAAAGAGATTTTTGCCAATATTTACATTAGACAAAATGAAAAGAACAAATGACATCTCAAAGTCAAGAGAGTTTACGACTACAGTCCAAAGCGATACGTCAAAATAGTAGTAATTCAAATAGTTCAACAACAAAGATCTACTTTGGAACAACTCGAATTTGCAAGTTCTTCTGTGACTTTTTGAGATCAAAGATGAGCTTACCACCTTCTTCCATCACTCGTTATCTGCATAAATTGAACCACTGCCCACCCAAGTAATTTTCATAGCTTGCTCTATCGGCGGTAATGAGATGACAGTTATATTATCTCTGTGTCTGGTCATCAATAAGAGTGATTGTTCTGCGCTTTCCTTTCAAAATTGTTCTTGACACCTCGTTTGGGAAATGCTAAACATGAAAATAACTGCAATATTAGTCTAATGCATATTTACATGGATAAGATGTATGCGAATATAGTTACATATAATTTATAAAATAAAGGTAGCATAACAAATTTTAAGTTAAAGAAAATGTAGCATGACTTCTAATTTATCTTCCTATTATCTTCCTATAAAGTCTAGATAAATGCATGCATGTACATTATATGTACCCCATTGACCAATTAACATTGTTGAAACAAATGGAAATTAAGCATCACTTCTGCATGTGCGTATATAGCTAGCACCATTTGACATTGATGTCTTCGAACATTTGGTGCAACTCTCATAATACATTCCAAACTGGTTAGGATTGAATTTAGTTGTTTTCCAAATATTGATGCAGTATGTTTCCTAACACAAATTATGCACATGAAATAAAGAAAACTCTCATAATACATTCCAAACTGGTTAGGATTGAATTTAGTTGTTTTCCAAATATTGATGCAGTATGTTTCCTAACACAAATTATGCACATGAAATAAAGAATAATGCAAATATGTATTTTTAATTTGTGCGTAAAAAAAGCAGACATTGACTAAGTTTTAAATTCAGCAATTGGCCTAACCTGAGACAGTTTGGAAAAATTGTTATACGAAGTACGTTGAGAAGAAGTCGAACTCTGACTTAAGTTCTAACTGAAGTTTTGACTCTGAGCTTAAGAAGTGTTAAGGTCACGACAACAATTCAAGAAACATGGTCATAAAACAATCAAATCGGATTGTGAAATAATAAGTTACTCTAACACTGTATTGTGAAATCATAATGCAAACTTACTAAGTCTTAAACTTCTCAACAACCGGATGATGTAGGTTGATGAGCAGCCTCGAACTTGACCAATTGTTACATATATTTGGGTTGTCATTGACTACAAAATGGAAGCAAATAACTCATGGTAAATATATGGTAAATGATATAGCTACAGAGTATTTTTCCCATAGTGTTACATCAACTATATTCCCACTACATAAGAAAAGACATCTTTCGGGTCATTATCAAACTTATACAAAATTCTATCATCTGATGCTGACAAAATAGAAAATAATACCTTTTCTATTTAGCAATGTTTAGTTTTTTTGAATAAGAAAAAGATATGCATAGTTTGTTACGATATAAAAGTGCATTATATATATATATATATATATATATATATATATATATATATATATAAGATAAGTATAATATTTTTAGGCATCTATATTTTTTTTTGAAGAAAAGACATCTACAATTTTACTTTTAATTATATATATATATATATATATATATATATATATATATATATATATATATATATATAAAAGATAAGTATAATTTTTTTAGGCATCTATATTTTTTTTTGAAGAAAAGACATCTACAATTTTACTTTTAATTAAAATCAAAATTTTATAAAAATTATACGCATTAGCGTAACAAAAAAGCAGACACACATAAAACATTACTTTAAACGCTAATATGTGTGTCTGTAAATTTGCGAGGTTGAAGAAAGAAAATAAAAATATTTTGTATCATTAAATGATAGCGTGAATAAAAATATTTGTGATGTTGTTATGATTAAACGATATTTAAATTAAATATATAAGTTATAAAAAGATAATAAAATTTCTTTGAAAAAAAGGTAATAAAATTAAATGGAACCTCCTTAAAAAAATTAAATGGAATGGCTAAAATAAATTAAATGGAAGAAAAAAAACATATTGAAATGTAATATTAGAAAATAAAAGAAAAGGTTCCCAACGTGAATTGAAGAGAGATGCTTGTGAAATAAATTGTCGAGAAGTAGTTTTTTGAAGTAGCATTCAACAACTTTTGACCAAAGCTCATTCCATTCAATTTTATGCATTAAAAAAAAGTAAATTTTTTAGTAAGTACTTAATTGATATTGTACTTGACCTAACTTCTCCTTAAAAATGTAGAGAAGTTGAAAAAAAAACCGGGTCAAACGGTATCTTAATCTCCTACAACAACAGTGTAGAAGCAACTGAATTTGGGAGAAAAAATTAGAAAATAGTTAAAAATAAAAAAATTGGAAAATAGTCAAAAGTTTTTAAAAATTTGAAAATTGGAAAATAGTTAAAAAAATCGGTGAGGTAGCACTCAACCAAGCAATACTAAAAAAATTCTACGTATTAGGGTAACAAAAAACAGACAGACAGACATAAAATATTACTTTAAACGTTAATGTGTGTATATATATTCACGAGGTTGATGAAATGAAATAAAAATATTTGGTATCATTAAATGACAGCGTAAATAAAAATATTTGTGAGGTTGTGATGATTAAACAATATTGAAATTAAATATATAAGTGATAAAAAGATAATAAAATTCATTTGAAAAAAAGATAATAAAATTATATGGAACAGTTCAAAAAAATAAAATAAAATAAAGTTAAATGAAAAGAAAACATATTGAAATATAATATTAAAAAATAAAAGAAAAGGTTCCCAAGGTGAGTTGAAAAGAGGTGCTTGTGAAATATATTGTCGAGAAGTAGTTTTTTAAAGTAGCATTCAACAACTTTTGGCCAAAGCTCATTCTATTCAATTTTATGCATTAAAAAAATTTCCCGTTCTAGTAATTACTTAATTGATATTGTGTTTGACCTAACTTCTCCGTAAAAATATAGAGAAGTAAAAAAAAACGGGTCAAACGGTATCTTAATCTCCCACAACGGCAGTGTCGAAGCAACTGAATTTGGGAGAAAAAATTGAAAAATAGTTGAAAAAAAATCGGTGAGGTAGCACTCAACCATGCAACACTAAAAAAAATTATATGCATCAGCGTAACAAAAACATAGACAGACAGACATAAAATATTACTCTAAACGTTAATGTGTGTGTGTAAATATTTGCGAGGTTGAAGAAAGGAAATGAAAGTATTTGGTATCATTAAATGACAGTGTGAATAAAAATATTTGTGAGGTTGTGATGATTAAACAATATTGAAATTAAAATAATTGATAGTGTGTTCGACCTAACTTCTCCTTAAAAATGTAGAGAAGTTGGAAAAAAAGTCGGGTCAAACGATACCTTAATCTCCCACAACGGCAATGTAGAAGCAACTGAATTTGGGTGAAAAATTGAAAAATAGTTAAAAAAAATAAAAATTGGAAAGTAGTTAAAAGTTATTAAAAATATAAAATTATAAAAGTTATTAAAAATATAAAAATTATAAAATAATTAAAAAAAATGGTGAGGGGCAAAATGGGAAATGCACCCTAAAAATGATGAGGTGGCACTAACCACACCCCATCAATAGGAAATTACAAAAATGCCCCTCTTAAGGGCAAAATGGTAAAATCATAAGGATTTATATTTTATATATAGTAAGTAGATTAGTGGGTTAAAATCATGAATCAATAGATGAAATGCATATTTAAATATATTTTTTCTATCAATAAAAAAACCAACCAGAAAGAGCTATTAAGAGCTACAAGAGCCTCGTTGTAGTGGTATGATTGCTCGGAGAACTATTAAGAGCTTGGGTTTCAAAAATTATTTACTTTCTGAAGCTAGAGGTTTCTCCGGAGGGATATGGTTGCTTTGGAACAAGGCGAACTTGCAGGTGACTGTTATTCAAGAGGATTTTCACTTTCTTCATGCTCGGGTGCAAGAGAGGGACATGGATCCTTGGTTACTTACAGTGGTATATGCTAGTCCACAGGAGAATGAGAGACGTGATACATGGATTAAGTTGCATGACATTGCTAGTAGTATTCAAGAGCCCTGGATAATGATGGGTGATTTCAATGAGATTGCATGTAGTGATGAAAAAAAAAAGGGTGCGCCAGTGGATGTCAGAAGATGCTCAAATTTTTCTAATTGGATTAATAACTGTAATTTGTTAGAGGTTCACACTATAGGAACAAAGTTTACATGGAGAGGGCCAAAGTGGAATGGGCGTCTTGAATTCCATGAATGTTTCGCCAAGGTGGCTTGATCGTGTTCTTTGCAATGTGGCTTGGCGTCTTAAATTCCATGAAGGTTTCGCCAAGGTCATTCCCAGAGTTCAATCAGACCATCACCCTTTAGTGATTCTTTCTGAGGGTGTGCCTTACAGTGGAGGAGTTTGTCCTTTCAGGTTTGAGTTTGTGTGGGTTACTCATGCTCATTTTAGTAGACTAGTGGCAAAGAATTGGAACGTTAACCCTGATTTGATCCACAAACTTTCCAACTTCACTACTCAATTAAAGTACTGGAATCAGGATACCTTTGGAAATATTTTCAAGCGGAAGAAAGAGCTCTTAGCCAGGTTAAATGGTATTCAAAATAGTCTGCATTATGGGTATAGTAAATTTTTGGATAATTTAGAGAAAGATCTCCAGGGTCAATTGGAGATTACGCTTTATCAAGAAGAGTGTTTATGGTTCCAGAAGTTGCGCAATCAATGGATTACTGATGGTGATCGAAACACTAAATATTATCATTCTAAAAAAAATAATTAGAAGAAGAAAGAATAAGATCTTGTCCTTGAGAGATGGTACTGGAAATTGGGTTGACGAGCTTGAGAGCTTGAAAGCTTTTGTTCGCCAGTTCTATATTGATCTATTCACAGAAGAAAGGTTGACCGAGAACATGTTGTTGCTTGGAATACTTATCCAAATTCTCTTGAAAATCAACATGATCATTTGAGCGCCCCTATCCAAATTTTAGAATGCAAGAAAGCTCTTTTTGAGATGGGTCCCCATAAATCTCCTGGAGAAGATGGTTATCCTGCATTTTTTTTCCAACAATGTTAGGAGACTGTGGCTAGTTCCCTTTTGAGTATGTAAACCAGGTTTGGGTTAATCCTTCTCTTATCTCTTTTATTAATATTACCTTGATTGTTATGATTCCTAAAATTGATAAACCTGAATTTGTTTCCCAATTTATGCCTATTTCTCTTTGTAATGTGGATTACAAAATTATATCTAAAGTTATTGTTAACAGGATTAAACCTTGTTTGAATAGTATTATCTCCCCATATCAATATAGATTTATTCCGGGGCGTAGCATTCATCATAACATCATTGTGGCTCAAGAGATGGTCCACTCCATGGCTAGGATGAAAGGTAAGAAAATGTTTATTGTTATACCCTAATTTTGGACCTAAAAATACTAATCAATTTCTTCTTTTCTTGCATTTCAAGTCATTTGAACTATCTCTGATCAATTGCATCTTTCCTTGCATTTTATTTCAATGTTATTTGCAAAATTTACATGTAAGGGCATTTTAGTCATTTCCTATGTCAAAATTACTTTCAGTTTTGTAAAAATTTGTTTGAGTCTTTCCATTTGGTTAAAATAAGTCCCTGTTTCATTCGATGTCAAAATCCATTTCAAAATTTGCATGAGAAGTCATTTTTATGCCAGTTTTGCCCCTAGGGGCATTTTAGTCATTTCAAGTGTCAAGTCACTGTTTAAATCTCAAAAATTGTCTATGGGACTTTCAAATTGGTTTAAATAGGCTTTTGTCTCAATCCCTTGTTAAAAATCCATTTTAATCTGCATCTGAGTCTTTTTCAGTCGTTTTTAGCCCTAGGGGCATTTTAGTCATTTCACACGAAATTTCGGCAGAGAGGTACTTTAAAGTACCTCATTTAGGCCATTTGTTCGTTTTAGTCCGTTTTGTCAATTTTAGTCGTTTCACTTTACGTTGTTTTCCAATTATCATTTTTTTAATTCATTTTTATTTTTATTTTTATTTTTTAGTCCTAAACTTCTAAAAATTGCATTTTTGGTCCTTTTTTCCAAGTCATCAGGTCTGTACACATGTCAGTTCCTCATTTGTCCACTTGTCCAAGAGTTTGTTACAAAGTTATGCCACATGTCATTTTTTTATTTGTCCAAATTGCACAAGTGTCAGCTATAAAGCCCAGTCATCTCAGTCAATGCCAACAGACCCATTCATTCAGTGCCAACTCACACAAACACATCACAATTTTCTCTCTCTTGTCAGTTAAGATCAAGATTCAGAAATCTGAAGAAAATCTTCGAAGTTCATCAAGAACTTCGCATGAAATTCATCTTCTCCGAACCCTAATCTCTTCAATCCTCCATCAAATCCTTCAATTCACACGCAATTCAATCCCACAGAATCCTCACAGTCCTCAAAACAGTTTCAATTTCACAGGGAACGCAAGAATGCACAAAATCACATAGGAACCCTAATTTTCCTGAATCAACAATTCGAGGCAGACTTATGGATTTCGTTACGATTCTCAGTGAATCCATTGCTGGATTCTCATCATTGAACTGTGCTTCGCAATTCTAGTGCGAATCCATCACCTACAGTGACGAATTCAAGCACGATCACGAAGTCTGGATAGCGCGAAGAGAAGAAGAAAGAACGAAGTGAATTCTGGAACGGCAAGAAGCATCAGAAAACTCAAAAGCTTTCTCAAGAATCTGTGTTCGAATCTCCACTAAAAAATCCAGGTAACTTCGAAAAGACCTTTTCGTTTCACCTCAAATCTTCATCAAAGGTCCATAAACAAAAAATAAACGGTGAATCCAGTGGATTAATAAGCCTTGAGACTCATTCAGTTGAAAAAGGTTGAAAGAAGTTCAAAAAACTTGAAACCGAAACCCTAAAGTACAAATCCACGAAGATTCACGGTTTATTTTACAAATACGAGTTCATGTTCATAATCAGTAGAGGAAATAGTCCAGATTAGAGCCTCATTTCAAGAGATTTCGAAAAGATTTGAAAAGCTTGAAACCGTAAGTTCGAATTGTAGATCTACAAAGATTCAATGAGTTTTAGAAAAAACGAAGTAGATCTTCAAACTCAGGAAGGAAAAACGAACACATCGGTGTAAAAAGCTTTCGAAAATAGTCAAGTATGGAGTTCCGGCACGGTGGTTCCGTCACCGGAAACCTAACCGTCGCCGGAAACTTCATCGGTGTTCATATTTTTCCAGAAAGTCATGAGGTTGAAGATGAAGGTTGGGTGAGAGCTTCTCTCACTAAACCACAATGTAGAGAGAGAAGTTAGGGTTAGAAATGAGGGAAAAACCGGTTCATGGCCTTATATAGGCCACTGAACCGGTTCACCCCATGGACCAACCCGTTTCCTACCCCTACCCGGTCCATTCATTTGGTTTTAAGCCCAATTCCCATGTCTGTGCATATGCTGCTCTTTGCGCCCCCCATCTCTGCATGCTTCTTGCTAATTTCTGCTGTTCATACCCCCTGCATGTTCAAAAATCTTAAAAAAAATTCCAATTAACTCTCCATAGGTTCTTGATGATGTTCTTGATGTTTTTATGACATTTTTGCATGATAAATTTTGTTAAAAAATATATGTAGCTTTTTCCTTGTTTTTTGTTAGAATTAATCATTGTCTTGTCATTTTTAGTCCAAAAAACCCTTTAAAAAATTCCTAAAAAATTCATGTAGATTTCTTGATATTTTTGTAGCATTTTGTGATAATTTTCATATGTTAAAATTGGTCAAAAAACAAAGTATTAATTTTCTTGCTATTCTTGTCATATTTTAGGCTAAAAAATAAGTGAAACTTTTGCTTGATTTCAATCCAAATTGCTTGTTAAATTTTAGTGACCTATGCCACTTGATTTCATAAGGTTTTAGCTACTGTTTGTGTTTAATTTTGTTGCATAATTGTGAATTTTGGTAGGTTACTTAGCTTACAAGTCATTAAGTAGTTAAATAATGTAAATATGCTCCAAATTTGTTTTAAAATGTCAAGCAAATCATGTAGCCTTAATTCCCATTCCAAAGCTTGTTTCTAAACCTTCAAAATGTAATTGGAATGTGAGAATTATAAGTCACTTGGTTCTTGCATTTTATGAACAAATTTTAGCCATGTTTGCACTTATTTTCTACCTTTTACACTCTAATATTTCTCTTACTTCACTTCTTTGATATTTGCCTTATGCTACTAACCATTTTCCTTTCATATTTCATATTCACCATAAGCATCATCATTGCATCCCATTTTCATCTCTATTTTCTTTCTTGCAACTTAATTTGTACCAAAAGTTAGAATGTAAACACTTAGAAAATTTTGTAATATTCTTTCATGCTTTTAATTTCTTGGCAAAGAGGCCATAGAATGTATCTAGGGTGTGATGTAAAGGACAATGGACTCTAATAATGTACACCGACACAAGCACCGACACATGCACACACACCACTATATAGCTAGAATATGCATGTTTAGATGTATGCTTAGGATTGTATGTTTAGATGAATGCCTAGGACTTATACTTAGAAAAAACCAATTTTCCAAACAAATGTGAACAACTTCACTCAAACCTTTCCCAAATAAACCTTGGGATCCAATATCCCATTGTATTTTCTTTTCCATTTTCTTAATCAAATTTCAATGAAAATAATCAAACTTTGACTTCTTTTGCAATTCACTAATTCAACCTCACTATTTTCCAATCTCATGCCCTTGAGGCCTCCTTCTATTCTTCAAACTCCATTTTCAAACTTAAAATCAACCAACAAAAACAAAAAACATTTTTTGAGAGAGAACTACGGTGGATTTGATCCCTTAAACGGGTACGTAGGCAAGGAACAAAATTCCTTCAATTCAACTAAAATAAAAATCCAAAAACATTCTTCTCCCTCCAATTCTTCATTTAATAACTCTTAGGTTCAATAACATCTTTCAAAATAGCATTTAAAAATAAAGCGCGCGCGTAGAAATTAAAGACGGTTCCTATAGGTTACTATAGTCGTTATGGGTGCCTAACACCTTCCCGTAGCGAAAACAACTCCCGGACCTCGATTCTCAAGGGTTTTGCTTACTTTTTCCCTTCCCAAGAAAAAATAAGATATCACCGGTTTAAAAGGTTCAAACGTAATCAATGTTTGACACCCGAAAACCAAGATAAAACAGCTGGCGACTTCACTGGGGAGATTCGAGAGTTACGCCTAGTCTTTATTTCCACGCTTGCGCTTGTGTTTTTACTTGCTTCCTTTACTTGCTTTCTTATGTGAATAAATGTTTAAATTCTTGCAAACGTGTGGGGTGAGAATATCAAAAGTCCTGCACCCGGGCTGAGTGAACTTAGGATTTAGGAGGGATATAATCGACAATTCATTCCGGGGGTTGCCTCGTGTTTTGGATTATGCGATCAATCCCACATAGCTGAGGCATTTTGGAGGTGATGTTGTCGGCGCGTGTACGTCGCGTTTAGGCACTTTGCTTCTAATTGTTCTATGACGCTATGAACCGTAGATAACCAAACCCATCCATGGCCATTTTCTAGGACGTAGTGCGGAGGCTAAACCGAGTGTCGTCTCGAGTTTTAGTTGTCACGCGATACTACACTCAAGTTAGACCTTCCACGTATAATCATGGAGCGAGGGTTGTCTCGTGACACCGTGAGATACGTCGGAGAGGTTGCAACTTGGGAACCTTTTTAGAACCCGGTTACTATTATCCTAAAACCCTAGCTTCACCGGACGCCGTGTCCACCCATGACTCCTCGACTTTGAACTCCAAACCCACCATGTTTTCTCCGAACTTGAACATAATCATGCATACATGCATACATGCATAAACTTTTTGTCATGCATTGTTATCGAAGGGCTTAGACAAGTTGAATTTGTAAACATTGTAGGCATGAAGATGACTAAGTCCTACAAGTTCAAGGAAGTGGATTTGGCAAGTTTGAGGGATTTGGCACTCAAGATTGAGGATCCGACTGGTTTCCGACGCCGTTACGGGGCTTTACTTCCTATTCTCCAGACTAGTGTGGATGAGAAGCTTGTGCACACTCTAGTGCAATTCTATGATCCAGGGTATCGGTGCTTCACTTTTCCAGACTTTCAGTTGGTACCTACTCTAGAGGCTTATTCTTCCTTGATGGGTTTATCTATTGCTAAGGGGATACCTTTCTCAGGACCTGAAGATCCTCTTCCTCCATTGGTTATTGCTAAGGATCTCTATCTCAAGACCACCGATGTCTCCAAGAATCTTGTCACTAAGGCACATATCCGAGGGTTCACTTCAGAGTATCTTCTTGGGAAAGCCAACCTCAATACCACTTGTCAGGACACTCTTGAGGCTATTCTTGCACTTCTCATCTATGGGCTTATTCTCTTTCCGAATCTTGATGGCTTCGTGGACATGAATGCTATTATGATCTTCCACTCCAAGAATCCGGTTCCTACTTTACTAGCTGACACATACCATGCTATTCACGATCGTTCCAGCAAAGGTCGTGGATACATTCTTTGTTGTGTGCCTCTCCTCTATAGGTGGTTTATTTCGCACCTTCCGCAGTCTTTCCACGACAATCCGAGGAATTGGTCTATTTCACAAAGGATTATGGCTCTCACTCCTAATGAAGTGGTTTGACTCACTCCCGCTTCTAGGGTCAAGGAAATCATCTTCGGTGGTGGAAAGTTTCTTAATGTACCTCTTCTTGGTACCCGGGGTGGAATCAACTATAACCCGGAGCTTGCTTTGCGACAATTTGGTTTCCCGATGAAAGATAAACCCATCAATCTTGCTACAGCTCCTTACTTCTTTCACTACTCCAATGCTCCCACCGGAATTAGAGAAGACTTCATGCAAGCTTGGACCAAGCTTCGGAAGAAAGAGGTAAAGCATATGGGTGTGAGGTCCGGTATCGCTCATGAGGCCTATACACAGTGGGTGATAAGCCGAGCTGAGGAGGCTGGTACGCCTTACCCCTCTATGAGATATGTGTCTGCATCTATTCCTACCAGGCCCTTGCCTCTACTCCCACCTACCCAGGAGATGTATCAGGAGCATCTAGCTATGGAGAGTCGGGAGAAGCATCAGTGGAGAGCTAGATACTATGAGGCTGAGAACTTGATCATGACTTTGGATGGAAAGGGTGAGCAGCAGACTCATGAGGTCTTGACACTGAAGAAAGAGTTAGCTAAAGCTAAGAGAGAGATTGAGGAGAAAGATAGACTGCTTATGAGGGACTCCAAGAGAGCTAGGGGGGCCCGTGACTTCTATGCACGATACTGCAGCTATGAGTCCGACTCTGAGGACGATGATTCCACTTCCTATGCTTGAGGATTGCCATTTTCTGTTGTTATTGTCTTGTAAAACCATATGTTGGTTGTGTGTTTCCCGTTTATGTTAATTGTTGTTTAGTAATGTTTACAAGTTTATAATTTGTCTAAAACCCTTCGATAACCTAAAAAGAGTTTTTTTTGCATATGCATTAACACATTTCATGCATCATATGCATTCATTGGCTACAAAAAACTTCTCTCGTGCTCATTGCCTCCTGGTTTTGTCCGCCGCAGTCTGAAAAGTGGCTCGTGTTCGCAAAGTCTACCAACCAGACAGAATTCATCAAACAAGATTTCACAAGAGAAGGATGATGGCTAACTTTGAAGAAGAGAATGCTCTGCTCCGGGCCGAATTGGCTGCTATGAAAGAAGATCTGGCTAAGGCTCATGACGCTATGTCCACCATGATGGCTGCACAGGAACAACCAGCCACTTCTATTCCAGTTACTGCTGAGGTGATTCCCTCTATCCCGCTATCTACTGTGGCTACTGATGCTCGTTTTGTTATGCCCAACGGCCGTCCTTATGGACTCCCACCATTCTATTCTCCTAATACTGCTGCTGGTGTCTCTGGTTTTGCTGGTCAAGGACAGATTCCTGTGTCTACTGCTATGCCTCAGGTAACCACTGTTGTTACCGACCCTATTGTACACACTGTGCAACAGGTGATTGATGTTGATACTCCGCGTGGACAAGATCCCGCAATGGAAGCTATGAAGAAACAGTTGAGGGAGTTGGCTGGAGAACTCCGTGAGGTCAAGGCTAGCCGGGGAAACAATGGTGCTCCTACTAAAGCTCGTGATCTATGCTTGGTATCCCGATTTGAGGTTCCTAAGAAATTCAAAGAGCCAGAATTTGACAAGTACAATGGGACTTCTTGCCCACATAACCATGTTATCCGGTATGTCAGAAAGATGGCTAACTATGCCGACAATGACGCACTGATGATCCACTGCTTTCAGAGTAGCTTGACAGATGATGCAGCAGATTGGTACACTAGTCTGAGCAAAGATAACATTCATACCTTTGAGGAACTCGCTGCTGCTTTTGAAGGTCAATATGAATTCAATACCCGTCTAAGGCCAAACAGGGACTCTCTTAAAGCCCTATCTCAGAAATCAGATGAAACCTTCCGAGAATATGCTCAGAGGTGGAGAGGGGCAGCTGCCCGTGTTTCTCCTCGACTTGATGAGGAAGAGTTAACACAGACATTCCTGAACACTCTGAAGAAGGAATATAAGGAGAGAATGATAATCTCTGCTCCTAACAACTTCTCTGATATGGTTACAATGGGAACCCGTCTTGAAGAGGCTGTCCGAGATGGTATTATTGTCCTAGAAAAAGGTGAATCTTCAAACAGTGCACCAAAGAAGTACGGTAACGGACATCACAAGAGGAAAGAATCTGACGTGGGGATGGTGTCTGGTAACCCGTCTGCAGCAGCCATGCAACTACCTCTGCCTTACCACTACATGCAATACTCTCAACACCCTTTCTTCCCACCATTCTACCAGCAATATCCTCTGCCACCGGGTCAACCACCAATGCCCGTCAATGCTATTCCTCAGCCAGCGCAACAACAACCTCCTGCTCAACAGCAACGGCAGCAACAACAGGGTCCCCGACCCAAACCTTCTTTTCCAACAATACCAATGCTTTATGGTGAGCTGCTCCCAACTCTACTTGCTAAGGGGCACTGCGTCACTAGACCAGGCAAGCCTCCGCCTAATCCATTGCCTCCCAGGTTCCGTCAGGACCTAACATGTGAATTCCATCAGGGTGCTCAAGGCCATGATATTGAAGCTTGTTTTGCTCTGAAATATATTGTGAAGGATCTGATAGAAAAGGGACGGTTGACTTTTGAGAACAGTGTTCCTCATGTCCTTGATAATCCGCTTCCGAACCATGCTGCTGTTAATATGATTGAGGCCTTTGAAAGGGTTCCCGTTCCTCAAGAGGATCCCATGTTGGATGTCCGCAATGTCGTTACTCCTTTGGTGCCATTACATGTCAAACTTTGCCAGGCTTCTCTGTTCAAACATGATCATGATAATTGTTCAGAATGTCTTCGGAATCCTATGGGCTGTTGTGTGGTGCAAAATGATATCCAGAGCTTGATGGATGACAAGTACTTGATTGCCAGTGATGTATGTGTGATTTTGCCAGTGTTCCATGACTCTCCTGTTGAAAGTGTATCTCAGGTAAAGAATGTTGAGCCTTTGGTGATCAGGCTACCTGGTCCGGTATCTTATACCTCTACCAAAGCAATTCCCTACAAATACAATGCAACCATGATTGAGAACGGAGTGGAGGTGCCTCTCGTATCCCCAGCTACAGTTGATAATGTTGCTAGTGAAGTTACAACTCTGAGAAGTGGAAAAGTCCGTCCACCCTTGTTTCAAAAGAAGGTGGTGACACCTATTACCACGGTAACTCCACCAGTTGCTCCCCCTGTTGACAAGAACACCGGCCCAGCAGGCCAATCTATTGAAGAGTCCAATCTGGACGAAATCCTGAGACTTATCAAGAAAAGTGACTATAAGATTGTTGACCAGCTGCTACAAACTCCTTCAAAGATATCCATCCTGTCTCTGCTCATGAGCTCTGAGGCTCATAGGAAAGTGTTAATGAAGATACTCGAGCAAGCTTATGTTGACCACGAGGTCTCTGTGGATCAGTTTGATGGGATAGTGAGTAATATTACTGCCTGCAACAACTTGGGGTTCGGTGACGATGAGCTCCCCGAAGCAGGGAAACGCCACAACTTGGCTCTACATATCTCAGTACATTGTGGATCTGACCGGATATCCAACGTATTGGTAGACACTGGATCATCTCTGAATGTAATGCCTGAATCCACGCTAAGACAATTGAGCCATCATGGAATTTCTCTGAGGGGTAGCAGTTATCTGGTTAAAGCTTTTGATGGATCCCGCAAGGATGTTCTCGGGGAAGTGGACTTGCCAATTACCGTTGGACCCGAGACATTCCAAATAACCTTCCAAGTCATGGATATCAATGCCTCTTACAGCTGTCTCCTCGGAAGACCATGGATCCACGACGCTGGAGCAGTCACATCCACTTTGCATCAGAAGCTCAAGTTCATGAGAAACGGTAAGGTTGTCACCGTATATGGTGAGGAGGCATTTCTGGTTAGCCAAATATCATCGTTCTCTTGTGTTGAAGCAGGGTCCGCAGAAGGGACGTCATTCCAAGGCTTGACTGTTGAGGGTGCAGAGCCCCGGAGGGCTGGTGCTAGCATGGCTTCACTCAAGGACGCCCAGAAGGCTGTTCAAGCAGGGCAAGCTGCTGGCGGGGGCAAAGTGATTCAGATTCTGGAAAATAAGCGTAAAGAGGGCCTTGGATTCTCCCCGACATCTGCTGTTTCAAAGGGAACTTTCTACAGTGCTGGGTTCATCAATGCTATTACCGAAGATGCTGCTGAAAGAAGCCACGTGCCTACATTTATTATACCAGGAGGCACTGTGAGAAATTGGGAAGCCATTGATGTTCCCTTAATCATGCATGCTTCCATGTAATGTGTTCTGTTGCTCATGTTTCTTGTTTTCAAAATAACAATCTTTTCGCTCTGCCCAAGGCGAAAGTGATATCTTTGTAAGGGCGTGTTTGTTTCGGCATTGCCGTTGTCAATAAAAGTTGTCGTTTTTCTCACGACTCCTTGTTTTTACTTTTTTAGTGCCTTTTTTCTTGGAAATAATGGTAATGCCAGAAAAAACCAAAACATTTGTTATTTTCTTATTAATTTCAAAAATCTGCATGAAAAACTTTTTCTAAAATCATCCCAATCATATTATGCAGATTGAACCATAATAAACCCGTTGAACACAGTGACCCTATGGTTCCTCCAAATTTTGAATTCCCTGTATATGAAGCTGAAGATGAGGATGATAATGATGAAGAGATACCGTATGAGATCACTCGACTGATTGAGCAAGAAAGAAGAGCCATTCAGCCTCACCAGGAAGAGATTGAGCTTATCAACCCGGGTACTGAAGAGAACAAGCGAGAGATCAAGATTGGTGCTGCACTTGAGCCAGAAGTGAAAAAGAAGATCATCCAGCTTCTCCATGATTATCCAGATGTCTTTGCATGGTCCTATGAAGATATGCCGGGTCTAGATCCCAAGATTGTGGAACATCGGATACCGACAAGACCTGAATGTCCTCCTGTCAAACAGAAATTGAGAAGGTCTCGTCCAGACATGGCTCTTAAGATCAAGGCTGAGGTACAGAAGCAAATTGATGCGGGCTTCCTCATGACAGCTGAATATCCTGAGTGGATTGCCAACATCGTACCAGTACCAAAGAAAGATGGGAAAGTTCGAATGTGTGTTGATTACAGAGATTTGAATAAAGCTAGTCCAAAAGACAACTTCCCATTGCCTCATATTGATGTGCTTGTTGACAGTACTGCTCAATCCAAAGTGTTCTCCTTCATGGATGGTTTCTCTGGTTATAATCAAATACGAATGTCTCCTGAAGATAGAGAAAAGACATCTTTCATCACTCCGTGGGGAACGTTCTGTTATAAAGTGATGCCGTTTGGCTTGATAAATGCTGGTGCTACCTATCAAAGAGGTATGACAACTCTGTTTCATGATATGATTCACAAAGAGATTGAAGTGTATGTTGATGATATGATTGTGAAGTCAAGTGATGAAGAGCAGCATGTTGTGTATTTGAAAAAGATGTTTGAAAGATTGAGAAAGTACAAGCTGCGGTTGAATCCTAATAAGTGCACATTTGGTGTAAGATCGGGAAAGTTGCTAGGCTTCATTGTCAGTCAAAAAGGCATTGAAGTTGATCCTGATAAAGTCCGAGCCATCAGAGAGATGCCGGCCCCTCAAACTGAGAAGCAAGTCAGAGGTTTCCTCGGACGCCTGAATTATATTTCAAGATTCATATCTCACATGACTACTACTTGTGGTCCAATTTTCAAATTGCTCAGAAAGAATCAGCCTGTTGTATGGAATGATGAATGCCAAGCAGCTTTTGATAGCATTAAAGAATACCTGTTGGAGCCACCTATCCTTGTCCCGCCAGTGGAAGGAAGGCCTTTGATTATGTATCTGTCAATGTTAGATGATTCAGTGGGCTGTGTTCTCGGTCAGCAAGATGAGACTGGTAAGAAAGAGCATGCTATCTACTATCTGAGCAAGAAGTTCACCGACTGCGAGACTCAGTATACGATGCTTGAAAAAACTTGTTGTGCTTTAGCTTGGGCTGCCAAACGCCTGCGTCATTATATGGTGAATCATACCACTTGGTTGATATCCCGAATGGATCCAATCAAGTACATCTTTGAAAAGCCTGCTGTTACTGGAAAGATTGCACGTTGGCAAATGTTGTTGTCTGAATATGATATTGTGTACAAAGCTCAGAAAGCAATCAAAGGAAGCGTCCTTGCTGAACATCTTGCTTGTCAACCTCTTGATGATTACCAGCCAATTAAGTTTGATTTCCCTGATGAAGAGATTATGTATCTGAAAGCAAAAGACTGTGAAGAGCCACTGATCAATGAAGGGCCAGATCCCAATAGCAAGTGGGGATTGGTGTTTGATGGTGCTGTTAATGCTTACGGTAAAGGAATTGGAGCCATCATTGTGACTCCGCAGGGGCACCACATTCCTTTCACTGCTCGAATAACCTTTGACTGCACAAACAACATAGCTGAATATGAAGCATGCATCTTGGGCATTGAAGAAGCCCTTGATCTGAGAATTAAGCACCTTGACATCTATGGAGATTCTGCACTTGTTATTAATCAGATAAAGGGCGAATGGGAGACTCATCATGAGAAGCTGATCCCTTACCGTGACTATGCAAGACGTCTGTTGACATACTTTACCAAGGTCGAGCTGCACCACATCCCTCGGGATGAAAACCAGATGGATGATGCTCTCGCTACTTTGTCTTCCATGTTTCGTGTCAACCACTGGAATGACGTGCCTGTAATCAAAGTGCAGCGTCTTGATAGACCCGCTCATGTGTTTACTATTGAAAATGTGCCAGATCAGGTTGATGAAGATATGAATGATAAAAAGCCTTGGTATTACAACATCAAACAGTTCTTGCAGAATCGTGAATATCCACCTGGTGCTTCCAACAGGGATAAAAAGACTTTGAGACGATGGGCTAGTAGATTCCTTCTGGACGGAGAAATCCTATACAAGAGGAACTATGACATGGTCTTATTGAGATGTGTTGACAAACAAGAAGCTGAGAGATTGATGCATGATGTACATGATGGTACTTTTGGGAACCATGCTTCGGGTCATACCATGTCAAGGAAACTGTTAAGAGCCGGCTATTACTGGATCACTGTGGAACGTGACTGCAACAGACATGCCAAAAGATGCCACAAATGTCAAGTTTATGCTGACAAGATTCATGTGCCTCCACACGCTCTCAATGTTATCTCTTCCCCATGGCCTTTCTCTATGTGGGGCATTGACATGATCGGAAGAATTGAACCCAAAGCTTCCAACGGACATCGTTTCATTCTAGTGGCAATTGACTATTTCACCAAGTGGGTTGAGGCTGCTTCCTATGCAAATGTGACCAAGCAAGTGGTTGTCAAGTTTATCAAGAATAACATCATCTGTCGATATGGTGTTCCCAACAAAATCATCACTGACAATGGTTCCAATCTTAATAATAGCATGATGCAAGCTTTATGTGAGGAATTCAAGATTGAACATCACAACTCTTCTCCTTATAGACCTCAGATGAATGGTGCAGTTGAGGCCGCTAACAAGAATATCAAGAAGATTGTCCAGAAGATGGTCACTACTTACAAAGACTGGCATGAAATGCTACCGTTTGCCTTGCATGGTTACCGTACTACAGTGCGCAGTTCAACCGGGGCAACCCCTTTCTCTCTGGTATATGGCATGGAAGCAGTTCTCCCTCTAGAAGTGGAGATTCCATCTCTTCGAGTAATCATGGAAGCAAAGTTAACCGAGGCTGAATGGTGTCAAAGTCGGTACGATCAATTGAATCTGATTGAAGAGAAACGTATGGATGCTATGGCCCATGGACAGTTGTATCAAGTGCGAATGAAGAATGCTTTTGACAAGAAAGTCCGACCTCGAGAATTCAAGGAAGGCGAACTTGTATTGAAAAGAAGGATAAGTCAGCAACCCGACCCAAGGGGCAAGTGGACACCTAACTATGAAGGTCCTTATGTTGTCAAGAAGGCCTTCTCTGGTGGCGCTTTGATTCTTACACACATGGATGGTGTTGAGCTTCCAAATCCTGTTAATGCCGATATAGTCAAGAAATACTTTGTCTAAAAAGAAAAGAACAGCGTGGTAGGTCGAAAACCCGAAAGGGCGGCCTAGGCAAAAATGCGCTTCCCGGTGGATCGAAAACCCGAAAGGGCGATCCAGGCAAAAGTTAGGGACAAAAAAAAATGAATATGAAAAAGCTCGCTGAGATTGTACGCAACTCAGGCAAGAATGAGCGCCTCGATGAGCCGAAAACCCGAAAGGGCGGTTCATGCAAAAATGAGGTTGACAATAAAAGACGAGTAACTATATCTGGCAAATCACCATCACCCCTTGGGGCATCTGCAACTGTCAATGATCGTCTTCATCAGAGGCTTCTGTACTTGTGAATTCAAAATTTCTATGAAATGTAGCGGTCATCGTGTTCAATGTATCACCAACCAATAAAATTACCATTTTCCAAGCTTTGTAAATCCGTGAAGTCATGCCTTTGGCTGACTCTCACTCTCCTACATCAATTTGAGCCTGTGCTATTGTTTGAAATTCTATTTTTCTTTCTACTTTCAATGCTTTATACAAAATATTTCCTTTCCATTTGATAAACATCAATACCGGAAACAAACATCTTTTGAAAATTGAAAAAAATCTTTTTCTGTCTATTTTGAAAGCAAACCTGAGCAACAGGGTATATTTCAATGAAACATGCATGAATGAATGAATGTCAATGTCTATTTCAATACGTGTTACAAGCAGGTTACTCCCCAGGATGATCTGTGGTCAATGGCAAGAATGAAAAAACAGAATGAAAATGAAAAATGAAAAGAATACAAATAAAGAGCTCGCTAAGTCGAAAACCCGAAAGGGCGGCTTAGGCAAAAATGAGCACCCCGCTGATTGACAACCTATGAAGGCAATTCAGGCAAAAATGGGGCAATGAAGAGAATCTATTCCCCGGTGAATCGAAAACCCGAAAGGGCGGTTCAGGCAAAAATGGGGTTGAAAATGAAAGAATGAAAGAATGAAAAGAATATTGAAAAGCATTGACCACAGATGCGAACATCCAATGATTACCCAGCACTGACACGCCTAGCAACGGCGACCTGTATCCAAGAACCTTCCAAGGGTCCCTCCTTTACAAGTTTTATTGCCCTCAGCCATGGTTTCGATGCGTCCCCCAACGACGGTCTCTCCAAAGAGGTTTTTCCCCTGTGAATATGTTGCAGCACGAGCCACTACGTGCCCAATCTTCCAATGTCTTGTCTGTCTCTGTGAAACTTTCCCTGTCAAACTGCCAGCCAATCATGCATTTCAAGTATTCATACATGCATAATCATGCATTTTATGTGCTCATACATCCAATAATCTTGCTATACCATACATACATGTTGCATATCCAACTTTCAACTGCCAAATTCAATGCAAGTTTCAACTCTCCAACTTCAATTCCAATCTCAATTTCAATGTCAAACTGTCAAATTCAACCCAAGTTCAATTGTCAAATTCGAAGCAATCTCAACTTCAATCTCCAATTCCAATATTGACATCCAATGACAATGTCAATGTCAATCTCCAGTTCCAATGTTGACATCCAATGACAATGTCAATGTCAATCTCCAATTCCAATTCCAATGCTAATCTCTAATTCCAATTCCAATGCCAATTTCCAATTCCAATGTCAAATTCCAATTTCAATCCAATTCCAATGTCAAATTCCAATTTCAATCCAATTCCAATGTCAAATTCCAATTTCAATCCAATTCCAATGTCAAATTCCAATTTCAATCCAATTTCAATGTCAAATTCCAATTTCAATCCAATTCCAATGTCAATTTCCAATTTCAATTCCAATTTCAATGTCAATGTCAATATCCAATGTCAATGCCAATGTCAATGTCAATGTCAATTTCAATTTCCAAGCCAATGTCAATGTCAATGTCAATTTCAATGTCAATGTCAATGTCAACTTTCAATTCAATCCAAACCAATGTCAATTTACTCTTGGGCCAACAAAAATGGTCATGTCTACGTTCAAATCAAGTCAATGACAATTTACCCTCAATTGGTATCTTGTTAAGCCAGACTTTCAATTGGTATCTTGTTACTGGTCAAGTGCCAGGTTCGACCCAAAAAGAACCACTTGTACCTACTTGTATACCTATGCTTCCGGACAAACGGCAAGTTCGATTTGCAGAACAGTTTGTACCCAGCTTATACTCTGTTATCGGTCAAACGGCAAGTTCGATTTGAAGAACAGTTTGTACCCAACTCATACTCTGTTATCAGTCAGACGGCAAGTTCAAATCTGAAGAACAGTTTGTACCCAGCTTATGCTTTGTTAGCGGTCAAACGACGAGTTCGTTCTAAGAGAACAGTCTGCACTCTCCCACATGATGTGGTGATAATCCAACAAGCAAGTTCGATCCAAAGAAGCAGCTTGTATCAACCCTTTTGTCTGTGTCTCCAGCCAAACAGCCAGTTCAATCCAAAAGAACAGTTTGTGTCTGTCTATCTGCTTAACCAAGTGTCAAGTTCGATCCAAAAGAACCGCTTGTATCTGCCTATATGTCTATGTTTCCGGTCAAGTGCCAAGTTCAATTCCACGAACAGCTTGCGCCTATCTTTTGTTTTGTATTTCTTGGTCAAGTGACTAGTTCGACCCAAAGAACAACTTGCACCTTATTATTCTACTCCCTGGTTTGTCTACCCTGTCAATGTCCACCTGAATCCCCAGTGACATCACAGGTTCCATAGACTCCAGTCGTTCGTCTTGCATTCATAATCAAAAGTATTGCATAGCATTCATAACTTTGAAAATCTGAAAGCGTATTTTTACGTCCAAAAACAGTGCAAATGTTAATATTTAAGTATCTTCGTCCCGTCAACTCTAAGACTTCGTCTCTTGACTCTCCGGACAAAGAAACTTAAATAGGGGCAGCTGTTATACCCTAATTTTGGACCTAAAAATACTAATCAATTTCTTCTTTTCTTGCATTTCAAGTCATTTGAACTATCTCTGATCAATTGCATCTTTCCTTGCATTTTATTTCAATGTTATTTGCAAAATTTACATGTAAGGGCATTTTAGTCATTTCCTATGTCAAAATTACTTTCAGTTTTGTAAAAATTTGTTTGAGTCTTTCCATTTGGTTAAAATAAGTCCCTGTTTCATTCGATGTCAAAATCCATTTCAAAATTTGCATGAGAAGTCATTTTTATGCCAGTTTTGCCCCTAGGGGCATTTTAGTCATTTCAAGTGTCAAGTCACTGTTTAAATCTCAAAAATTGTCTCTGGGACTTTCAAATTGGTTTAAATAGGCTTTTGTCTCAATCCCTTGTTAAAAATCCATTTTAATCTGCATCTGAGTCTTTTTCAGTCGTTTTTAGCCCTAGGGGCATTTTAGTCATTTCACACGAAATTTCGGCAGAGAGGTACTTTAAAGTACCTCATTTAGGCCATTTGTTCGTTTTAGTCCGTTTTGTCAATTTTAGTCGTTTCACTTTACGTTGTTTTCCAATTATCATTTTTTTAATTCATTTTTATTTTTATTTTTATTTTTTAGTCCTAAACTTCTAAAAATTGCATTTTTGGTCCTTTTTTCCAAGTCATCAGGTCTGTACACATGTCAGTTCCTCATTTGTCCACTTGTCCAAGAGTTTGTTACAAAGTTATGCCACATGTCATTTTTTTATTTGTCCAAATTGCACAAGTGTCAGCTATAAAGCCCAGTCATCTCAGTCAATGCCAACAGACCCATTCATTCAGTGCCAACTCACACAAACACATCACAATTTTCTCTCTCTTGTCAGTTAAGATCAAGATTCAGAAATCTGAAGAAAATCTTCGAAGTTCATCAAGAACTTCGCATGAAATTCATCTTCTCCGAACCCTAATCTCTTCAATCCTCCATCAAATCCTTCAATTCACACGCAATTCAATCCCACAGAATCCTCACAGTCCTCAAAACAGTTTCAATTTCACAGGGAACGCAAGAATGCACAAAATCACATAGGAACCCTAATTTTCCTGAATCAACAATTCGAGGCAGACTTATGGATTTCGTTACGATTCTCAGTGAATCCATTGCTGGATTCTCATCATTGAACTGTGCTTCGCAATTCTAGTGCGAATCCATCACCTACAGTGACGAATTCAAGCACGATCACGAAGTCTGGATAGCGCGAAGAGAAGAAGAAAGAACGAAGTGAATTCTGGAACGGCAAGAAGCATCAGAAAACTCAAAAGCTTTCTCAAGAATCTGTGTTCGAATCTCCACTAAAAAATCCAGGTAACTTCGAAAAGACCTTTTCGTTTCACCTCAAATCTTCATCAAAGGTCCATAAACAAAAAATAAACGGTGAATCCAGTGGATTAATAAGCCTTGAGACTCATTCAGTTGAAAAAGGTTGAAAGAAGTTCAAAAAACTTGAAACCGAAACCCTAAAGTACAAATCCACGAAGATTCACGGTTTATTTTACAAATACGAGTTCATGTTCATAATCAGTAGAGGAAATAGTCCAGATTAGAGCCTCATTTCAAGAGATTTCGAAAAGATTTGAAAAGCTTGAAACCGTAAGTTCGAATTGTAGATCTACAAAGATTCAATGAGTTTTAGAAAAAACGAAGTAGATCTTCAAACTCAGGAAGGAAAAACGAACACATCGGTGTAAAAAGCTTTCGAAAATAGTCAAGTATGGAGTTCCGGCACGGTGGTTCCGTCACCGGAAACCTAACCGTCGCCGGAAACTTCATCGGTGTTCATATTTTTCCAGAAAGTCATGAGGTTGAAGATGAAGGTTGGGTGAGAGCTTCTCTCACTAAACCACAATGTAGAGAGAGAAGTTAGGGTTAGAAATGAGGGAAAAACCAGTTCATGGCCTTATATAGGCCACTGAACCGGTTCACCCCATGGACCAACCCGTTTCCTACCCCTACCCGGTCCATTCATTTGGTTTTAAGCCCAATTCCCATGTCTGTGCATATGCTGCTCTTTGCGCCCCCCATCTCTGCATGCTTCTTGCTAATTTCTGCTGTTCATACCCCCTGCATGTTCAAAAATCTTAAAAAAAATTCCAATTAACTCTCCATAGGTTCTTGATGATGTTCTTGATGTTTTTATGACATTTTTGCATGATAAATTTTGTTAAAAAATATATGTAGCTTTTTCCTTGTTTTTTGTTAGAATTAATCATTGTCTTGTCATTTTTAGTCCAAAAAACCCTTTAAAAAATTCCTAAAAAATTCATGTAGATTTCTTGATATTTTTGTAGCATTTTGTGATAATTTTCATATGTTAAAATTGGTCAAAAAACAAAGTATTAATTTTCTTGCTATTCTTGTCATATTTTAGGCTAAAAAATAAGTGAAACTTTTGCTTGATTTCAATCCAAATTGCTTGTTAAATTTTAGTGACCTATGCCACTTGATTTCATAAGGTTTTAGCTACTGTTTGTGTTTAATTTTGTTGCATAATTGTGAATTTTGGTAGGTTACTTAGCTTACAAGTCATTAAGTAGTTAAATAATGTAAATATGCTCCAAATTTGTTTTAAAATGTCAAGCAAATCATGTAGCCTTAATTCCCATTCCAAAGCTTGTTTCTAAACCTTCAAAATGTAATTGGAATGTGAGAATTATAAGTCACTTGGTTCTTGCATTTTATGAACAAATTTTAGCCATGTTTGCACTTATTTTCTACCTTTTACACTCTAATATTTCTCTTACTTCACTTCTTTGATATTTGCCTTATGCTACTAACCATTTTCCTTTCATATTTCATATTCACCATAAGCATCATCATTGCATCCCATTTTCATCTCTATTTTCTTTCTTGCAACTTAATTTGTACCAAAAGTTAGAATGTAAACACTTAGGAAATTTTGTAATATTCTTTCATGCTTTTAATTTCTTGGCAAAGAGGCCATAGAATGTATCTAGGGTGTGATGTAAAGGACAATGGACTCTAATAATGTACACCGACACAAGCACCGACACATGCACACACACCACTATATAGCTAGAATATGCATGTTTAGATGTATGCTTAGGATTGTATGTTTAGATGAATGCCTAGGACTTATACTTAGAAAAAACCAATTTTCCAAACAAATGTGAACAACTTCACTCAAACCTTTCCCAAATAAACCTTGGGATCCAATATCCCATTGTATTTTCTTTTCCATTTTCTTAATCAAATTTCAATGAAAATAATCAAACTTTGACTTCTTTTGCAATTCACTAATTCAACCTCACTATTTTCCAATCTCATGCCCTTGAGGCCTCCTTCTATTCTTCAAACTCCATTTTCAAACTTAAAATCAACCAACAAAAACAAAAAACATTTTTTGAGAGAGAACTACGGTGGATTTGATCCCTTAAACGGGTACGTAGGCAAGGAACAAAATTCCTTCAATTCAACTAAAATAAAAATCCAAAAACATTCTTCTCCCTCCAATTCTTCATTTAGTAACTCTTAGGTTCAATAACATCTTTCAAAATAGCATTTAAAAATAAAGCGCGCGCGTAGAAATTAAAGACGGTTCCTATAGGTTACTATAGTCGTTATGGGTGCCTAACACCTTCCCGTAGCGAAAACAACTCCCGGACCTCGATTCTCAAGGGTTTTGCTTACTTTTTCCCTTCCCAAGAAAAAATAAGATATCACCGGTTTAAAAGGTTCAAACGTAATCAATGTTTGACACCCGAAAACCAAGATAAAACATTTATGTCCATAAAGATTGATCTAGAGAAAGCTTATGATCGACTTAATTGGAACTTTATTGAGCAATGTTTGGAGGAGTGTAAGTTTCCGCCTAAGATTATTGAGTTTATTCTCCATTGTATTTCGTCTTCATCCTACAAGATCATATGGAATGGAGAGAAGACAAATAGTTTTAATCCTTCAAGAGGAATTAGGCAAGGGGACCCTTTGTCTCCTTATTTATTTGTGATTTGTATGGATAAACTTTCCCACATTATAGCTGACCAGGTAGAAGCAGAGTATTGGAAACCAATGCGTGTAGGCAGGTATGGTCCCCAAATTTCTCATCTTCTTTTTGCTGACGATCTTCTTCTTTTTGCAGAGGCTTCTATTGAGCAAGCTCATTGTGTTATGCATTGCCTTGATCTCTTCTGTCAAGCTTCAGGTCAAAAGATCAATAGTCGAAAAACTCAGATTTTTTTCTCTAAAAATATGGATAATCAGCTTCGTGATGATATCTTACTTCATACTGGTTTCTCCCATGTCAATAGTTTTGGTAGATACCTTGGGGCTAATTTGACAACTGGTAGATCCACTAGAGGGCATTTTAAGCACATTGTCCAGAAAATCCAAAATAAGCTCAGTGGGTGGAAACAACAATGTTCGAGTCTTGTAGGGAGAATTACTCTCTCTCAGTCTGTTATTAGTTCTATTCCGTATTATCATATGCAATACGCTAAGCTTCCCAAAACTATTTGTGATGAGATTGAGAAAATTCAATGTGGTTTCCTATAGGGGGACACATATTAGGGTCGTAAAGTACATTTGGTGAATTGGGATGTGTGTTGCCAGCCTAAATATGATGGTGGATTGGGGTTTAAGAGACCACATTGTATGAATGAGGCTTTCTTGATGAAGATGATATGGAATCTCATAAAAAATCCGGATGAGCTATGGTGCAGAGTTCTTATCAACAAGTATGGTAGAAATAATGATTTTATGGTTTCCTGCAACTCACAAGCTTATGATTCCCCCTATGGAAAGCATTGGTTGGAGTTTGGAATGATTTTCAATGCCATATTTTTTGGAAAATAGGGGATGGAAGACTTACAAATTTTTGGCTTGATAAGTGGGTCCCTAACAGGAGCGAGCTCCTACCATTTCTGTGCAGGATGTTTTGAATGCCGTGGGAGATTGGAACCTAGCTTTTTTACATGAAAATTTACCAACTAATATTGTGAACCAAGTGGTTGCTTTACCAACCCCAATTGATGCAGATGGGTGTGATGTTATGGGATGTGAAGGAACTAATACTCATTAGTTTACCATTAAAAGTGCTTATAGAATGCAACATGGAGATATTCATGCCTTGGAAGGAGATTGGAATTCTTTGTGGGAATGGAAAGGACCTCATCATATTCAAACTTTTATCTGGCTTGTGTAACGACCTAATTCTATTAAAGCAATAAAACATGCGAATATAGCAGATATTCAAGAATTAGACGCTACGTCTCACATAATCCAAAACTCAACATGCATATCTAGATAAAATATCTCAACAGTCTCAACGGATAAAATTCATATACAAAATCTCCGACAAAATATGCCATGGTCAACAATACATCATCAAAATAAAATTCTCCAAATCTCAACAACCAGTACATCTCAATAAATAAAATAAGTCCAACACAACTAAAAACACTGACACGACCTAATCAGAGCCCTAACTATAACTCCAAAATGATAGCGGAGGCTAACTCCAGCTATCCAAGCACTCACCGCAAGCGGACTACTCATGCACAACGTCTACCCATCCATAGCGGTCAAAACCACTGGAGGTTTACATTAATCATAATATCAATAATAATCAACTTGACATAAATAATTCAATTCAATTGTTTACTAATCAACATAAGCAATTAACCTCCACAATCACACAATATTACTATTTATCACAAGTATATGTATCCATCGCACATTCATCATTAACATTCTCCATACAACAACAACAATCAAGACACATGCCAACATGATATGCACATAGACTCGACGCATACATGCATGTGGTACCAAATCTCCTTTAGGTCGTCACCCATGATGCAACAAAAACATCATTATCAACGGCTATAGTCAACGGCAATATGGATATAACATCCGACACGACATATGATGCATGAACATATGACTCAATCCTCAATGCATATGTTCACAACGATTCAACGGCTATCATCGACGGCTATCATCAACAATTCAACTTTATCATAAAGTTCAACAAACTCCAATCAATACAACACATGATAACAACATCATATTCTTCACCTAACAATCATTCAAACATCATCTTACAATCAAATCAAACTATCCTTAGGGAATTTATAAAGCATTCGGCTCATAAAACCATTTTCCTCAAAGTTCGTCTCTAACTTCACCATTTTAAAATAATTGAAGCTTTTGAATCAAAACCAAGTAAACAAGATTCAATGCCTCAACTAAGTATACCTCTAGGCCACATATAAGTGCAGTAGAGCATACAATTACGTTTCACCGGCTAAACACGACGAAATCATGAAATTCCCAAAGTTTGTCTCTCTTTGTCATTTTTACAAAAGAATCCCATTTTCAAAGCAAAACATGTTAGAACTTGATGAAACCAATCACAACCATTTTTAGAAATCATATAAACGTTATACAACCTTAATCCTACTTCAATTTCCGGAGAAAACGAGTTTTTGGAAAATCGGCGCTCTTGGACCATTTTTCAAAAGTTTAAGTTCAATTCACAAATCAAGTCCAATTCAATTCATATGAAGTTCCAGTAGGATTAAATGTATAAACAGAGGTTAAACAAGTCAAAAGAAACATTTTAGAAAGCTTGGATTGGTCCCCAAGTGCACGAAACAAAAAATCAAAGGTGGCTGAACCTGTGCAGGTTCGCTTAAGCGAAGCCCTGTTCGCTTGAGCGAACTCAAGTCAGAACCAACATGTTGGTTCGCTTACGTGTTCGCTTAGCGTTCGCTTAAGCGAACCTTCATGGTTCTGAAGCAAAAATGTTACGGGTTCTACCCCTTTTCACCCCAAAATCCCAATTTTGATCATTCCAAAACCCAAAACTTAATCCCAAAGATGTTTATAGGTCATACATGTTTCAAAACACTTAAACATGCATAAGTTTTGAAATTGAAACATCAACACATCAAAAATTCATCAATTCACCAACACTTCTCATCTTCCAACAACAACAACAAATTTCATCATCAATTCACCAAATTCATGATACCCAATGCATCAATTCAACAACAACATATCTAACAACAACAATAACATTGGAACATGATTTCATCATCAATCTAGCAACCACACCATTATTCATCCTCAATTTCATACAAAAACCCATCATGTTCATAACTACCCATTTTAGCATACAAATTCAACAACAACACAATTATCATTCAATTCATGTGCATAATCATATCATCATAATTAAGCACGAATTTCTACAACTAAATTCAAATTAACCACTTAATGAAAGAATTAGGGTAGAATCTACAACTATTAATTATGATTAAAGTCTAACCCCCTTACCTTAATTCTTCAAAATCAACACCAAGGCTTCACTTTAGCTCCAATCCTAGCTCCAATCCTTGAAGCTTGACCTCCCTCTAGCTCTCTCTCTAGCTTTCATCTTCAACCCTTTTCTTCTCTTACTCTTTCTCTCTCTCTACCTCTTCTCTTAATAATGAAAAATGATGGTAAACCCTATTTTCCTCTAACACTAGAGTTTATATAGGTTCTACCTAATTGGGCTCAACTCACAACACCTTAATGGGCCTAACCCATTTCTATTCTAACCAAAAATGTTACTACTCACTTAACGCTAAATTGTAATACTAACAGTCACTTACCGGTAAATAAATAATTATTACACTCTCTCTAGCAACTTAGTAAAAGAACACTAATCTCAAAATTACCCTTACTCTCAAAATGATCAAAATACCCCTAAGTCCAAAATGACTAAAATACCCTTCTAACACCGAATTCTATAAATCGCAACCAAAAATACACACAGAGGCAATTAACCACATACGAGCACATACAAGAACCATAAAAGCAATTAAGTAAATAATAAAATAAATCTAGCGAAAAATCGGGTTGTTACAGCTTGCAGCTCATGAGCGCATCCTTACCAATTTTCGTAGAAGCAAGTGAGGAGTTGGCATATCTCCAATTTGTTCTAGATGTGGGACAGCAGATGAGACTACCATTCATGTGCTCCGGGATTGTGCCTATGCAACTCAGGTATGGCTCCGCCGAGTTCCATCTCATTTCATGACTGATTTCTTTACTTTTGATTGCAGGGACTGGATTTTCAACAACCTCGGCAAGCATGGCATATGTGCAACTACTAAGAAATGGAAGACAATTTTCATGACATCTTGTTGGTTCTTATGGACGTGGAGAAACAAAGCTATCTTTGAAAATGATTTTCACCTGCCAAACAACCCTGTCATGGTGATCCAAGACTTTACTAGACAGATAGACCTTTGTTCAACCCTTCCGCCTCATCACAGTCTTCAGCGGAAAGAGACGATCTACGTGGGTTGGGATAAACCCCCTGAAGGTTGGATAAAACGCAACAGTGATGGTGCTTGCAAAGGTGGCGGAGAAAATTCAGGGTGTGGTGGCCTTTTTCGCAGCTCAGATGGAAGATGGTTAAAAGGCTACATTAAAAAGGTTGGAGTGTGTGACGCGCTTCATGCTGAATTGTGGGGCATGTACCTTGGTTTGGATATGGCTTGGCGAGAACAGATTCCACAGCTCATTGTGGAAAGCGGCTCTAAAACTCTTATTGATATGGATACTGGTAGTTTTAACTTTAGTGGAGTCATTCCCACGTTGGTGCGGCGTATTCATAACCTTTTGGCTTTAGATTGGCATGTCCAGTTTTGTCATACTTGGAGGGAGGGTAATCCTTGTGCAGATTGGTTGGCGACCTTTAGCCTTTCTTTAGACTCTTTTGTTGTTACTAGATTGGAGTCTCCACCTAGTGAGCTCCATAGGTTTCTTTTTGATGATCTTTCTGGGACTTGTTTTCCTAGGCATGTTCAATTAGTTGTTTAGTTTTCTGCTGGGCCTTTGACCCTCTTTTGTACCCAAAAAAAAAAAAAAAACCAACCTGAAAGCAAAAACAAAAAGAAAAAACTATAAGTCCACCAAACTTGGCCATTACGTAATTGCATACATCATCTCCCCAAAAAAAGAATGGGGTAATAGTCACTTTGGTCCCTGAAATTGTAATGAGTAGTCAAAATAGTCCTTCAATGTATCAAAACTTCAAAGTAGTCCCTGATTGTGCATTTTGTTAGTCAAAATAGTCCTTAATGTTAAAATATTTCATTAATATTGTCAGATTAGTCCTCCAATACACTTACTTATTGTCATATTAGTCCTTATAAGCACATGTTTATTGTCATTTTAGTCCCTATGTGAAAAGAGTTATTGTGAACATTGAGAGATTATTTAAGTGTCAAGGACTATTTTGACTAACAGAATGCACAATCAGGGACTATTTTGAAATTTTGATACAATGAAGGATTAAAATGACTAATCATTACATATTCAGGGACTAAAGTGACTATTACCCCAAAAAAGAATAGTTGCATCTAAAATAATATTAGTAACAAACTTTCTAACGCATCTTTTAATACGGTCTTGTTTGCTGGTTAAAATTTATATTAATGTACCAAATTTATATGAAATTTACATCTGGTAGAATTTATATGGATTTTAACAAATAAAATGTGTGATAAACTTCATATATTTTTTCACAGTTGAGGAGCACGAGCACCCAACTTGGCCATCAAGTGATTCATTTCAAGTCAATGAATACATTACGTAGTACTAGATTCAGGAGATTGATTTCTCACCTAGAGTTTTGGCTTTCACACTATTTTTGTTCAACTGTCATAGTTTTCTCGTTTGCTGAGTACAAAAAACGAAATCGACTCTCTTTCTTCTTAAGAGGGTCTTTGATGTACTAAAGAGTAAGTACACAACACAATGCAACAAAAGGTAGAATAACATCCTATAAACTTTAATGTTGTTAAATAATTTTTGGTCTTATACGATATTTGATGAACAAAATGTTATTTTGATATTTTAGATAATTTGTGGGATAAAAAGTTTTGTTGTGGGATAAAATGTTATTCTGGACGTATTAGATTTTTAAACAGGAGATTAAAAAAATAACGTATTCACAAGTAAATTAATTTGAGCCAAATTATAATTGAATAGAGCTATATAAATTGGAATATAAAATACAGGATGTACAATAAAACAAAATTGATCTAAGATGGGGCAATTTGACAATTTTCCATAACAAATCTTTGCCCCTAAACTCCAACCATTTCCATTGTCATGCATGTAACATAATAATGACAATGACATTTTGTTGCATATGATCTTGCTGGGTTTTGGTATCTTGTCTTCGAGCTACTCAAGTATGTGGAGGAAATGAATATTGCGTAATTTCTTAAGTGAAGACATTCTCAATGACAAAAGCAATAACAGAAATTAATTAATATACCTTTCAACGAACCCTAAAGCTAAAGCATGCAAAACCTTCAAAGCTTACTTGCACTTCACTAGCACATATATCACATCCCCTACGTCACAAATTATAACCAACATTCTCTTATATTAAAATCATGAAACTTGAAACTCATATCACCAAAATTTACATCCATCACATTTCTCATATCAATGAACACCTTGAAATCCATTCATGTGTCCTCACAAACCAATCAAATACAAGCCCCCACAAATTATTTTTCTATGCAAATATTAGATTCATCAATTCAAAATCTTATAAAATCATGGAAGAGAAGGCAAAGATGGTTGTTTCTTTTTACCACATCAAACCAACAAGATTTATTGAATAATAGAGCATCATGGCGTATTCATTTGGCAAATTTTCTAGAATCAACAATGATTCGTGTGTTATCAATTTTATTGCTCACTATAGACCTCATCATCACAACTCTTGAACTATCTTCCTCTCTAGTTTCATGTGAACAAAAAATAAACATAGTAGAAGAATTATGTTTCCATTGGATTGGAATTGGTATTTTGAGTATTATTTCATTGAAGATAATTGCTTTATTAGTAGGGTTAGGGTCTTCATTTTTCAAGCATCCAGGATATGTTGTGGATGGTATTGTGGCTATTGGAGCATTGATTATGGAAGTGTTTTTGGAGAAGAGAGGTGGTGAGTTTATGGCGTGTGATTAGAGTTGTGGAGAGTGTGTTTGAGTTGAGTGATGAAGCTATTGAAGCTCAAATTGAAGGGATAGTTTGTCAATTTGAGGCACTTAAAGATGAGAATATTAGGCTCTTGGGGATTATAAATGAAAAGGACATGATAATTGAAAAGCTCAAGGAAGAATTAGATAAGTGTATGAGTGGAGAGTTTTTAGGCTATGCTAAAACTAGTATTATTTGAGTTTGTGATCTCCGGTTAGTCAACATGGATTTTAAGTAGACTAAACTTAATGTGGATTTTTTTTTTTTTTTTTATCATGATAGATTAAATATAATGAAGAATAATCCTTATTATTTTAGGGATTTTAAAAACATTTATTAAAATGTAAGGACTATTTTTTAAAGTCACACAAAATGTAGGACCAAAATCATATTTAACCTAACAATAATTGAGACTCACTAACCGTCACACAAGCATTCCGTTAGAGAATTAACAGAAGAGACTAATTTTAATAACGAAGATAAAATGTAAAGATTTTAAAAACATTTAATGAAATGTAGGAACTATTCTTGAATTGGACACAAAATGTAAGGAATATACATTAATTAAAAAGTATGGTCAAAGTAATACACATTCTAAGAATTGGACATGTATTTTGAATCAGAGGCAGTATTATTTACTTACCAACCGGATGTGCAGGTTAAGAGTTTATTCTTTATTTTCTTTTTTATTTTATTGTTAATATTGCTACCATCTCCATAACGAAAACAAACACCAATTGTCAACCGGGACCATCTACCTTAATGGTAATCATAACCGGGAAACAGAACATATGCATTGTTTGAGTGTTAGCTGATCTTTTTGAAAGAAAATTAATGGTAATCATAAGCGTGATTGTCTGTGGTAGTCTTTTATTTATTTAGTAACAAAATAAAAAATTGCAGGTTTATTTGGAAGCTGTTTTGGATCTTCGTCCAAACATCAATGTATTAATATACCAAACAGTTTCAAATAAAATCAAAATGTTATATTAATTTGGAGAGAACTTGTAGCACCATCTAAAAGATCCAAATCTATATTTGTGGCTGTTTAGTTTTTTTTTGTCAACTGACAGAAAAAGAAAAAAATCTGAGAGAACTTGGTTAAGGCGTGGAAAGAAGAAGACCTTTGAATTTCCCTATAAAAAAAATACTCCCTCCGTCCCATATTACTTGACCTATTTAGAATATTTGCACTATTCATATAACATGCTTTGACTCTATTTTTCTACTAATATATAAGAACAAAATATAGCATATAAGATGTTAGATTCGTCTCGATTAATATTTTCAAAATATCAAATTTTCGTAATTTTTTCTACTAGATTATTAAAGAAATTTAAGTTTAAAATTATGCATTGGCATACGTGACAGAGTCAACTAGGTCAAGTAATATGGGACGGAGGGAGTAAAAAAAATACTCCCTCCGGTCCCTTAATGTAACCACCCATTTGATTTTATTTTTGTCCCTAAATGTAACCCCCTTTTCAAATTACTGATTCATTTATTACTTTTTTCCTAAACATATCCCTAATTAATACTACTAACTTGTCTTGAAATATGAATAGTCAAATTTAATACATATAAAAACAAAGGACAATTTGGTAATATTAATACACAAAACAAACACATTAATTACACTGACAACTTTTCTTAAGAAATGTGAAAAATGTAAAAGGGGGTTACATTAAGGGACGGAGGGAGTATGAGATATACTTTCTCAACTTTCAAAACCGGTGAACAGGTAAGAGGTTGAAAAAGTGGACACATGGCGCCATATATTAGGAGAGTCTTTGTTGGAGAGTGTTGAAGTGAGTGTCATAGCATTGCTCATACTCCCCCGTCCTGATATCTAAGCACCTATTTGATTTTATTTTTGTCATTAAATGTAAACTCTTTTTCAAATTACTAGATGCATTTATTATTTTTTTCCTAAACATACCCCTAATTAATCCTTCTAATTTGTCTTGAAATATGAAAAGTCAAATTTAATACACATACAAATAAATGACAATTTGATAATATTAATACACAAAACAGACACATTAATTACACTGACAACTTTTCTTAAGAAATGTGAAAAAAACAAGGGGGTTACATTAAGGGACGGAGGGAGCATTTATTTTACATTTATAACAACATTAATATAGTCTGGCATGGATACATCACACACAAATGAATACATACTACAAATATACTCCATCCGTTTCAAAATACATGTCCAATTTTTGCAATGTGCACTATTCACTTGACTTATTTTGACCATACTTTTTAACTAATGTATAAATACAAATATTAGCATGTAAGATGTCGTTTGATTTGTCTTGACAAATATTTTCAAAATATTAAATTTTTATAATTTTTTACTTTAGATAATTAAAAATATTAACGGCCACAATTGTGCATTGACATATGTGAAGTGATTGACTTGGACATGTATTTTGAAACGGAGGGAGTATTAGTCTAGTTTTTCATGGAGGCCTTCCCCAGATTTGACTGGTGTCCTTAACTGTCACCCCTATTTCTACTACCATAAAAATATATTATAACATTTCCACCACCGCCCCTTTTTCCACCATCGGTCTCCTTTCCACCATCAAGAAGTTCTATAACTTTCCACCACCTCCTTTTCCTACACCGGGAATGGGTATTTTGTATCCACCACCTCCCCCTTTTCCACCTTTACCACCCTTTGCACCGACACCCCCTTTTCCACCGCTAGCCCACCATTGTGTGCTCTTACTACCTTTAACATTCTCCCAATTTCCACTGTTGTCTTGCACACCTCTGCCTAGCCAGTTTGCATATACATGTACCCCAATATTTATCTTTGGTTTTTTTGTTACACCAGCTGCAAATATAAAATACTTCTTATTAGATATAAAAGAATAAAACGATTGTGCATATATGAAAACTATTTTGTATATATACATTGTTTACCTTCGGAAGGCATAATTGCCACAAGAAATATGAAAAGTAGTGCATAGAAGCACGCAGAGACAAACAACTTGGTTTTCATCCTTATTACGACAAATTAAGAGTATCTTGTGAGATATGATGAATACAATCAAAAGCTATATATAATGGTCACGAGACACTAACTATAAGTAAAAATTATATATATAATGATCATGAGACACTAAATATAAGTGGACCAAAAAGAACATTATTAGATAGAATACATTGTACAGCCAAAAAAAAGATAATATATCTTGATCAACAAAAAAGTATAGAATATAATATTTTGTTAACTAATTGCGAGGATAATTGGTCATTAACAACTATTCAGTAATGAAAGGTTAAATTAGAGTCATGGCCCTTCATGTATTTTATTAGGGATGACAAAGCGAGCCGTCCCGTTTAGACCCGCCCTGCATAAGTCCGCTTAAAACGGGACAAGACGAGGCGAGTTAAATTAGGTGACCAAGTCCGAAATCTCACCCTGCCCCATTTAGTGGCGGACAGAGAAGTTGGCGGGCTGGCACGTCAAACAAAAAACTTTTTTTTAGAGGAAAAAACAACTTTTTTTAATGCATTTTTTACAACTTAATTGTAACAAAAAAACTAAGTTGTTTTTATAATAAAAAAATATAAAAGAATAGACATCAAATAAATTCATGGTAAGTTGCTTTTATAAGTGCGAAATAAGGAAAAGTCACCAACATAAAACAAATTCTCAACATAAAACAAATCCTAAAATAAATCCAACAATCAAAATAAATCCAAAATGATAAAATAATTCTAAAAAAAGAAAGAAAAACGAGTTAAGCGAGCCGCTGCGCCACATGCTCGCCCCGTTTTTCAACGAGTTAAGAGGGATGAGCCAACTATATAAAGTGAGTTCAAAACTTCGACTCAACCCGTCTAAAATAGCGGGCTAAACAGGCCGGGCTGACAGGTTGTGCCTGTTTTTCCACCACTATATTTTATAGACTATATTTTATAGTCTTTGTTTGTTTATGTGGTGAAACTATAATAAATGCACGTCCAACTATAAACATTCATTTCTAGCTTCTATTTTATTTTATTTTATTTTATTTTATTGGTCAAGCTAACTTGTGCCCCAAGAGCACATGTTAAGGTTTTTATAAAGAGCAATTATTTTTTCAGAAACATTAAATTTCAATCTTGTCAGAAATAAATTGGTACAATTTACGATGCATAATTTCTATCTTTGAAACCTTAACTTGTGACCTTAGGGCACAAGTTAGCATTTTCCTTATTTTATTTATCATGATAGTAGTGCTTTTTTTGGTGGTGGTCGGGGTTCGAACCCCGGACCTTGCATATACTATGCATTGTCCATACCAACTAAGTTATGCTCACGAGGACATGATAGTAGTGCTTAGAAACACTAGAAAAACCTCCTAGACGCAAAAAATCATTAATATTCCTTTTATAATTATATGAGTTAAATACTCCATGTGTCTAAAATTATAAGTCGTTTTAGAAAAAGAAATTGTCCTAGAATATATGTCCTAGAATATATGAGTTAGTTTGGGATATGGTACAGTCCACAAATAAGTTATGGGTGAACCTTCTTTCTGAAAAATATTCAACAGGGCATCACGTCCTCCATGCGACTGCTTCAAGCAGCAGTTCACCCTCTTGGGCATCTATCATTCGTGCCAAAGACATTTTCAAAAATGGCTATTCTTGGCGTGCAGGTTCGGGTTCCTCCTCTTTTTGGTTCAGCAATTGGTGTCCCCATGGCCTCCTTGGTTCTTTGGTTCCTGTTATTGACATACATGATATTCACCTAACGGTTAGAGATGTGAGAAGCTTCGATGGCCAGCACACCGAAACCCTCTACACTACTCTCCCTCAACCAGTAGCTGCTACCGTAAATAACTTTCATTCTAATTTCAATCCAACCGTCGACGATGCATTCATTTGGAGTCCTAATAAGAACGGTGTTTACTCAACGAAGAGTGGTTACTCCTGGCTTCTATCTTCCATGGAATCAGCTAACAACACAACTTCAAGTAATTCGTGGTCCTGGATTTGGAATTTAAAAGTTCCGGTGAAATACAAGTTTTTTCTTTGGCTGGCTTTTCATGAAGCGGTTCCAACATTAGCTTTGCTCCATCACCGAAACATCACTGTCTTTGCAATTTGTGGAAGATGTGGGGAAGAAGAAGAATCCTTCTTGCATTGTATTCGGGACTGCAATTTTTCAAAAACCATCTGGCATAAGTTTGAATTCACGGACACAAGCTTCTTCTCTACCAACTCTTCGAAAGAGTGGATAAGAAACGGCGCAAACAGTCCCCGTTCTACCATTTTCCTTGCTTGTCTTTTGTGGATTTGGCGGCATCGCAATCACATGTGTTTCAATAATGATACCTGGTCCCTCACGCGTCTGAGCTTCAGTATACATAATTCAGCAGAAACAATCATTAACAGTTTCCACACCGCAAACAATTCTGCTACAACAGACCGCTAAATCAGATGGAATAGCAGCAATTACAGCTGCCACATTCTCAATGTAGATGGCAGCTGCCTTGGCACTCCAATCCGAGCCGGTTATGGAGGTTTAATCCGCAACAACGTAGGGCTGTTTCTGAGAGGTTTCTCCGGTTTCATCGAGGACTCAATGTTCATTCTCCAAGCTGAACTTACAGCAATCCACAAAGGGCTTCAGCTAGCAGTGGACATGGGAATCCTGGATTTAGTATGTTACTCAGACTCTCAGCTATCTGTTAATCTCATTTCAGGAGAGGATTCAAAATTCCATTCCTATGCGGTGCTAATTCAAGATATAAAGGATATAATAGCCTCCAATAATTTCACTATCCTTCACACTCTCAGAGAAGGAAATCATTGCGCCGATTTCTTGGCCAAGCTTGGAGCTTCATCAACTATAAGCTTCTTGGAGCACCAGACCACTCCTCATGATCTCATTCACAAGATTAGAATTGATGCTATGGGAACTTGCTTCCTAAGAGCTTGATTTTTCTCTGTTCCTGTTCTTTTGTTTTGTTTTTTGTTTTGGGTTTTTTAATCTTAGCTTTGTAACCAAAAAAAAAAAAGAAGAATATATGTCCATTTATAATACCAATAAAGCCTTAATGTTATTTTTTTTTAAATTATATTCTTGACTATTTATTACTCTCTCTTCTTTCAATTCTTTCATTTATCTTTCTCATATCATTTATTAAGAATAATTTTATAAAACAACCCAAAATATCTCTTTTCCACACAAAATTAATTATATTTTGGCTTAAATGCAATTTTAGTCCCCCAAGTTTCTTAATTGTGCAATTTTGGTCCCCCTAGTTTTTTTTTAGCAATTTTAGTCCCCATATTTAACTCTCTTTTTGATTTTAAAGTCCCCCACTCATATGTGGTTGGATTTATTTGAAGTCTACGATGGTAACATAGACCGTTCACACTTAATCACTTTTTTTTTCCTTTTCATCTCCCTCATTCTTTTACCAAAGCACCATGATTCAGATGCTTTATCATTACCCCCAAAACGCAAACATAGAAATTAAATTCCAAATAAAATTCTTTCAGACGGCATAAATTAATACAAGAAAAATAAATCACGGTTGTCCATATTCCTCTTTCTACGTTTCAGTGTGTTATGACTTTGATACTTCTTAATATTTGCAAGTTTCTATTGAAATGATTGTGTTCTGATCACTTACAATCAAATCCTTCAACTTCATGTGCTGTTGGATTAGGATAACCTTGTTGTTGTTGTTGAGATTGTTGTTCAAAGAGAATGTGAGGGAGTTTGAGTGTGGTGGGTGAGGAAGAGGGGATGTGTGGGAGTTTGAAGGAGGTTATGGTGGGTGATGGTGACAGATTAAATAATTGCAAACGGAGGACAGTGGAAGGAAGACGGTGAAGGTGACGGAATATGTTATGACAGTGGTTGTGGTGTGGGTGGTGGAAGGTTGTTGTGGTGGTGGGGATGAGAGTTGTTGATTTGTGGTTGATGAATACGATAAGGTCTTGTTGGAGACAGAGAGAGGTTCACTGGCGTGGAATGTGGAAAGAAAGGGCTATGCCGGTGACGGAGGGAGATGAAACGGAACAGAAGTGATGAAAAGGGAAAAAAAGTGATCAAGTGTGAACAGTCTATGTTACCATCCTAGACTTCAAATAAATCCAACCACATATGAGTGAGGGACTTTAAAATCAAAAAGAGAGTTAAATATGAGGACTAAAATTGCTCAAAAAAAACTAAGGGGACCAAAATTGCACAATTAAGAAACTTGGGGGACTAAAATTGCATTTAAGCCTTATATTTTTTAATACATGTGAAATGTCCAAAACGTCATATAATTTGAAACGGAGAGTATCATGCAATTATAACATAATGTGACATAGTGTCGCATAATGTGACATAGTGTGGTTCGGTTCAATCCGGTTCTTAGGTTATGAACCAAAAACTGAACCGAACCGGTTGTTTCTTACTTTAGATGACCCAAACACATCCAGAAAATATTGATTTTTTTGCATTTTTTTGTTTGTTTGAATAGGTTTGTGGTTATTTCTTGGATCGGTTCGGTTCTGAACACCCTTAATCCTGCCTGAAGATTCACTTGCTTGGGTTTGTGATTAACATTCAATGGATGATTGGATTGATATGAACTATAATTATTATGAGTTCCTCACACCAGCAATGAGAAACTCCTCTCTTCAACTTCAAGTCCCTTGTATTATAACTTGATACATATAATATAGTTGGTGTTTATAGTTGAAACCTATTGTACTAGCTTTTTTTGTTGTTGGCCAGGGTTCGAACCCTAAATTTTGCATATGTTATATATTATTCCTACCAACTGAGTTAAGCTCACGAGAACAACCTATTGTACGCTGATATAATTTTTGCAATATCTTGCCAAATCTTTTTATTTATCTTTGCAAACATCGATCAAACGAAGTGCTGAGTTAATGTTTCCCTTCCTTATTATCAGTGCTGAGTTAACACCCATTGTTGGTGAGCATGATCCTTACATTCATGTATATTTACATTTTTTTAATTGATGAATATGCAAAACGAACTTTGATTTTGAATGACGTTGATAGATTTAACGTTTAATTTAATAATAAGTGATATAATTTACGGACTAATTTGCTAGTAAATGTTATATTTTATGAACTAATTTGTTTTTGGGTCTTTCTAAAAAATTTCTTCGACCTTTAATTCCTATAAAATTTTCAATCACCATTTTTTATCCTTGTTTTTAAATCAACTTATGTGTAGTCTTTGTATTTTTCAATGAGACAAAATATATTTAACCGTTGTTTTTTTAGGAATTTATTAAGAAAAAAAAGTTTTATTATTAAATAACATAACATAGAAACACTAGGGTCGTGGAGGGGTGTGTGGGTGGGTGTGTGTGGGTGTGGGTGTGGTGTGGGGTGGGGTGGGGGTGGGTGGCTTGGGTCACAAAGGAACATGCGAAGTGTATGATGTTTGGGTGGCCGAGTGTTTGGACCGAGTTAGTAATTTAACACCTCTAATTAAGTGAGTTTGGATGGTAAAATAAAAACAACATAACAAATCGAACCGCGCGGTTGAGTGAAAAATTAACACATCAAAATCAAACACGGTTTATTGAAGTTTTCGGATTGAATTGGTTCAATTTAGAATTTGAACACCTTTAACAGATACACCTACCCACTTACTTATTTTTCTCTCTCACAACTAAATCATTGTCACTAAAGTACCCAATACTTTCAGTTTTGGAAAATAATTACACCCAATGTAAGAAACACGATAATAAAAATCTTAAGTTTCAAACCCTTCGTGAATATACCAACATATTAATATTATTCATTCCTACATGTTATGCTTTTGTTAAGCTCTTTCTTTAATAGATTTTTATTCATTCCTACATGTCCTAAATGATATACACTAGATGTCGAGAAACTTTGACTTTATGGAACTCTTATTAGAGTAGTGCACCCTATTGAGATATTAAGAGAAAACTAATTTTAAATTGTTAGGAATAATAGAAGAAGAGAGTTATTCTATCGTGACAAAAATTATTGATCTGAAAACCAAAAAACTAAATTGATGAAGATATATATGGTAGTTAATTTTTACTACGAAAAGCTTTTCCACATACTCGATTAGGAAATGATTTTATATATAGATGATTATAAATTGGAAAATGGTAATAAGTGCTCTTGGGATTTGGTTAAAAAAGTAAATATAGTAATCTGACGGGTCAAGATCCCCTCCATTTGTAACTTTTTCCATTTGTTGCAATTTGGAGAGAGATAGACACATAAAAAATAATGATGGTGGGATCCACTTAGTGATAGGACCCACCACTTTTTTTTTTGTCTGTCTCTCTCCAAATTGCAACAAATGGAAAAAGTTATAAATGGAGATGATCTTTACCCTAATCTGACATTGTAACTTATGCAGTCAAACTCCTCAAAAGTTTAAAAAATGGTATTTTCAATTTTTTTTTTTGAGTTTCTTTAACCAGTGTCCGAGGCACCAGGGCCAATGGTTACGATTAATTGAAATAAAATGTCAATGGTTTATAATGCCGAAATTGTTAGGCCGGATGCCATGACCGGGGTTCGAACCCCGGTACCTCCACTTGTGTGTGTGAGTTTATAATGACTTTGCCATTTCGTCTATCTACCAACAAAAAAAATGCCAATGGCTTCATTTTATGGGTTAAATGTACTTATTTCCCCCCACCCATCTGAGCAAAATTCTGGTTTAGTTGCTCATTTTTCTTTGTTGGGAGTCTAACATTGTAATTCAAATATTGTTTATTTATAGACCTTTGAGACATCTGATTGTATCAGAAGATGATGTGATAGATGATAAACTGAAATTCACCCTAAATGAAAGAGGACGAAAGTATCTATAATCTTGTAATTTTACGTCATGAAAGTCTAAAAGAGAAAAATCTTTAAAATAGAAGGTTGAAATGATCTAAAAATTATTTGTCAAGGAGTCGGGGAAAATCTCACTTTTAGCGCTTCATCATTGACAAATTCCCTTAATTATGTGCAAGATGAATGCTATCAACACTCTTATTGAGCGTTCTCTCTAGCAATTATTATTTTATTGGATAAAATTAATGCATGTCCCACCACTTTATGTAGGTTTCATTTTCAATGTGTAGGTCCCATAACTAGCAATGTGTTCTATAATGGACTCCCCACCTTCACCAGAAAATTTGTTAGTTTTGGGTGCAACAAAATGATATTCATGGAGGAATTAATCATTTAAAATTCCTCTATGAATATCATTTTGTTGCACCCAATCTAGGAATCTATGGAAAATTCCTTTGATTTGCATACTCCACGTTGAAACAAACCTATTTTGGGCTCGTTCAACGATTTGATTAACATTATACTACACTTGATTGACAATTTTCCCTACATCTATCTATTTACAGGATTAGACACATTTAAGTCATTCCTAATTAGAACATGAACATTACCATGTTTAGATATTGGTTGTACATTGTTTTCACTCCCTTTATTTATTGGCAATTTCTACGGTACACTCACAAAATTTGAGTGTACTGGTACACCATATTTAAATGAATAGTTTAATGAATTATTTTCATTATAATTCTGCTTGGCCTACATTTCAACATGAGGTTGCACTACAGGAAAAATCTGTGTTGTCTTAAGGTGAACAGAAACTAAAAATGAATTAATGCTTAAAGGCTTTAATATGTGTTTCGTCCCTGCAATTAGGGCTCATTTAAAAATTGATCCATGTAATCGCTAATCCTGACATTTTACCCCTACAAAATTTAATCATTTAAAATTTCGTCCCTGAGCCCAGTTAATTACTGCCACATCACTGATTAGCTGACGTGGCAGTTCTAATTGGCTTATTTCATGTGAACAGACCAAAATACCCCTGAAGCTTTCAAACAAACGTGAAATTACAAAAATACCCCTGTAATCTTTTCATCAAAAATCTGGTAACCCTCCTATTCTCTTCTCTTCCTTCACGACATTCTCTTCTCTTCTCAACCCTCTTCTCTTCTTCTTCTCAGCCCTCTTCCCCAATTTAAGAGACAAAATTAGAAAATTAAAACCATTTTTTTTCTTCCATTTCATGGCTGCAAACGAAACTTTACCGTAAGTACTCACTTTTTTCATTTCCACTCACTAATTTATTTTCAAACAAAACATCATAGAACAACAACAACAACACCCTTATACTCATCTCAATCTGTTTCTACCCAGCAACATCGAAACATCTGTGAACCTCACTTTCGAACCGTCTCTGCCCCCCACACACTCCACAATCTCCCACCCTAGGTTCCACAATGTCAATTGGATTGAAGCTCACAGTTCAAAAATGAATCAAAATCAATTTTCACAAATTCAATAATCTGCATTGCAAATTATGTAGCAAATCCAATAATGAATCGAAATCAATTGAATGATATTGATATTGACAATATAACTACTACAAAAAGGAGAATTGGAAACGAAACATGGATCTGGAAATCGAGAAAAAAGTTAATGAATGAGAGAGAAGATGAACGAAATCAGATCGAATTGAGAAAGAGAAAAACCTTCATCGTCGTTATCATCGTCTTTCTTCACGACTGATTGAGCCATCACGGTACCTGAATCTCAGAGATCTGTGAATGAATGCACAACTCACTCGGTTTATATATATATATATATATATATATATATATATATATATAAGTGCTCCCAGAGAATAACAAGAAGAAGAAGAAGGTCTTTCTTTTCTTTCAACTAACGTGTTGTTAGATCATTGGTAATTTGATTTGTATTCCAGGACGTAGATCGGATGGGTCGTGGGTATGGGTAAAACTACTCAACAAAAGTAACAATCCACACATGTTCAAAAAGGGAAAAGGTTGAAGCTGGGTTTTTTATTGGGAAGAAGAAGATAAATGGAGCTAGTTATGAATTCACACCTGAATTCGAAGACTTTGATGGATGATTTCTCAGAGTTGCTGGGTTTGGATGAAGGTGAAGGTGAAGGGAGAAGAGTATGAAGAAAACATATTACTGGGTTTTCATTGTTGTTGTTGTTCAGAGGGTAAATGTATCATTTCACGTTTGACTAAGACCCTCAGGGGTATTTTCGTCTGTTCATGTCCAAAATTGTTGAGTCACACTGCCACGTCAGCTAATCAGTGACGTGACAGTAATTAAATGGGCTCAGGGACGAAATTTTAAATGATTAAACTTTGCAGGGGTAAAATGCCAGGATTAGCGATTACAGAGACCAATTTTTAAACGAGCTCTAATTGCAGGGACAAAACACATATTAAAGCCAAGCTTAAATGTTTAAAAGGAAGTCAATTAACATGTATTTAAATGTGTAAACCAAAGAATATTTAAGAATGTTTCATACCCAGGAATCTAACAATGAAAGCAAATCAAAACTTGATACATAATCCCATAAAATGTTAGAAAGTTTTATTGCAAAGTAAGTTGTAAAAAATGAAGAAAACACAAACTTGAAGTTTAAGAAGAAAGCGTAATGTAAATGAAAGATAAGTAAGAGAAAAATTTAATCAAGAACCACATAAACAAACACTACGTAAAAGACAAAAGAAATTTGAATTTTTTCTTTTGTGGTGGCCGGGGTTCGAACCCGGACCTTGCATATATTATGCATTGTCCATACCAATTGAGTTAAACTCACGAGAACAAAAGAAATTTGAATTAAAAAGCAAGACCATGAATTCAACAAATTAGAAAAATAAAAGTGGTGGTGGAGAGGGCAACAAAAACACATGATTTTCCAATATCAAAGAGGTTAGAGGCTACATGGCCAATTGACAATATAGAAAAAGGATTGCATATTTTGAATTCAAAATTCAAACTAGAATTAACACTGACATAGCTGGAAAACATAGATGAAGGCTGGAGTTGTGCAATAACAACTTTCTATATTGAAAAAAAAACAATAAAAAGAAGGGAAATGTTAACAAGTGCCCTGAGGGCACTTGATAAGAAACTTAAAGTAGTAACTTTATCTTGGAAATTGTGCATTCAACTTATTGAAATAGTAAAAAGTAACTTTTTCTACATGAAATTTCACAATTATTTCCTTTTTTGATTCCTTAATCATTGCCCTAAGGGCATTGATTAGCAAAACCCTAAAAAGAAAGATACTTATAGTTGGTCTGGTCTCACTCTTATGAAACTATTACATGAATTGATTTGTGAACCAACACTTAATAAACTTAAGTCAAATTGGGGAGAAATATAAAAAAAAAAAAAGAACGCGAAAAGAACCAATAGAGTTTTGTTTACACATATGTTACACTATTTCAAAATTTGTGTTTCTATTGGTTCTTTTCGTCCTTGGTTTGTTCTATTTTTTATTTTTTTATATCTCTCCGTTAGAGCTAAGTCTATTAAGTTTTGGTTCACTAATTTTCACTATTTATACTTATGGTATAGGGGTAAAAACATCTAGCTATTCTAAAACAAAAAAGATAATCATCGACAAACTCATTATGTTTTTTCTCGATATCAAACCAATCAGTGAGTGTAACTTTCAAGTCTCCTTTAAGAAATTGATGTTGAAAGCTTCTCTCTAAATGCATCCAATTAAAAGTTGAATTGGACCATAACTTGGAGAACCATGGAAAAAAAATTCTTTGTCAAGGAGTCGGGGAAAAACTCGCTTTGAGTGCTTCGTCATTGTCAAATGTGTCCTATAATGAATGGTACAATCCATGTTTATTAATTTATGACCAAAATTGTATGTATATAAGATGTATATAATATTAGAGATAAGTTTGTTAAGAGTTGTTAATAGTTAATTAGTGAAGTTATTCATCATTGTTAGTTGTTATTTTCTTCTCCTTTTCATATGAACTTATATGTATAAATAGGGTCCATTATATTCATTGTAATTCAATTGATCAAATCGTCAATGATATTTGTTCATTAGAATTTCTATACTTTTCTCCCATTTATGAGTTGTCTAAAAAATTGTATAATGTACACCCTATTTAATTAAACTTTACTCTGCCTTTAAAATATGGTGAGATGAAAAGAAAAAAAAAATTGCTTGCAGCTATACGCATTGTTATGATTCAAATATAAGTAAAGTCAAGCCATCAAAGTGGAATCAACAACTTATTAGAGAAAAGGGACATGTGTCACTTGATCCAACAATTAAGGGATAATTCTAACAAGAAAATATTCTCTTAACCTTCTATAAAATGGAGCAATGGTTGACAAGAAGGACATGAAGAAAAATGATGAAAGTGTCTACTTCCTCCCTTTGGCATTCTTCGGAATGATTTCTTCTTCTTAGGCTTGTTCTATATCTATGTTACTTTAAGTATTTTCCCTTTAACAAATTGTTCTCATTATCCATACTTGTATTCTCAATCAATTGTTCTTTGTACTCATCGGTTGTGCTAAGTTCTGATCATTACACGCATCTCGTCCGCTCGATTAAGATCCGACAATTCATATTTTAAAGAAAACTATGATTATTTTTAAAATACCTGAAATATCAAACTTGAAATTTTGAAAGTTTGAATTGATCGGTCAACATTCACCGAAATACGTGCATTTGGATTGTGATTGCACACAATCCGGATCAAATGTATCTTAGGGTTCATGTTCTTACTTCAAAATTATCAAGCTTTAATGTCCTCTCTTTAGCTATAAAGTCCGAACTCACATTTCCATGGGACATGGGCTAGATATCTATATCCCTACCAATTGATTACCTTTTGCTCACAATTAAATTGTAATAATACTGGCAAACCTAAGCATGACCAATCCTTATAGTTACAAAAACTATAGTTATGAATCACTAAACACTTATCTAAGAAGAAAAAAAACATTATTTTAACAAACTTCATGAAAATTATTCTATGAAAAATATTACATAGAGTTCACACACACTGACCTCCAACGTCAACCATGAAGCATCGACACAAACATAGATATAATTAGACACTATTGACACCAGCTCCTACACAATAATATTTCTTTAACAAAACAAGAGGCCGGTATCAAACCTCCAATCTGAAGTGTCGATTCTATATAGATACCAACTCATGAGATCTTCATCTTGTAGCGAAAGGAAACCAACGTTCATGAAAAGAAGATTGATAAGAAATCATAAACAAAAGGAACACAAACAAGAGTGCCACTCCCCATGGAGATCCACCAGCTCTATGCAAAGATTCACTCTCCTCTGGCAAAGGTAAAGTGAACGATTCTCCACTTGAGAGACAATGAACAACAAGCAACAAGATTAGTGGCACAAGGGACAACAAAATCTTCAGCTGAATAAACTTGTCCTCGTACACGTACTCATAGTTTATGTACCATGAAAATGCTAACACAAAGAAAAGGATGAACATGAATAAACAAAGATGAACTGGGAAAGAAAAATATTCCCAGAAATAGCTATTGTTGTATCTTGCCATAGTTTCGAGGTTTATAGTGGCTTTGAATTAATCACACTTTATATTTTGAGGATGAAACTTTTTTTTCTCTACTATTGCTTCTTTGTTTTTTTTATTTATTTATTGTGAGGATGCGTCGAGATTATCATAGTAGTAAAGTGACAGTGTGATCAAAAGTTTAGGACAAATGGTGTTGTCCAATAGGATGATGCCACAATGGTGTTGAGGTCGACCAGAACGTGTGAATAAGAGAAAATCAAGGATGAAAAAAACAACTAGAATGCATTAGTTTAGGTTTGTGTCTGTGTGATACTAAAATATTGGGATCATATCATTGGGAAACCCGTGTCTTGCTTATTCGAAAGATGTCCCATATTTTCTATTTTCAAGCTATAATTTGGAGTCATGTCCCTTCATGTATTTAATAGTCTAAGTCTATGTTTGTTTACGTGGTGAAACTACAATAAACTTAGAAAAACATTAATTTTCCCTCTAAAATTGCATGAGTTAAATATTTACTTGTGAATAGGCAAAATGGATTTTGATTTTCAATGAGATTGATAGATTTGGAGTTTAGTTTAATAACAACAAGTGATATAGTTTACCGACTAATCATTAAGTGTTACAAAGGAACATGTGAAGTGTATAGTGTTTGAGTTTTGCTTAGTGGTTGGACCGAGCTATTGAATTAATATCCTAGTTAAGTAAGTTTGCGGTTCAGTTTAGTTTGATTCGCATGATAAAATAAAAACTATAAATCAAATCAAACGGTGTGATTGAGTAAAAAATTAAGCTGAACAAATCTAAACCAAACACAGTTTTTTAATGTTCTCAATTTGGATTGGTTCAATTTACGATTTTTGTTGAGTTGGTCTAGTTTGAACACTTGTAATAAATACACATACCCACTTACTTATTTTTCTCTCACAACTAAATCACTGTCACTAAAGTACCCAATACTAAGTTTTGGAAAATAATTACAATAATAAAGGAGTTATATTTAGGAACATTTTAAATCAAGGAAAGAGAGTTTGCCTAACTATGACAAATAGAAAGTGAATTAGATCTTTGTTACTTTCTTTTTCAAAATTAAAATTTTCAATATAATATATATTTTATATTGTACAGTAAAAAATATATAAAATATAATGTTTTACTAGTTGATTGCAAGGAAAATGAGTCATCGTCACGTATTGAGCTATTTAAGAGTTACATTTTGGCATATTTATCAACCGTGTGAAAACTATGTTTTAATAACTACCACAACTAGCAAGTGGCGAAGATGTTTGAAAATTTCTCTAATCAAATTCACAATTCTCATGTTTTTTTATTTGCAGAAAATTGATAATCATAGTATAGTTCTTTGTTCAATATGATTTATATGTCATAATATATATATTATAAGCTTAATGTCGATGCAACATATTCGATATAGGGTGATAAGTGAGGTATTGGTGTTGTGGTAAGTGATATTGAAAGTGTAGTCATTGCTCTAGTTGCTGATAAGTTTTTCTATTACGAGATCAGAGGTAGCATGAGCTTTATATGCAAAAGAATTTGTACTTCGCAGAAAACATGTCTTTTGTGAATCTTATATCAAAACCATATACTTCTAATGTGATCATAACGATGAACGTTCATCAACCATCTCCTATATATGACAGATATATTATTAATATTGTATTAATTTTAGTGTTCATTTTTACCATTTAAATTTTTTACATACTAAACATTTGATCAACTAAGATGTTAATCATTTAGTCAAATATGCTCTTCATAATTTAAAATAGATTGAAGAGACTCCACCTTAATATTTATCGATAGAGAGGCCGATTAAGCCACGTAGCCTATTATTGGCACTACTTATAGATAGAGATTCTACTATTAACATTTACAGGCGAAAAGTCCATTATATACATTTACAAATGGATAGCCCGTTCTTAAAAAAAAATAAAAATGGAGAGCCCGATAATTAAGTTAAGTAAGGGTGTAGTACTAATAATTGCCACTTAAATGAACTTTTTTTGTTGTAGTGACACGCAACTTTTCTTTTGATTGGTGTGAGCTCCCACTTGAGGAGGTGGGAGCTCCACATGAGGAGGAACACACCCACTAAAGCCTTGTTGGACACTGTCCTATAGTGCCACAATGCCTGGGCAAGATTTGAATAAAATTATGCTTTGTCTGCATTCTTCATAAAATACGTGATTTTAGGACAGATTTACTAAGTTAACATATTTATCATATAATAGTTGAAATGGGGATGGACACTATTGTAACCTGCCCAAAGGGTACTCATTGCCAGAGACCATTTCTGCTCATCCTTAACATCTTGTGCCCTCAAGGCACATGTTAAGATACCATCATAGAAATACACATATTAAAAGGCGTGCATTCAACTTCTTAAAAGTTGTTATATTGTGTTTTCCAATGCAAAATTGCTCTATTTAGGTTGCTTAACATGTGCCCTAAAGACATAAGTTAACATGACCCTATCATTATTAATCACAGTTTTTATACTGTTTATCTAAATCATATTATCCAACAAATCAATCTTTTCTCTACTCAACTAATTACTTAGGGAATTAATAGTAATTTCACGATTCTTATGTTCAGCAATACGTGATTTACCATTTTATTACTTGCAAAGATCCGATACACTTGTCAAGACGCTGCCACATATCACAATTATTGTCAATGTCATCTATCTATTGTTGAACACTAGTTAAAGTGACATATATGTGTTAGATCAATAATATAATTTTCTGGTGCTTATATATTTGATATATTTAGAAAGATGAATTGTCTTGAATTCAATTTCATATGCCTCTTACTCTGCCGACAGATCTAATTAATCAAGAAGAGGTTAGAGGCTACATAGCCAATATAAAGACGTCCAAAATACATGAAAGAAAATTAATACTTTGAATTCCAAATTCCAGCTTGAAGTAACACAAATATAGATGAAGATTAGAGTTGCGCAATAACAAAATTTAATGTATAATTTAACTATGTTTTGCTCTGCTTTAAAAAAAAATGTGAGACAAGAGGAAATTAATATACATGTATTATTGTTTTAATAGAACTTAGGTGAGTAAATCTCAAGACTTGCAAATGTACTTATAAATTATAAATTACTATATTAACAAAATATTACATATGGTTCAAATGATAGCCTTCAACGGCAACCTATGTCTCGGTTACGTAGACATCAATAATAATTTAAAAAACACAAATAATTTAATGTAGTTACATGTATCTGCATCACATTGTAATCATACATTACATGTCTAACGTATTCGTGACATTAACTTAGTTGATATAGACAATGCATAATATATGCAAGGTTCTGAGTTCAAACCTTGACCACCAAAAAAAAAAAAATTACATGTCTAACACGCTGACACACATTCAATCTAAAGTGTTTGTTCTACATAGACACCAACTCATTTGATACATTTTGAGAATAAGATCTTCTTCACCTAGTAACCAAAGGAAACCAACGTTCATGAAAAGAAGACTGATGAGCCATCATGAACAAAAGGAACACAAGCAACAGTGCAACTCCCCATGGAGACCCACCAGCTCTATGCAAAGACTCTCTCTCTTCTGGCAAAGGTAAAGTGAACGATCCTTCACTTGAGAGACAATGAACAACAAGCAACAATATTAGTGGCACAAGGGCCAACAAAATCTTCACTTGAATAAACATGTCCTCGTACATGTATTCATAGTTTATGTACCATGAAAATGTTAACACGACGAAAAGGATGATTGTGAAGAAACAAAGATGAATTGGGAAAGAGAAATATTCCCAAGAGAAGTAGCTATTGTTGTATCTCGCCATAGATATGGAAAATGGAAATGATTGTTAATGAAGAAAAGCTGTTTTAGATATAAAAATGATCTAAAGCTTCGAGAGGTTTCTAGGGACTTTTGATTTGAAGAGACTCTTTAGTCAAAAAAGTTATATAAGTTGGACATGTATGAGTGGATGAAGTTAAAAGTTATTATTCCTTTCTCATACCAACACATTCCTCTAGTTTGACACACGAAAAAACAACTTTCTAAGCTAATTTAATATTTATGTATCTGATTTTTATATACTAGACAGTATACATTAGTTATTCAATAAATATAAAATATTATTTTTTGTTTATAAACGTGGCCGTAGGATGTATATGTCATTTACTATTAATAGTGTTAAAAGCGGCAAAATTTTGTAAAAATCACTTTGGAAATTCTGTTAGAGGTCTTACAACCTCTAACAGATCACGTATTTTCTAGGTAATTTTTTTTATGGTTTGTTCACTTTATTGTTTTGTGGAACCTATAAAAGAACAAGGTGGTCATATATCAATGTAAGAGTTTTGAATGTTATTATCCATGGCGAATATTGGTTATGAGTGTGGACAATCAAGTACTAGGACAATTTCCTGCAATGTTATTTAACATTAATATTAGAAGTTGTTTATATGTTTGTATGTCTAAAACCAATGATACTGTGTTGCTGAAAGGAAGTCGTAATTGTAACTTCTGTTAATAGGCAGCATAAACTGATAAGAGGACTTATGATCCAATGGAATGAATTTTGTTTTATTTAATTATTTGGTTGAATTCTGTATGTCGTAAATATGTATACAACCTAGCTAAAATTATTTAGTAGCAAGGGAATGAATCTTTCTGTAATTGCTATTTAAAATTAATTAATTAGGGGATTGGGACTGACATAGTATGCACATTTAATTATGAATGATTTTTAATATATAATGAAATATAATTTTTCAAGGTAACGTTTTTCAGAAGGCCGTTTGGTTCCAAAAGGCTTAAATTGAACGTATCTTGGTATACCAGCCCCCTTTTTTTGGATATTAGAGTATTGCATTTACCGCACTTCGTGTATTGGGAAATCACTCAGTGTTGGTTATTATTTGTTTTTTTGTCTGCCATGTATATTGGTTTACCTTAAGTGCATTTTCATATATAATCTTCACTCATAATTATGCATTGCAGTTGTATATTGTGTCCAAAACTAAAGTGACGATTATGGTTGAGAAATACTTAGGCGTTATTCTCCTCTACCAAGAGTTGGACATGTGAATCTGTTTGACATGTGTTGTGCTTGAGAAATACTTAAGGCAGTGAACTAATAGGGAGAAAGGAATTGGATCATTTAGACTATAAATATTTTTTAGCTCATTTTCAAGAAGAAAAGTTTGTATCTCAATATCTAAAGAAACTATGATTGTAGAATAAGTGTCATGGAAATGAATTGTAAGTAATGACAGACCATTGAATTTGAGATTAGACCATTGAATTTGAGATTAGACATAATGCCTCTAGATTTTGACCATTGAACTTGATACATCATTGACTAGAAGGATTTCGACCATTTTAGTGGGTTTATTGCACCATTGTTGAAAACTAATTTGTGATGCATTTTGTTTTAGAAAATAATTGTCACAATTTAATTTAGTTTAGTTTTTGCTCTCTCCCTATATTTTATTTTAGTTTTTAGTTTTTGGTCTTTCTCTCTATGTGTATGTTTTAATTGATCTAACACATGGCGAATTTTGTTTCATTATCCACTGTACTGAAGGATAATAAAATAGATGAAGTGTTTTTGTATTTTTTTACGAAGGAGTGTTTTTTAATCAAGACCAAGGAAGAAACTTTCAGAAAATATATAAAACTAAAGTTTAAATGTATGTTTTCATGCATTCGTTCATGTTCGTGTGAGATATCTATACCACTATATAGCATTGCTCTTTTTCTTCCTTAGTTTCAAAATTAGAAATTCTTGTCATGACAGGAATTTCTAATTTTGAAATGGTGTTGTTGCAACAGTCTCATAGATTTCAATTTGGAATAAGATGGAAGCAATATTGTGAAGAGAAATGATATTTGTACAACCAATTTATGACAACTTTTGTGATAACTTTCTCTCTCATGCTCACATTATATTTTACTTTATCTTTCTATTGTTTTGGTTTTTGTGTCAATACCTGCTTTTTCTTTGTAAAACTATGGTTGTCAAATAAATCACCTAAAAGGTTGTTCAAATAACACATCTCTATTGTGAATTCTTTCTTGGTAGGCATGGGACCCATTGATGCTGGATGTAAAGCTTGACACCTGCATATTATGTATATGTGTAATTTATCATTGGCTCTATTTGCTAAACCCAAAAAAAGAGCTTTTAGCTTATAAGCTAATTTGACAAAAAAAGCACTGTTTGGTAACACAAAAGCTCTGCTTGGTACAACGAGCTTATAGCTTATTTAAGGAGCTTATAAGCTATTTTTCAGAAGCTACTTCAAGTAGCTTTTGAGCTTATAGCTTTTAGCTTCTCATTTTTTCTTCCATATTTACCCTTATTATTCAAAGCAAAAACTATCAGCTAATTTTACCAAACACTTCAACTAGCTTATTAGCTAAAAGCTATCAGCTAGCTTATTAGCTAAAAGCTATCAGTTAGCTTATCAGCTATCAGCTAATTTTACCAAACAGAGCCATTGTTGTTTTAGCATTTAGTGTATTCTTAGGTTTTTTTTTTTTAGGGATCCTATTTTGTTAGTATAGGTATTTTTGGAGTTTGTTATAGTGTTTCCTGCATAATAAAGATAATGTGCAAAACTTTTCTAATTTTGACATTAATAAAGTATTCTTTGTGGTTTTTGACTCTTTTATTTTCATATAACTTTGCTTTTGGAAAAGAAAAAAAAATGTTCTTTTACGTTGTAGTATTTTCTCTATCGAAGGAAATAAATATAACTTAACAATCATATAGAAGAGAGATGTGTTGTAAAAATTAGGAATAAATTATCTCTATAAAAGTAAGCATCATATAAATAAAAGTGTCAATTAAATATTAAAAAGAATAATTAAGGGAGATTTTAAGGAAACTTATTTGTTCTTGAAATTGCGGTGATTTGCAGTCGACATAATCGAAGTAAACAAACACAAAACTATGGAAGGAGATAACCTGCCAAACACTAATCCATTATATAACATGAGGCGTGACAAAGTCACTGTCCTTAAAGATTTATCCGCCTCATAAGCGCATATCCTCCCAGGATAACATGTTCTTCCCTGATATGAATCATATCAGAGGCGACAGAACAACTTGAATCTGATAAACACAGGAGGATGCAACCCACAATTAAAATATTTGGGAGGAGAGTAAAACTATGTTTTTGAGAGAAGAGTTTTTATTGTTGCTACTCATCATCAAAGGCTAGTCAAAGAAAAGCTTAAGGCCTGCTGCTTTTGTAAAGAGATTTTTTTCCAAGCAAGTAATGGCTTTGTCATGCAAAAATAAAGCCTTAATAATAGCTATTAAATTGTTAATGTTGAGAAGAAAATGTAACTGCCTTTGACCCAGTAAACCGAGTAAATTTGCTTAAATAATAATAAGTTAATTTCATTAACTTTTGAAATAAAATAAAACCTTAAAATTACAACAAGATGTTTCCCTAAAACAAAATTATATCAAAGAGAGGCAAAATATATCTGGCAATATCTGTGTTTTAACACTGTTAATTGAAGATATTGTTAACCAATAGATATGGTGAAGATACTAAAATAACGTCAAATGTGGTCTGTGAAGAAGTATTTCTCAATTTATGATTAAGTATGTTAATGTTAATACAATTGTATTCCACTTTTTATTTAACATCTAATTTTTTCCTTTTCTATGATATACTTTTATTCTTTATATTACAATCAAACGCACGGGTTGGCAAAATAGGTCGATAAGACCTATTGGTCTTTATTCTATGATATACATTTTCCTACGACAATATTTCTTCTGAGATCAAAAATTACTTATTGGTCTTTATTACAATCGATAGGACTCGTGCGGCGCACGCAGGGCCGTCTTAACAAATCCGTAGGCCCGGTTTTAGTTTTTAAAGGATGTAAAAAAAAATTAAATTTTAGGCCCCAAAAAAAACATTAAAGAAAATTATTACAAAAAATGCTCAAGCAAGACTTGAACCCATGACCACCCCCACTGAATCATGAATCAAAAAGCGGCCATGCCACTGATGCACTGCAATCCGTTTGATAATATCACCATTAATTAGTATATAACCAATATTTTCGTGCCTTGGAAACAAAAAAAATAATATTTTGGGCCCCAAAAAAATTGAGGCCCGGTGTCATAGCCCAGCCTCGACGGGCTATGGGCCGGCCCTGGGCGCACGGGTCGGCAATCTAGTTTCAACCACTAAGAAACCCCTTTGTTATTTCAGGATTGTTGCAAGTTTAAAGTTGTGAACATTAGAAAACAGAATTCCAACTATAACATGAAAACATAAGATGGTATATTCTAAATAGATAATTCAAATATTTTTTTTTACAAAGTTTAAATAGTTCAAAAACATCATGTTTCCATATAACATATTCTTTCTCTAACATAAAAAATGATACGGTTTCAAAACTGGTGTAAAAAACATTATTACTAGATGCTTTACATAAAACATTAATCTCGAATCTTGATGTTTCTTGATAAAGAATGAAGAATATGTTTCATCAAAATAACCAATTTTTCAAGTGTGTTAAATGCTAAGACATCCAAAAATAGAAAATTGTGAAACCTGATGACAATCAGCCATACTATATTTTTAGAGTTTTTTAATTAAGTTTTTAGTTTATTATTATTAGTAAAGTGTTTAATTTAGAGTCAATTCGAATAAATTCTAGTTTTTCATTTATTGAGTCAATTATATGTATTATTACTATTATTGTTGGCCACATGATCAAGCAAGAGCGAGGCATGATATTCTTTGAATGTTGGCTAGTAAAGAGGCTAAGAAGAAACATGAGATATTGGATGAAAAAAAAAAAGAATAAGTGGCTAGAGTCAGGGGATGAACGTTTTGGAACATAGAGAGCACCCATTACGGGATCATCACGTTTTGGGAATCAATGAATTGAAGGAAAGAGCAGCCACACAATGGAGAGAATAGCAATCTCTGGTTTTATTTTATTTTTATTATGTTGTTTAATTTTCTAAACATGCGTAGCTAGATTGGGCTTTTAGATGAATTTTGTAAACCGTCAAACTCTATTCTAATGCAATGATTCAAGAGTTAGGTTATGACATAGAAATTAATGCTGACATACACCCTTCAGCAGTTACAGTATCACATACGGAATTAGGGAGTTGTAACTCTAGAGGGTTCTGATTTAAGAGATTGAGCGGAATCAATTAGTTAATTTGTCGTGAAATTACAAGAATCATTGTAGAAGATAGATGCAATTTATCGAATAACGAGACAGAGAATTCGAAAGACATACTCATCTTCCCTTTAAATCTTAAACAAATTGCAAAAAGCATTAATAATAATGACTTTGCCGAATAGAAATTGAAACGGTCCATGTGGAGACGAATCTTATAAATTGTATTACTTCGATGCAATTTTAGTACACTTGCTAAAAATTTATTAAGTTTTTGGCTTCGTTGTCGGAGACTTTTGAATCGTTTAATTGAGACAATTTCATCATCATTTAAGATTTCTATCATTTATATTTTTGTCTATATGTTGTGACACCAATTTAAATTGACGAAGGAAATGATGGACAAAGACGAAGTTTGAGAATTATGATTATCTCGAGAGAGTTACATTAATTATGTGTGATGTAATAACATCAATCTTATAAATACTAATAATAGTTATTTCATGGTAAGACTACAAGGTCATTCATTATTTTATATTTCTTACAATATTAAGTATTGTGTTAGCATGTATACATCATACATGCGTCTAATTTTTCACGAAGGTTTTCCCCACGTTTGACTTGTTTCCTCAATTGTCTTTCTCTTTTCCACCACCTCCAATCTTTCTACCAATGAGAAAGCCTATGTTGTTTCCATCACTTTCCCCGTTTCCTTCATCGTTCCTTTTTGCATTATTGAGAAATTTTACAAAATTTCCACTACGGCCTCCACCATCGGGAAAGGTTTTATCGTTTCCACCGGTGCAAGCGTCATTGCTTGTGACTCCATCCTTCCAACGCACCCACCATCCATAGCAATTTAGCTCTTCATCTTCTATTTCAGCCACTGAAAAATAACCGAAACTTTTTATTAAATATTAAAAAAGGGAAAAAAAATGGTGTATACATGGCTACTATTTATATATAAAATGGGGTATACATGGCTCTTTTTCTTCATAAGACTCATTTGCCACAACAGAGATAAGAATAAAGGCATAAAAGCACAATAAAATAATCAAATTGGTTTTCATCGTAGTTACAACTAAGAGTTTCTTATGAAATATGATTTCAATCGACACTTATTTATAATGACCATGGGGCAAGATTGATATGAGAAGAATAAAGATCTTGATTAGATAAAATATAGCGTACAATAAAAAAAATAATGACCATAGGGGAAAATTGGTTAATTAATTGTGAGGATAATGGCTATTGAAACCATTGAAGAGTTACATTTGTACATTTTTGTTACCCGAGGTAAATAGGTTTTTTAAAGCATGACAACTAAAAAATGATTATGATGTTTGATAATTTCTTTAATGAAAATCATAGTTCCTTTTTTTTTTGTTTGTAAAAAATGATAATCATAGTCAAGAACAAATCGTTCTTTGTTCCATATCATCTATATCGAGCCATAATATTAATTTCGTTAATATGCATATGTATCGATTTATGTCCATAGCTTTCTGACATCCCAACTATATTGCCTGCCACCCCAAAAATCTTACAATCAATTCCATTAGCTCAAAATATTTATGGATATTAAAAAAGAAAACAAAAGCAAGGGAAATGGGTTTATTGTGATATGTTATATTCAAGACTATAATATTCTATCAATATAATAAAAGGAAAATACCCTAGAAAAATCATATATATTATTTTCTCAATTTTTTACACATCTTTTTTTTTTTTAGGTAAAAATTGTCAATTTCTTTCCAAATCAAATAATAAAATCTAACATTTATTGTCTAAGTCATATTTGTAAGAACCAAGTTGGTTCATATACAACATCTATCTTTGATGTTTTCATGATAATGAAAATAGGGTATATGAACCAACAATTTCTAATATATGTTGTCTGTTTTATTAATTGTGTGGGTTACACATCCAATCAATAAGCAACTGAGATAAGATCATCTGTAATAACTAGAAATAATAATGTGATATATATCAAGGGTAGAACACATAATGTGTCACTAGAAATGATTGTCTTGTTCATACTAAGTATGAAATAAAGTAATAAACAACATAAGTACTTTCTATCAAAGAAAGAAACCATGTTATGAGTGAACAAAGGTCGTTAAGGGGAAATACTTCCATGACATAGTTTTGGTGCCATTGGTGCCATTGGGGAAATCCTAGCCATTGATGTGTGTGGGGATGTGTGTGTGATGTGTGTGTGTGTTGTGGAGATGCAAGCTATGGCACCAAAGTGCTACTCGTTGTTAAGAGTTTGTTATGGGATTGCTTGCTTCTGAAGTAACCAAGTGTAACAAACTATATTGAAAAGCAGAAACACTTTCTTTTAAAAACCTCACCTTTGTTCCAACAAATTCTATATTCTGAGGAAAAAAAAAAACTTGAACAATTTAAGCTTGGATGAAATTGTGTTAGATGAGAGTGATTAGAACTTGTTGTAAATCAATCAAGTACGCATCAATATAATCAACTTTCGAAGGGTTATTATTTAGTTGGAGTGATATAGAATTTAAATTGTACATTCTCTATGAAGAGAGTTAAAATGCGAAAAAATTACTTAGCACTCGCTTCAAACACGAACTCAACCTTTCGTAATTTGGCATATTGGTTGCAACCACCTATGTTTAAAGGTCGTTCTTGCCATATAAGTAAATACTTTGTTCCTCAACAAGGCTCCAACCATGAGTGTTGATAAGAATAGAAGGTTTCTAGTAGAGCCTAGATAGGCGGAGGAACATTACTTATATAGCCTAGAGAGACAGAAGAATAATACTCAAACAACCTGAGTAAAGAATAATGACTAGAGAGGCAAGAACAATACTTAACTCAAGAAACATGTTGCTAAATCTTAAGGAATCTTGAATTTGTGATTTTGGTTGTTTGCTGTGTTATTATTGTTGTGAATTCGGTCGATTCCAAACCTCACATCAATGAAATTTAGATTCGTGGAGCAAGTATTAATGACAACCAATAACCAAAAGAAAATAATCACAAGCAACAACAACAATCTAGATTCAATCTAGAAATCAAGTGCATAGCAAAACCACAATCTAACCTAAGAATAAACAAGATAAAGAGAGTATAGGAAAGATAACAACACCAAGAAATGTTTACCCAGTTCGCTCCAACATGACCTACTCTGGGGGAGCGATTGATCTCTCAAATCCACTATCAATGAGTTCTTACAAAGAGATACAAAAAATGTTACAAGTAATTAGCTTCAACAAGCTCACAAAGAACAAACCCTAATTTCTACCCTTTTCCCAATCTCATAAATGAACAAGACACTCAATGATTTTCACTCACCCAAGGTGTTTACAAATGTTCCCCAACTCTAGAATCTAACCCCTAAAAGAGAACCAACCCTTAGCCTTTGATTTCCTAATGATCTTCTCTTTTGGTTTCACAAGACTTTCCCAAGTTTCTCACAATTGACTCTTCACTCATGTGTTTCCTGTAACACCCTATTTCTATTAAGCGGTAAAACGCGCGAATACATCAGAAATATTCTAGAAATAGATGCTACGTCTCAAAACAAACCCAACAATATCATGCATATATATAATATCTCAACGATCACAGCGGAATTCAAATCATAAACTTCAACATATACATGCCATGGTCAATAAATCCTCAAATGAAAATACTCCAAGTCCGACAAGTGGACAATAGCAACAACATAACAACAGAATCCAAACAACAACTAGACGCTAATCCTAATCAGAGCCTAGATACTACGACACTGACACGACAACGGAGAAAGCTCCCGTCGTCCAAACATCCCACAAGCAAACTCACCAAGCATCTAGTCCTGCACAACGTCTACCCATCCATACAGACAGGTAGGCGGTCGAAACCACTGGGGGTAAGTATTACATTAATCATAATCAAATTATAACAGACAGATGTATAATTGTAAAAGAGTTCACAAGTATTTGCATGCATGTTCAACATCAATCATTCAATCATACAAGCAATACAAGTACACACTTACCACCCATCATTAACAACCTCAAAAACAACCATCTGACAATTCAATTTATGCAATGCGCCTAGACTTGACACATATATGCATGTGGTACCAATTCAACAACAATGGATGCAACAAAAACATCCAAGTAAGAGTACACCTCCTCTTACTATGTAAAAGTACACCTCCTTTTACATTTCAACAACAACAACAACATGATATGATGCATGGACATATAGCAATGACTCGATAATGCACAACTCCAACATAACAACTATCAAAACAATGTAAAAGTACACCTCCTTTTACATTTCAACAACTCAACAACATTGCATTATCAAGAATCATGCCCATACATTCAACAATCATAGCTCACATAAGGTTCATCAACGTTCATCATCATCAATTTACAATTCGTTTCCATTTACATCACATAAATCAAGTAAAATGGAATAGCACAACAATTTATGATAAGCATCATTCTCAACCTTCCACAATTATTCAAACACAATTATTTAATCATATGTGACCATTCACAAAAGATTCATAAGACTTTAGTCCTTCAAGATTCATTTCTACTAAGTTCGTCTCCAAAAGTCACCTTTTAAAAATAATAGAATTTATGAACCAAAACCAACTCTACAAGCTCAATTGCCTATGCCATGTATTCTCACAAGTCGCTTATAGGTGCAGTAGAGGATACATAAGCATTTCATCGGCCAAGAACAACGAATTCAAGAAAAACCCAAAGTTCGTCTCACTCTTCACTTTTTCCCAAAATTTTCCATTTTCAAAACAAAACAAGTTCAAACTTGATAGAACCAATCACATCCATTTTTAAAAATCATATAAACAATATACAACTCTAATCCCACTTCAATATCCGGAGAAAACAAGTTTTTGGAAAAATTGACGTTTGGACCGTTTTCACAAAAGTTAGACGATTTTCATAATTTCAAGTCCAAACCAACTCAAATCTTGTTCCAGTAGGATTAAAGGTGTAAACAGGTGTTAATTAAGTCCAAAGAAACATTTTAGAAGTATTAGATTGGTCCCCAAAAGCTCAAACGAACAAAACAGAAAAGCTGTTTTCTGGCAATTTCGCTATTAGCGAAATCTGAGCTATTAGCGAAATTCTTCTGACAATTTCGCTATTAGCGAAATTTTCGCCAACAGCGAAAAAAGTCCAGAGAGTTTCGCTATTAGCGAAATTCTGGCGAATTTCTTCAGCTGTTACGGGTTTTCACACCATTTTCACCCAAAATCCCATTTTTCAATTCCCCAACTCCCAAATCACGTTCCAGAAAATGTTTATGGGTCAAAATAGGTTCAATACACTTAAACAAACATAAATCATGCACTAGAAACAACAATATGGCTCATTTCATCAAAATTATGAATTTTCTCAAAAACACCCACATAACCACAAATCTCCTCATGAATCCATAAATAACGATTCCAGTCACACCAATTTGATTCTAACAGTTCAACAATCATCAACAACAACTAGTGGACACAACTTCATGCACAATTCAACATCACAACTTCATTTTTCATCAATTTTGCTCAAGAACACAAAACACCAACAACTATGCATTTAAACATGTTAATTCACATACTAACATGTAATTATCATACAAATCATGTTCTCTATCATAACAACAACAATTATGCACGAATTCAGAACAAATGGATTCAAATTATCAATTCCATAAAAATGGGTTCAAATGAAAAATGATGAAATTATGATCAAAAACTAACCCCCTTACCTCTAACACCAAGAATCCTTAATTCAAGCCTCAATTAGCTCCTAGGTGTTGAATCCACTCTTCTAGCTCTAGCCCTTGCTCTTGTTGTGGTCTCTAGCCTCTACCTCTTCTCTTCCCAAATGAAATGAAATGAATAATGTTGTGAAACCTAATTTTCACCCACAACTAGAGTTTATATATGTGCTCTCATCAATTGGGCTTAACTCTCAACCTTAATGGGCCTAACCCATTTCTATTCTAACACCCAAAATGTCACTACTCACTTAACGGTAAATTAGAACACTAACTGTCACTTACCGGTAAATAAAATAATTACTACATTCTCTCTAGTAACTTGGTAAAATAATATTCTTACTAACACTCAAAAATAATCCTCAACCAAAATTACAAAATTACCCCTACTCTCAAGATGACCAAAATGCCCCTAAGACCAAAATGACTAAAATACCCTTTTTCACCGAATACTACAATCCCCAATCAAAAATACACACAAAAGCAAATAATCACATAATAGCACACACAACACACATAAATAATTAATAAAATAAAACTAGCGAAAATCGGGCTGTTACATTTCCCAACCCCATGAATCTCTCCCCAAAAGGCACCAACCCTTTCCTAAGAGCCCCCTCTTTTGGTTCTCCAAGATTCACATCTTGAAGCTTTGAACCTCACCCAAAGACCCTCAACCTTTAGTATCTAAATACCCTAAAAGTTCCCTCCTTTGGTTTCCATGAGATTCACCCAGCTTGCTTCAACAAATGGGTCATGAAGTGCTTAAATAGTGTTCAGGATCACGTAGAATCGTACTGCGATTTCTTCCATCGTACTACGTTGGAGCAGGTAACAGTGCAGTATTATGCCTTATCCATCAAAATCGTACTACGATTTCTCCCATCGTGCTACGATTTTTCCAGTGGCAACTCAAACCTGAACCATCGAAAATCGTATTACGATCCCCTGCAATCGTACTACGATTTTTTCATAACTTCAACATCCAAATTTTGAGTCAATTTTCAACAATTATAATATAGAGAGTCTAATGAGGCTTTGAAAAACAATACTAAACACTTGAAGAAGTGTTTAAAATAGTTACTTTACCAATTGATTGTAAGAGATAGAGTTGTCAAAACGCGCTAACCGGTCCGTTTAAGCCCGATCCTGACGGGCTTCTGTAATATCCCACTTGTCAGTATCAGAATATTACCAGTCGATCGTGCTAGAGGATTAATGTTACGGAAAGTAAGTATGACGGAAATATGTATTATGTGATGTCAGCTAAAAACGAGTTAAGTATCAATGTCGTATCTAACACGCTTAAGACGAAGGGCATTTTGGTACTTGCACGTAAAAGGGGTATTTATGTGATTTGGTCCCAAGAATATTTCATTTCCCATTTTCTCTCTCTCTCTCCAGGATTGAGAAAAGGGATTTGCTCTCCGTTCTCTCTAAACCATCGCCCACTTTCCCCCAATCTTTCTCCATTAAAGCTTCTAAATACATGATATTGGTGAATCAAGCATGAATTATGGTATTTTAGCAAGCAAGAAGCAACAAAGAGAATGGATTGAATTTGGATTGGTAGAAAAGCTAAAGATCATGGATGAAGCAAGAGTTAAGGTTTGATCTTTGGAAGCTTGGGACTTGAAGCAATTGCCGGAATCATGATAAAGTGAGTTCTTAGATAGTTTATCCTACCATTGGGTTGTGCAATTCTTGTGAGAAAACATGAATTTTGCTAAGTTATGTTAGTTTATGAAAATTAGGGTTTTAGTACCCCCTTTGTACCATTTATGATCAAATATTGTTAATTGATGACATGCATATGATATAAGCTTTTGTATGATGTTTTGGAAGATTAGGATGCATTAGAACACTTGGAATTTGAGGTTTTGTGTAAAAATACGATTTCTGCACTTCTGGACTGGTGTATGTACGCTTAAGCGTGCACAGCACGCTCAAGCGTGCAAAACTTCGTAACTTCTGGACTTGCACGCTTAGAGCACGCTTAAGCGACCTGGAAAGCGTCCTGCACGCTTGGAGCACGCTTAAGCGTGCAGCTCCTGTTATACCCTAATTTTGGACCTAAAAATACTTGTTCAATTCTTCTTTTCTTGCATTATAAGTCATTTGGATTGTCTCTGATCAATTACATCTTTCTCTGCATTTTATTTCAATGTTATTTGTAAAATTCACACATAAGGGTATTTTAGTCATTTCCTGCATTCAACTCATTTTAATCTTTGAAAATTGTTTGAGTCTTTTAATTTGGTTTGTATAAGTCTTTGTTTCAATCTCATGTCAAAATTCATTTCAAAAAAATCAGTTGAGTCATTTTTTTTAGTCAGTTTAGCCTTTAGGGGCATTTTAGTCATTTCCTATGTCAAAATTTCTCTCAGTCTTTTAAAAATTTGTTTGAGTCTTTTCATTTGGTTAGAATAAGTCCTTATTTCAATTCTATGTCAAAACCCTTTCCAAAAATTGCATTTGAGGTCATTTTGAGTCAGTTTTGCCCCCAGGGGCATTTTAGTCTTTTCAAGTGTCAAAGCTCTGTTCAAATCTTAAAAGGTGCCTCTGGGTCTTCCAAGTTGGTTTAAATAAACTGTTGTGTCAATTCTCTGTTAAAAATCCATTTTTAAATTGCATCTGAGTCATTTTTAGTCGTCTTATCCCTAAGGGCATTTTGGTCATTTCACACGAAATTTCGACAGAGAGAGGTTACTTTAAAGTACCTCATTTAGGCCATTGGTTCGTTTTAGTCCGTTTTGTCAAATTTTAATCGTTCCACTTTACGTTTTTTCCAATTTACCAATTTTATTCAAATTTTATTATTATTTTTATTTTTTATTTTTTTAGTCTCTAAACTTTTAAAAAATTGCATTTTGGTCCTTTTACTTTCGCAAATTGCACTTTGGTCCTTTCTTCCTTTTATTTTCTTTTCTCCTTCCTTTTTAAATTTACATCTTAATCCTTTAAAGTCAACTCTTGTTTTTAGTCTTTTTTAGTCAATTGCAGGTTGGTCCTTAACTTCCAAAAATTGCAAATTCGTCCCAAAGTCTAAAAAATTGCAGGAAGGTCCTCAGGTCCCAAATTTAGTCCAAAGCCGAAGCTCTTAGTCCACATCCAGGTGGCATGTCCTCATTGGTTCACCGTCACACTTGGCAGCCTATAAATAGGCCACATCATTCAATGCAGAAAAAGAATCAATCATTCAACGCCAACTCATCAGAAAACCACAGAAACAGATCATCATTTTCTCTCTCTATTCTGTTACGATCAAAATCTCAAAAACTCAAGAACACAAAGAACACAATGAAGAACCCTAGAATTCCAGAACAAAGAATTGAATCGAATTGAAGTGAATCCACTGCAATTCTCAGAGATTCACATTCGAATCTTCATCATCGAATTGAGGAAACTGCAATTCAAGCACAACTTCAAAGAAATTGTGCGATCACAGTTCGAAGAGAGTGAGAAGAAGAGGAATTGAAGCAAAATCACAGTTCGAAGAAGAAGAAGATCAAAACACCGATTTATTTTCGGTTTCGAAACTTACCAGAAGCATCAAAAGCTGCGTGGATCTTTTTTGTTCGAATCTCCGAATCAAACTCAGGTAATCATCCAAACATCTTCGTTTTTCATTGCAAAAAGCTCAACGAAGGCTTATAATCACGAATAAACGGTGAATCGAAGAAAGATTTTGAAAAAGATTCGAAGAAGTTCGAACGAAACCCTAAAAATGTAAATTGTCCAAGATTCACCGTTTATTTCATAAATCTAGTTTCAAATCCATAATCAGTGAAGAAAGTAGTTCGAATTAGGGTTTTGTTTCAAGAAATTTCGAAAAGAAAGTTGAAACCCTAAAGAACGTAATGATCCAAAATCAAACCTGTGAAAAACGTGTAGATCGAAACGTTTTGGACACTTTTCTTCAAAAAACGTGTATATCGAAACGTTTCAAACTCTTTTTCTTCAAAAAAATGTCAAAATCGAACGGTTCGAACAACTTTCTTCAGGAAATAGCAAGATCGAAGTACTTCATATTCGTTCTATGTTTGATAAGTGGATTGATTCATAGTTCATAGTGTAAAAATCATGTTTGATGTGTGAAAACCACGAGAGAAGCCATGAGAGAACGAGAGAATCTGAGAAGAAGAAAGAGGAATTAGGTTTAGAAATGAATTGGACCGGTCATGCTTGTTTTTATACAGATGTGAACCGGGTTGGTTCATAGAAACCAGTCTGGTTCACTTCTGGATCTTATGTCAGCCGTTGATCTTGCTATATGATTAGATGTGTGGTCCTGATTTGCTCTTGTTGTGTGTCTCTCTTAGCTTACGATGCACCATGCGTTCCCAGCCCTTAGATTCAGGTTTGTGATGGACTTGGATCAATCCAACGCCTCTGAGGCATCTGGATAGTCCAAGATCCATCAAGACCTTGGGCCTGGGTCGTTTCTTTGTGTTTTCCTGGATTTTGTTTGTTTTCTTGCTATTTGTCACGCAGCCTTGTATTTTTACACCTTCACCATGCCTAAAATTCTTTGAAAAAAATTTATAAAAAATTGTGAATGTTTCTTTTTATTTTTGCAACCTTTGTATGATATTTTTGTACTGAAAATGGATAAAAAAAATAATGTGTTGTGTTTTGCTTTATTTCTTGAGTTTTATGACAAAAAAAACTTGTGAAAATGTGCATCAATTTTGATTCCAATCCTTGATACATGCTTGAGATTTGTGATGTGTGATTTGGTGATGGATTTGTCACTGTTTGGATGAGTTTCTTGCTGAGTGTGAATATGTGTGATTAGTTACTTGTTTTACAAGGCAAATTAGTGCTTGTTTGAGAAAAATAAAGTGTTAAATGCATATAGAGATGAATCACGATCTTGCAAGTTGAGTAGAAACTTCTAATTCCCACACTTTTGCTGCATTAAAACTCACTTTAAAATGGTCATAATGTGGAAGTTATAGGTCATGTGCATCTTGAAGTATTGTGATTAATTTCTAATATGCTTTAACACTTTATCTTTGAGTTTTTGCCTTTGTTTAATATCTTCTTGCCTTATTATTACTTCATGATACTTGGTGCTACTAACTCCTTTCATTTCATGTTTCACATATTTCATGAGCATCTCCATTTCATCCCATATTCATCTCTATCTCTCTTGCAATTTAAAATCTTTAGAATTCATGCCAAGTTTAGAATGTAATACTTAGGACTTTTTGTAATATTTTACTTCATGCATTTTTTTTTAATTTCATGCAAGACCATAGAATGTATCTAGGCCAATGATGTAAAGGACAATGGACTCTAATAATGTACACCGACACAAGCACCGACACATGCACACACACCCCTTTAGGTATATAGTTAGAATATGCATGTTTAGATGTATGTTTAGGATTGTATGTTTAGATGAATGTTTAGGCTTTATACTTAGAAAAATCATTTTCCAAAAAACTTGAACAAACATCATTCAAACCATTTTCTAAATAAACCTTGGGATCAAAATCCCATTGTAATTTTCCCTTTTATTTTCTTAATCAAAAATTCAATGAAAATAATCATATTTGACTTCTTTTGCAAATAACTAATTCAACCCCACTTTTTACAATCCCATGCCCTTGAGGCCTCTTTCTATTCTTCAAAATCCCATTTTCAAACTTAAAATCAACCAACAAAAACAAAAACATTTTTGGAAGAGAACTACGGTGGATTTGATCCCTTAAACGGGTACGTAGGCAAGGAACAAAATTCCTTCAATTCAACTAAAATAAAAATCCAAAAATATTCTTCTCCCTCCAATTCTTCACTTAGTAAATACTTAGGTGTAAATAACATTTCAAAATAGCATTTAAAAATAAAGCGCACGCGTAGAAATTAAAGACGGTTCCTATAGGATACTATAGTCGTTATGGGTGCCTAACACCTTCCCGTAGCGAAAACAACTCCCGGACCTCGATTCTCAAGGGTTTTGCTTACTTTTTCCCTTCCCAAGAAAAAATAAGATATCACCGGTTTAAAAGGTTCAAACGTAATCAATGTTGGACACCCGAAAACCAAGATAAAACAGCTGGCGACTTCACTGGGGAGATTCGAGAGTTACGCCTAGTCTTTATTTCCACGCTTGCGCTTTCATTTTTACTTGCTTCTTTTACTTGCTTTCCTATGTGAATAAATGTTTAATTTCTTGCAAACGTGTGGGGTGAGAATATCAAAAGTCTTGCACCCGGGCTGAGTGAACTTAGGATTTAGGAGGGATATAATCGACAGTTCATTCCGGGGGTTGCCTCGTGTTTTGGATTATGCGATCAATCCCACATAGCTAAGGCATTTTGGAGGTGATGTTGTCGGCGCGTGTTGTCGCGTTTAGGCACTTTGCTTCTAATTGTTCTATGACGCTATGAACCGTAGATAACCAAACCCATCCATGGCCATTTTTTAGGACGTAATGCGGAGGCTAAACCGAGTGTTGTCTCGAGTTTTAGTTGTCACGCGATACTACACTCAAGTTAGACCTTCCGCGTATAATCATGGAGCGAGTGTTGTCTCGTGACACCGTTATATACGTCGGAGAGGTTGCAACTTGGGAACCTTTTTAGAACCCGGTTACTATATCCTAAAGCCCTAGATTCACCGGACACCGTGTCCACCCATGACTCCTCGACTTTGAACTTCAAACCCACCATGTTTTCTCCGAACTTGAACATAATCATGTATTCATGCATTCATGCATACATGCATAAACTTTTGACATGCATTGTTATCGAAAGGCTTAGACAAGTTGAATTTGTAAACATTGTAGGAATGAAGAAGACTAAGTCCTACAAGTTCAAGGAAGTGGATTTGGCTAGTTTGAGAGATTTGGCACTCAAGATCGAGGATCCGACTGGTTTCCGACGTCGTTACGGGGCTTTACTTACTATTCTCCAGACTAATGTGGATGAGAAGCTTGTGCACACTCTAGTGCAATTCTATGATCCGGAGTGTCGGTGCTTTACTTTCCCCGACTTTCAGTTGGTGCCTACTCTAGAGGCCTATTCTTCCTTGATGGGTCTATCTATTGCTAAGGGGATACCTTTCTCAGGACCTGAAAATCCTCCTACTCCATTGGTTATTGCTAAGGATCTCTATCTCAAGACCACCGATGTCTCCAAGAATCTTGTCACTAAGGCACGAATCTGAGGGTTCACTTCAGAGTATCTTCTTGGGAAAGCCAACCTTAATACTACTTGTCAGGACACTCTTGAGGCTATTCTTGCACTTCTCATCTATGGGCTTATTCTCTTTCCGAATCTTGATGGCTTCGTGGACATGAATGCTATTATGATCTTCCACTCCAAGAACCCGGTCCCTACTTTGCTAGCTGACACATACCATGCTATTCACGATCGTTCCGACAAAGGTCGTGGATACATTCTTTGTTGTGTGCCTCTCCTCTATAGGTGGTTTATTTCGCACCTTCCGGAGTCTTTCCACGACAATCCGGGGAATTGGTCTATTTCACAGAGGATTATGGCTCTCACTCCTAATGAAGTGGTTTGGCTTACTCCAGCTTCTAGAGTTAAGGAAATCATCTTCGGTGGAGGAAAATTTCTTAATGTACCTCTTCTTGGTACCCGGGGCGGAATCAACTATAACCCGGAGCTTGCTTTGCGACAATTTGGTTTTCCGATGAAAGATAAGCCCATCAATCTTGCTACAGCTCCTTACTTCTTTCACTACTCCAATGCTCCCACGGGAATAAAAGAGGATTTCATGGATGCTTGGTCCAAACTTCGGAAGAAAGAGGTGAAGCACATGGGTGTAAGGTCCGGTGTTGCTCATAAGGCCTATACACAATGGGTAATAAACCAAGCTGAGGAGATTGGTATGCCTTACCCCTCTATGAGATATATGTCCGCATCTGTTCCTACCATGCCTTTGCCTCTACTCCCACCTACCCAGGAGATGTATCAGGAGCATCTAGCTATGGAGAGTCGGGAGAAGCATCAGTGGAGGGCTAGATACTATGAGGCTGAGAATTTGATCATGACTTTGGACGGAAAGGATGAGCAGCAGACTCATGAGGTCCTGACACTGAAGAAAGAGTTAGCTAAGGCTAGGAGAGAGATTGAAGAGAAAGATATGTTGCTTATGAGAGACTCTAAGAGGGCTAGGGGGGCCCGTGACTTCTATGCACGATACTGCAGCTATGAGTCTGAGTCTGAGGACGATGCTTCCACTTCCTACGCTTGAGGATTTCCTTTTCTTGTTGTTATTTCCATTTGTTTATGTCAGAATTGTCTTGTAAAACTATATGATGGTTGTTAATTGTTGTTTAGTTATGTTTACAAGTTTCTAGTTTGTCTAAAAAACCCTTCGATAACACAAAAAGAGTCTTTTTGCATATGCATTAACACATTTCATGCATCATATGCATTCATTGGTCACAAAAAACTTCTCTCGTGCTCATTGCCTCCTGGTTTTGTCCGCCGCAGTCTGAAAAGTGGCTCGTGTTCGCAAAGTCTACCAACCAGATAGAATTCATCAAACAAGATTTCACAAGAGAAGAATGATGGCTAACTTTGAAGAAGAAAATGCCCAGCTTCGTGCCGAATTGGCTGCTATAAAAGAAGACTTGGCTAAGGCTCATGACGCTATGTCCGCTATGATGGCTGCACAGGAACAACCAGCCACTTCTGTTCCAGTTACTGCTGAGGTGATTCCCTCTATCCCACTGTCTACTGTGGCTACTGATGCTCGTTTTGTTATGCCCAACGGCCGTCCATATGGCCTCTCAGCTTACTACTCTCCTAATATTGCTGCTGGTGTCTCTGGTTTTGCTGGTCAAGGACAGATTCCTGTATCCACTGCTATGCCTCAAGTAACCACTGTTGTTACCGATCCTATTGTACACACTGTGCAACAGGTGATTGATGTTGACACTCCGCGTGGACAAGATCCCGCAATGGAAGCTATGAAAAGACAGTTGAGGGAGTTGGCTGGAGAACTCCGTGAGGTCAAGGCTAGCCGGGGAAACAATGGTGCTCCTGCTAAAGCTCGTGATCTATGCTTGGTATCCCGATTTGAGGTTCCTAAGAAATTCAAAGAGCCAGAATTTGACAAATACAGCGGAACTTCTTGTCCACACAACCATGTCATCCGGTATGTCCGAAAGATGGCTAACTACGCAGATAATGATGCACTGATGATCCACTGCTTTCAGAGTAGCTTGACAGATGATGCAGCAGATTGGTACACTAGTTTGAGCAAAGACAACATCCATACTTTTGAGGAACTCGCTGCTGCTTTTGAAGGTCAATATGAATTCAATACCCGTCTGAGGCCAAATAGGGACTCTCTTAAAGCCCTGTCTCAGAGATCAGATGAAACCTTCCGTGAATATGCTCAGAGATGGAGAGGGGCAGCTGCCCGTGTTTCTCCTCGACTTGATGAGGAAGAATTAACACAGACATTCCTGAAGACTCTGAAGAAGGAATATAAGGAAAGAATGATAGTCTCTGCTCCAAACAACTTCTCTGATATGGTCACAATGGGAACTCGTCTAGAGGAGGCCGTCCGAGAGGGTATTATTGTTCTTGAGAAAGGTGAATCTTCAACCAGTGCGCCAAAGAAGTACGGTAATGGCCACCATAAGAGGAAAGAATCTGAAGTAGGGATGGTATCTGGCAATCCATCTGCAGCTGCTACACAATTACCTCTGCCTTATCAATACATGCAATACTCTCAACATCCTTTCTTCCCGCCATTCTATCAACATTATCCTCTGCCGCCGGGTCAACCACCAGTGCCCGTCAATGCCATCGCTCAGCAAGTACAACAACAGCCTCCTGCTCAACAGCAACGGCAGCAACAACAGGGTCCCCGACCCAAACCTTCTTTTCCACCAATACCAATGCGGTATGGTGAGCTACTCCCAACCCTACTTGCTAAGGGACACTGCGTCACTAGACCAGGCAAGCCTCCGCCTAATCCATTGCCTCCCAGGTTCCGACAGGATCTGACATGTGAATTCCACCAGGGTGCTCAAGGCCACGATGTTGAAGGTTGCTTTGCTCTGAAATATATTGTGAAAGACCTGATAGAAAAAGGACGGTTGACTTTTGAGAATAGTGTTCCTCATGTTCTTGACAACCCGCTCCCAAACCATGCTGCTGTTAACATGATTGAGGCCTTCGAAGGAATCCCTGTTCCTCAAGAAGAGCCCATATTGGATGTCCGCAATGTTGCCACTCCCTTGGTGCCATTACATGTCAAGCTCTGCCAGGCTTCTCTGTTCAAACATGATCATACTTCTTGTTCAGAATGTCTCCAAAATCCTATGGGCTGTCGTGTGGTGCAAGATGACGTCCAGAGTCTGATGGATGACAAGTACTTGATTGCCAGTGATGTATGTGTGATTGTGCCAGTATTCCATGATTCTCCTGTTGAAACTGCATCTCATACAAGGAATGTTGAACCTTTGGTGATCAGGTTACCTGGTCCGGTGTCATATACCTCTACAAAAGCAATTCCTTACAAATACAATGCAACCATGATTGAGAATGGAGTGGAGGTGCCTCTGGTATCCCCAGCTACAGTTGATAATGTTGCTAGTGAAAATACAGCTCTGAGAAGCGGGAAAGTCCGTCCACCCTTGTTTCAAAAGCAGGTGGTCACACCTATCGCCACGATAACTCCACCAGTTGCTCCTCCTGTTGATAAGAACCCCGGCCCATCAGGCCAATCTATTGAAGAGGCTAATCTGGATGAAATTCTGAGGCTTATCAAGAAGAGTGACTATAAGATTGTTGACCAACTGCTGCAAACTCCGTCAAAGATATCCATCTTGTCTCTGCTCATGAGCTCAGAGGCTCGCAGGAAGGTGTTAATGAAGATACTGGAGCAAGCTTATGTTGACCACGAAGTTTCTGTGGATCAGTTTGATGGGATAGTGAGTAATATTACTGCCTGCAACAACTTGGGGTTTAGTGACGATGAACTCCCCGAAGCAGGGAAACACCACAACTTGGCTCTACATATCTCGGTGCATTGTAAGTCTGACATGATATCCAACGTGTTGGTGGACACTGGATCATCGTTGAATGTAATGCCTGAGTCCACACTAAGGCAATTGAGTCATCATGGAATTTCTCTGAGGGGTAGCAGCTATCTGGTTAAAGCTTTTGATGGATCCCGCAAGGATGTTCTCGGGGAGGTAGACTTGCTAATTACCATTGGTCCTGAGACATTTCAGATTACTTTCCAAGTCATGGACATCAATGCTTCTTACAGCTGTCTCCTCGAAAGACCGTGGATTCATGACGCTGGAGCAGTCACTTCTACTTTGCATCAGAAGCTCAAGTTCATGAGGAACGGTAAGATCGTCACTGTACATGGGGAAGAAGCATTTCTGGTTAGCCAAGTATCATCTTTCTCTTGTGTTGAAGCAGGGTCCGCTGAAGGGACGTCGTTTCAAGGCTTGACCGTCGAGGGTGCAAAACCCCGGAGAGCTAGTGCTAGCATGGCTTCATTGAAAGACGCCCAGAAGGCTGTTCAAGAAGGGCAAGCTGCTGGCTGGGGCAAAGTGATTCAGATTCTGGAAAACAAGCGTAAAGAGGGTCTTGGATTCTCCCCAACCTCAAGCATTTCAATAGGAACTTTCTACAATGCTGGGTTTATCAATGCTATTGCTGAAGATACTGCTGAGAGTAGTTACGTACCTGCATTTGTTGTACCAGGAGGCACTGTGAGAAATTGGGAGGCCATTGATGTTCCTTTAGTCATGCATGCTTCCATGTAATGTGTCTTGTTGCTCATGTTTTTCTTTGTTTTCAAAATAACAATCCTTTCGCTCTGCCCAAGGCGAAAGTGATATCATTGTAAGGGCGTGTTTGTTTCGGCATTGCCGTTATCAATAAAAGTTGTCGTCTTTTTTCACGACTCTTTGTTTCTTACTTTTTAGTGCCTTTTTCTTGGAAATAATGGTAATGCCAGAAAAAACCAAAACGTCTGCATTTTCTTATTAATTTCAAAAATCTGCATGAAAAACTTTTTCTAAAAATCATCCCAATCATATTATGCAGATTGAACCACAATAAACCCGTTGAACACAGTGACCCTATGGTTCCTCCAAATTTTGAATTCCCTGTATATGAAGCTGAAGATGAGGATGATGATGACGAAGAGATACCGTATGAGATCACTCGACTGCTTGAGCAAGAAAGAAGAGCCATTCAGCCTCACCAAGAAGAAATTGAACTCATCAACCTGGGTACTGAAGAGAACAAGCGAGAGATCAAGATTGGTGCAGCACTTGAGCCGGAAGTGAAAAAGAAGATCACTCAGCTTCTCCATGATTATCCAGATGTCTTTGCATGGTCCTATGAAGATATGTCGGGTCTAGATCCCAAGATTGTGGAACATCGGATACCGACAAGGCCTGAATGTCCTCCTGTCAAACAGAAATTGAGAAGGTCTCGTCCAGACATGGCTCTTAAGATCAAGGCTGAGGTGCAAAAGCAAATTGATGCGGGTTTCCTCATGACAGCTGAATACCCTGAGTGGATTGCCAACATTGTACCAGTACCAAAGAAAGATGGGAAAGTTCGAATGTGTGTTGATTACAGAGATCTGAATAAAGCCAGTCCAAAAGATAACTTCCCATTGCCTCATATCGATGTGCTTGTTGACAGTACTGCTCAATCCAAAGTGTTCTCTTTCATGGATGGTTTCTCTGGTTATAATAAGATACGAATGTCACCTGAAGATAGAGAAAAGACATCCTTTATCACTCCGTGGGGAACGTTCTGTTATAAAGTGATGCCGTTTGGCTTGATAAATGCTGGTGCTACCTATCAAAGAGGTATGACCACTCTATTTCATGATATGATTCACAAAGAGATTGAAGTATATGTTGATGATATGATTGTGAAGTCAAGTGATGAAGAGCAGCATGTGGTATATTTGAAAAAGATGTTTGAAAGATTGAGAAAATACAAGCTGCGATTGAATCCTAACAAGTGTACATTCGGTGTAAGATCTGGAAAGTTGCTAGGCTTCATTGTCAGTCAAAGAGGCATTGAAGTTGATCCTGACAAAGTCCGAGCCATCAGAGAGATGCCAGCCCCTCAAACAGAAAAGCATGTCAGAGGTTTCCTCGGACGTCTGAATTACATTTCAAGATTCATATCTCACATGACTACTACCTGTGGGCCAATTTTCAAATTGCTCAGAAAGAATCAGCCTGTTGTATATGGAATGATGAATGTCAGGAAGCTTTTGATAGCATTAAAGAATACCTGTTGGAACCACCTATCCTTGTCCCGCCAGTGGAAGGAAGACCTTTGATTATGTATCTGTCAGTGTTAGATGATTCAGTGGGTTGTGTTCTCGGTCAACAAGACGAGACTGGTAAGAAAGAGCATGCTATCTACTATCTGAGCAAAAGTTCACCGACTGTGAGACTCGGTATACGATGCTTGAAAAGACTTGTTGTGCTTTAGCCTGGGCTGCCAAACGCCTGCGTCATTATATGGTGAATCATACAACTTGGTTGATATCCCGAATGGATCCAATCAAGTACATCTTTGAAAAGCCTGCTGTTACTGGAAAGATTGCACGTTGGCAAATGTTGTTGTCTGAATATGACATTGTGTACAAAGCTCAAAAAGCAATCAAAGGAATCATTCTTGCTGAACATCTTGCTTGTCAACCTCTTGATGATTACCAGCCAATTAAGTTTGATTTCCCTGATGAAGAGATTATGTATCTGAAAGCAAAAGACTGTGAAGAACCACTGATCAATGAAGGGCCGGATCCCAATAGCAAGTGGGGATTGGTGTTTGATGGTGCTGTTAATGCTTATGGTAAAGGAATTGGGGCCATCATTGTAACACCACAGGGGCACCACATTCCTTTCACCGCTCGAATAACTTTCGAATGCACAAACAACATAGCTGAGTATGAAGCATGCATCTTGGGCATTGAAGAAGCTCTTGATCTGAGGATTAAGCACCTTGACATCTATGGAGATTCTGCACTTGTTATTAATCAGATAAAGGGTGAATGGGAGACTCATCATGAGAAGCTGATCCCTTACCGTGACTATGCCAGACGTCTGTTGACATACTTTACCAAGGTTGAGCTGCACCACATCCCTCGGAATGAAAATCAAATAGCTGACGCTCTTGCTACTTTGTCTTCCATGTTTCGTGTCAATCACTGGAATGATGTGCCTGTAATCAAAGTGCAGCGTCTTGACAGACCCGCTCATGTGTTTACTATTGAAAATATGCCAGATCAAGCTGATGAAGATGTGAATGATAAAAAACCTTGGTATTATAACATCAAGCAATTCTTGCAGAATCGCGAATATCCACCTGGTGCTTCCAACAGGGATAAAAAGACTTTGAGACGATGGGCTAGCAAATTCCTTCTGGACGGAGAAATCCTATACAAGAGGAACTATGACATGGTCCTGTTGAGATGTGCTGACAAACAAGAAGCTGAGAAATTGATGCATGATGTACATGATGGTACCTTTGGGACCCATGCTTCGGGTCACACCATGTCAAGAAAACTGTTAAGAGCCGGCTATTACTGGATAACTATGGAACGTGATTGCCACAAACATGCTAAGAGATGTCACAAGTGTCAAATTTATGCTGATAAGATTCATGTACCTCCACATGCTCTCAATGTTATATCTTCCCCATGGCCTTTCTCTATGTGGGGCATTGACATGATCGGAAGAATTGAGCCGAAGGCTTCCAATGGACATCGTTTCATCCTAGTGGCGATTGACTACTTCACCAAGTGGGTTGAAGCTGCTTCCTATGCAAATGTGACCAAGCAAGTGGTAGTGAAGTTTATCAAGAATAACATCATCTGTCGATATGGTGTTCCCAACAAGATCATCACTGACAATGGTTCCAATCTGAACAATAGCATGATGCAAGCTTTATGTGAAGAATTCAAAATTGAACATCACAACTCTTTTTCTTATAGACCTCAGATGAATGGTGCAGTTGAGGCCGCTAACAAGAACATCAAGAAGATTGTTCAGAAGATGGTCACTACCTACAAAGACTGGCATGAAATGCTACCGTTTGCCTTGCATGGTTACCGTACTACAGTGCGCAGTTCAACCGGGGCAACTCCCTTCTCTCTGGTATATGGTATGGAAGCAGTTCTCCCTCTGGAAGTGGAGATTCCATCTCTTCGAGTGATCATGGAAGCAAAATTAACTGAGGCTGAATGGTGTCAAAGTCGGTATGATCAATTGAATCTGATTGAAGAAAAACGTATGGATGCTATGACTCATGGACAGTTGTATCAAGTGCGAATGAAGAATGCTTTTGACAAGAAAGTCCGACCTCGAGAATTCAAGGAAGGCGAACTTGTATTGAAGATAAGGATAAGCCAGCAACCCGACCCAAGGGGCAAGTGGACACCTAACTACGAAGGTCCTTATGTTGTCAAGAAGGCTTTCTCTGGTGGTGCTTTGATTCTTACACACATGGATGGTGTTGAGCTTCCAAATCCTGTTAATGCCGATATAGTCAAGAAATACTTTGTCTAAAAAGAAAAGAACAGCGTGGTAGGTCGAAAACCCGAAAGGGCGGCCTAGGCAAAAATGCGCTTCCCGGTGGATCGAAAACCCGAAAGGGCGATCCAGGCAAAAGTTGGGGACACAAAAATGAATATGAAAGAGCTCGCTGAGATTGCACGCAACTCAGGCAAGAATGAGCGCCTCGATGAGCCGAAAACCCGAAAGGGCGGTTCATGCAAAAATGAGGTTGGCAATAAAAGACAAGTAACTATATCCGGCAAACCACCATCACTCCTTGGGGCATCTGCAACTGTCAATGATCATCTTCATCAGAGGCTTCTGTACTTGTGAATTCAAAATTTCTATGAAATGTAGCGGTCATCGTGTTCAATGTATCACCAACCAATAAAATTACCATTTTCCAAGTTTTGTAAATCCGTGAAGTCATGCCTTTGGCTGACTTTCACTCTTCTACATCAATTTGAGCCTGTGCTATTTGTTTGAAACTCTATTTTTATTTCTACTTTCAAAGCCATATACAAAACATTTTCTTTCTATTTGATAATGTCAACGTCTGAAACAAACATTTTTGAAAATTGAAAAATCTTTTCCTGTCTATTTTGAAAGCAAACCTGAGCAATAGGGTACATTACAATTAAACATGCATGAATGAATAAGTGTCAATGTCTATTTCAATACATGTTACAAGCAGGTTACTCCCTAGGATGATCTGTGGTCAATGGCAAGAATGAAAAAACAGAATGAAAATAAAAAAATTTGAATTGAAAAAATACAAATGAAAAGCTCGCTAAGTTGAAAACCTGAAAGGGCGACTTAGGCAAAAATGAGCACCCCGCTGATTGACAACCTATGAAGGCAATTCAGGCAAAAATGGGGCAATGAAAAGAATCTTATTCCCCGGTGAATCGAAAACCCGAAAGGGCGGTTCAGGCAAAAATGGGGTTTGAAAATGAAAGAATGAATATTAAAAAGCATTGACCACAGATACGAACATCCAATGTTTACCCAGCACTGACACGCCTAGCAACGGCGACCTGTATCCAAGAATCTCCCAAGGTTCCCTCCTCTGCAAGTTTTATTGCCCTCAGCCATGGTTTTGATACGTCTCCCAAAGACGATCTCTCCAAAGAGGCTTTCCCCTGTAAATATGTTGCAGCACGAGCCACTACGTGCCCAACCTTCCAATGTTTTGTCTGCCTTTGTGAAACTTCTCTGTCAAGTTGCAAACCAATCATGCATTTCAAGCATTCATACATGCATAATCATGCATTTTATGTGCTCATACATCCAATAATCTTGCTATACCATACATACATGTTGCATATCCAACTCTCAACTGTCAAATTCAATCCAAGTTTCAACTGTCAAACTCAATTTCAATTTCGATTTCAATTCCAACTGTCAAATTCAATTTCAACTGTCAAATTCGATGCAATCTCCAATCTCAATTTCAATTCAATGTCAAATTCGAAGCAATCTCAATTTCAATTCAATTGTCAAATTCGAAGCAATCTCAATTTCAATTCAATTCAAATTCGAAGCAATCTCAATTTCAATTCAATTCAAATTCGAAGCAATCTCAATTTCAATTCAATGCCAATTCGAAGCAATTTCCAATTTTCAATTCAATTCCAATCCAATGTCAATGTCTATGTCTGTGAATCAATTTCAATTGTCAATCTCTCTTTCAATGTCAACTTTCAATCCAATTCAAACCAATGTCAATTCACTCTCAATTTGCTTTTGGGCCAACAAAAATGGTCATGTCTATTTCCAAATCAAGTCAATGACAATTTACCCTCAATTGGTATCTTATTAAACCAGACTTTCTATTTGTATCTTGTTACTGGTCAAGTGCCAGGTTCGATCCAAAAAGAACCACTTGTACCTGCTTATATACCTATGCTTCCGGACAAACGACAAGTTCGATCTGAAGAACAGTTTGTACCCAGCTTATGCTTTGTTATCGGTCAAACGGCAAGTTCGATCTAAAAGAACAGTTTGCACCTTCCCACATGACGTGGTGATAATCCAACAAGCGAGTTCGATCCAAAGAACCGTTTGTATCTACCCTTTTGTCTATGTCTCCAGCCAAACAGCCAGTTCGATCCAAAAGAACAGTTTGTGTCTGTCTATCTGTTTGTATCATCAATCAAGTGTCAAGTTCGATCCAAAGAACAGCTTGTATCTGCCTATATGTCTATGCTTCCGGTCAAGTGCCAAGTTCGGTCCCAAGAACAGCTTGCACCTATCTCTTGTTTTGTATTCCTTGGTCAAGTGACTAGTTCGATCTGAAGAACAACTTGTACCTTATTTTCTATCCCCTGGCTTGTCTACCCAGTCAATGTCCACCTGAATCCCCAGCGAAGTCGCCAGCTGTTTTATCTTGGTTTTCGGGTGTCAAACATTGATTACGTTTGAACCTTTTAAACCGGTGATATCTTATTTTTTCTTGGGAAGGGAAAAAGTAAGCAAAACCCTCGATTCTCAAGGGTTTTGCTTACTTTTTCCCTTCCCAAGAAAAAATAAGATATCACCGGTTTAAAAGGTTCAAACGTAATCAATGTTTGACACCCGAAAACCAAGATAAAACAGCTCCCAGACAACACTTTTTGAAAATTTACATGTGGTCCAGAAAGGCCGTTCCAGTCCCGTTTCTTGCATTCTTTTAGTGAATTATAAACCCATCAATTCCAAGTGCCTAAAGTACAATTCCAAACAAGGTTTTAAATAAGAGAAAGGCATGGTAAATCATTAACAATGATTGTTGGTAGATGATACGCAAGAGAGAAGTGATTATAGTATTCTCTTCGCATAGGAACTAGAATGACCATGCAGGTAAGGCAAGACGTGATTTGATTAATTAATCTCTTCACATAGTAAGATGATCAAGCATATAGTTTACCTCTAGTAGGATCCTTTAAGGATCCGAGGTAAAAGAGATAGTATGTATAGAATTAATCTTCATGCATGCATAGACCAAGACTTTTAAAAGATATAAGTGCCATGTCTCTTGTAATCCTTCCGAGGTTGGATTCAAGGGGTTCTCCAAGGGGAACGAGATTAGCCGTAAGGGACCCATATGTCACTTAGTAAGAAAGATGTAATTGTCGTGTCTCTTGTGATCCACACTAGGTTGGACTCAAGGGGTTCTCCAAGGGGAACGGAATTAGCCGTAAGGGGACCGCACGTCACTGCAGGAGTTCCGATGGTTATACCTTAGATAGGTTTCCATCGGTTAGAAGGGATTGTGCTCGGGTTTACTCCACCCCAGGGCTCTCCGTAAAATGAACTCAGATAATGATTGTTTGTTCAACGCTAACCTAATGAATGAATCTAACTATGCATAATGTTAGACATGTATATGTTATGTCATAGAGCCTTGACGTAGATCGTCAAGAACTAGTATGATAGCAGAAATTCCTAAGTATGTCAAGATATAATATGTTGTTAGATACAACGTATTTATGCAAGTAGAGCAAGTAAAGAAAGTTATGTCGACGACGATCTTAGGTTTTCCCTAATCGTCCCGCTTAGAATCGTGTCATGATTATGGTATGTGTAGGCCTCGATGCGTAGAGCGTATCTTGGCATAGCGGCCTTAGATTCCCCTTGACCGCCATGACACATATAGAGATAGCAAGGCATATACCAAGTTAAGAAGAACCTATGACGGGTCTAGTATGCACGACCGTCTAGGAAAGCATGACCACATACGTATAATCAACCGCCAGGTTGTATTGTAGACACGTGGTGACCGTAGGTTTCCCCCGAGGTTACCTATTGCCTAGGATTAGGTAAAACTCACTGAGACATTATGTCTCATCCCAATCCTTATTTGTTTCAGATAAACAGGTTGGATTGCAAGCTAGTGGCCGGATGGATATTTCAGCAGATGGTCGTTCGTACCCGCTGCAAGATGTTATGGATTTTTCAAGGATGTATTTACTATGTTTAGACGAGATGTGTTGTATTGTTATAGTACGAACGCGTATTGTTGTATAAATTATTCATTCAAAGTTTTATTGTTGTAAATTTTAATGTATCCAGTACTAAAGATAACAAACATGCTAAACTTTCTAGATACGTTTAGCATGGGCGTTACAGCTTCGGAATCTATCGGGCAGGGCCAAAAAGCTTGGTTGAAAAACGGGCTTGAAATATACTACCTGAACCTGGCCCTACACGGGCCGTGGGCTAAACGAGAATTACATTTTTTTTTATAAAAACTATTATAAAATACTCCTATTAAAATTTCTTTTAAATAATATTTTTATTATGTTTAAATAATGCCTAGTACAAAAAAAAATTGTAAATATTTTCATATAAAAGTCGTAAACTAAAACAACGAGGAAAGCAAATTTAAATAAATTACATATGTTATGGTTATAGATATTTATATATTCGATCTTTAAAATTATAAATGACGAAACGAGTAAATATAAATTTATACTACTTTTATATTTATGTGTTAATTCATTGAATTTTCACTTTTATTTTTTACTTTGATAGTCAATTAAGTAAAGAATTATTTAAAAAATAAATATAATTTATAGGATTTTTTTGTTATGTGGGCTAACAGGCTACCCGTGGCGCGCTCGAGCTAGCCCTAACAGATACCGGGGTTTTTAGGGTTGGGCTAAAAAGTCCTATAATTAATCGGGCTAAACGGTCCGGTTCTTTTTGACTTCTTTAGTAGGAGATCAAGTCTTTCGAGTGAATAAGGAAAAACTCTAATTTTTTTTTTTTTATGTTCAAATGCTTATATTAGAAGCATCGATATCCGGATAGAAAATAATACTCCCTCTGGTCCTAATTATCAGAAAGAATTGACTTTTTAGATTCATTATGTAAGTGATGTATCTAGTCTAAATTTATAACGAGATACATCACTTACATAATGAACCTATAAAATCAATTGTTTCTTATAATAAGGACCATAGAGAGTAATAAGGTACGATCATCGATATCCGGATTTGTACCGTAGGTTCTAGGAGTTATGCACTATTAGAGGAGAACACCGACAATCAACCCCTTCTAGTCATGAATTACATCCAAATATTTGCACATAATTTCCATACATTGGAAAATGTTTTGAAGAATAAAAATAATCAAAATTTTATTGGTTAATTGTTGAAATAGACCTTGTAATATACGCGAAATCTCCAAATAATCTTTTAAAAATAAATGTAGATTCTATCCATGTAATTTGATCTTATTTCTATTTTGATCCTCCAACAATCCAATCACACAAGAGACGCTGACGTGGTAGAAAATCTTGCCACATGGTTGTTTTCTTATGCATTTTTTTATCACGTGCCATTTTTTTGTCTCAATTTTCTTCCACACAATTTTTTTTTCCCAAAGTAAGCATATACTCACGGTTTTTTTTTTGGTTTAGAGTAGTTTTGATTTTTCGATCAAAACGTGAAAAATCGCATTTTTGTTCAGAGTAAGCATATACTCACGGTTTAAATTATGTTCCCTAACTTTACATGTATGTTTACAAAATCATATGAACCTCCACCACAACATTTTGTAGTTTTTAAACAAAGGACACATTAATGATAAATCTTTTAAGAAATTCATAATTAATTTTTCCCTTGTTTAAAAATTTTAAAATTTAGTGTTGGCGGTTCTTTTGACGTTTTAAACATTACTTTAAAATTGGGGAATGAAATTTGACGCGTGAGTGTAGGCTTATTAAAAATCGGTGAACGGGATGTATGTAAAACCATTCTACATACTCCTTCCGGTAACATTTATAAGCAAAAACTATTTTTTATGTTCATTGAATATTTAATGTATTTCATGTTATCTTGTTTTATTTGACACATCTAGTTAAGACTCTAAGTATTTTCAATATAGTAAATTGACGTTGTACTTCCTTACATACTTTTCCATTTATTTTCTTATTCAAGTAGTTTGAACCTCAAGTGGTAGTCACTTGATCTATTAATTAATAAATTGCTCCTGCAATTTCAATTTTTTATTAAAAAAAAGTATAAACATACTGATTAGCATTTTGCTTATGCCTAATATATGAAGTTAATTCAGCCAGTTTAACATCAGCCAGTTTAACAACAACATTTTACTACATAAAACCGTGGAACTTGTTATCCATTCAAGCTTGATAATTAAGGGGTACAATCTAAAGATATGAGTGAAATACATGTTTAGCTAAGGGGGGGAGATTCATCCTACGACAAACTAGGCATAAGCCATGCTTTATTTTGTATTTTTATTACATTATTGACTGCATGGGATCATACTCACATGCATGCATGTATCATGGTTTTCATGGACTTCCCCCATGTCCTCCATGTTTGCCTCCACTGTGTCCTCCTCCCCAGCCTCCACCACCGCGTCCTCCTCCTCCTCCCCCACCCGAACCTCCACCATATCCTCCACCACCGCGTCCTCCTCCTCCACCTCCTCCCCCTCCCGAACCTCCACCAAATCCTCCACCTCCACGTCCACCTCCTCCCCAACCTCCACCACCACCTCGTCCTCCTCCTCCCCCCCAACTTCCACCACCTTGTAATCCTCTTCCTCGATCATCTACCTCAATTTTTGTTGGTGATTCTTCTGTTCCACCCGCTGCACATACACAATCACTTTTAAGGTATTCCTAATATTGATATTTTTCTTAGAAAAGTTTAAGTAGATAAATTACGATATATATACAATAGCAAATTCATAAATTTTTCAAATATATGAACAATGATAATTAAACACTCTTAAATCTTCAAGATCAATTCAACACCCCATTTCATCTCTATTTTAAAGGGTGTATATATTTTGTTCTTTTTCATAATCTGAATAAAAAATAATTTATAACATATTCATAAAACATATCCTTTATAGCAATTTTACATTCACATTCTTTAAAATATGTATGTAAAAACGATTGTTTTTCTATAAATAAGGAGTTTGATGTCATGTGTTCAAACTCAGACAAATGAGGAAATATTAATCTAACACTGATTACAAACATTTATCTTTCAAGTTTTTTTAATGAGAAATTTATAGTAGTATGTTTAAAACAGGTACCTTGTTTTCCATCTTTGGACGGTTCAGTTGCTGCTGAAGCGATAAGAAGTAGTGCGCAGAGGAAGCACAAGAAGATAACGGGCTTGATATTCATCTTTGCTACTTAGGTTATATTGTTAAATGGTGTGTAGTATGAAAAACATTGTTGTGGACATGCTATTTATAGTGAGAAAATAAAGGGAAAAGACAAAAGAAAGAAGTAAAAAAAAGGAATTTGGTTAATTATTTTAATTCGTTTTGTTGATTGTGAGAACAATGGAATGTGAAAAATGTATCCTCATCATCACCGATTTAGCAATTGAAGGCTTTGAATGAGACACGATTTAGCAATTAGGGAAAACACAGTTCTTAGTCTTCTTGACATCGGTGTGGTCAGGCGGTTTGTTCCCTTGAGTCCATCAAAAACAGTGATACAAGTGTACGTGGATGAAGAAAAGCTTGTGTTTGAAAGGAAGCACAACCAATTGAATTGAATGACTCCTGTTTGAGAAGGCGATTAGGAGGTGGGTTAGAAGTCCAACGTATAGTTTAAAAAAAATGTACGTTGAACAATATATAAGTGAGATGATTCTTAAATCTAATGGCTTAAACTTTTAGGTTAAAATATGGTGTCCAACTCATTTTTTATGTGGTTCATGATATAATATCCTCTCGTGATCCAACAATGATATAAGAGTTTGGTTCGACATTGGGTTGAACTACTCCTTATGTCGAAAGTCTTTCTTAAAATGTGGTCAAGTGACGTATGGTGGCTGTCAACAACAGGGCAAGTATTTTTGGATGAAAAAGCTTTCATTTTAAGTTAAATATGTTTAACTCACTTGTGTGTTTTTTTTTTATCTAATGTAGATGATCCCCCGACCTCCCTTATGACCCAACAAATTATTCCCTACCAATTCAGGGGTGTAACCTTACTATGTGGCACAATATTAATAATCTACTACCTATCAACAATTGACATTTGTTTTAGTCAAATAGTCTAATGGTTAGAAATTCAGTTCTTAAAAATGAATAAGTGGTCATATACCCATGCATATATTATGAAATGTACTTACGAACTGCTCACAACGACCAATACAATTGAAATTTAATATATGATATTTTCAAGATTAGATATTAACTTTGCAACAATTATTTCTTTAAATTTTTTACAAATTGATATATTTATACAATTAAAATTCTTTAACAAACATAACCGATCATTTTATGGTTATCTTTTTCTCTCTTAAGGTGTATACACCATATAGAGTATCCACCAATTATTTTCCTATTTTCTAAACTTTATTTATTCACATATAAATTCAAACTTCTTGTATACACCTCCCAATTGAATCTTGTCACAGTCTCGTTTTCCCACCACACCTTTTGAACCTGTTCCATAACTTACGCCAAGATTTCATGAAAGTTTCCTTCATGCAAAAAAATAAATAATCCAAAGCTGATATAAACTAACTCAATGAACCCAAGAATATTTTAGTTTTTTTTTTTATAAAATATCATGTGTTGACTCTTTTGAGTTGACTTTTTCTTTTTCTAAAATTACCCTAAAATTTAAATACAAATAATACATATAACAAATAGATAGAAGTAAATTCAAATATTAAAATAATATGTCCAAAAAATAAAATAATAGTGTAACAAACACGATATGAATATATATATATGTCAAGTTTTTTTTTCGTTTATCATTTAAAATGAGTAACAAACTAGTGAGTATATTTATACATACATTTTCAGTATCCAAATTATACCCTTAAACAATACTTCTATAATAAAGATTGTTGTTGGTGTCATTAAAAAGTAAGAATTTAAATTATTATTATTTTTGTTATATTGTTGGTGTCATTGAAATAGATAATCATCGTTAGTTTGGTTTGTTATAACTTGAAAGCAACAAACATTTATATTTTTAGTTTTAATCAAAATTAAAATTTCATAAAAGAACGCCGTTCATAATTTTCAAACATAACGTAATAAAAAGAGCGGAAAGACGGGCACAGGAGTGCCTGTCTTTTTGCTAGTAAAAATAAAGGGAATATTAATTGTGTGTAAGGGCACAAGTTGATAAATCAAATATAGTAATTCTCTAAAAAAAAAATTCAACTATAGTAATTCTTTGTTGGAATCCATGCATTGAATTTAATTTTTAAATTTGTGATAAATTGAATACACATAACTTAAAAGAATATTTATACTTTTAGCTTTTATAGGCACATCTTATTTATATTTTTCTCAACCCTAACTCTTTCATCTAATTAATGGTGGACTTTAACTTACATTTGACACATCAAAACACCTTTTTCTCAAGTATGAGAGACTCTTTGCATCTTTGATCAACTCCAAGAATCTCCCACCCCTCTATCATGTCGAAATGGGCTTTGATACCATTGTTGGACCATGAGAGGGAACCTAGTTAAGTTGGATCACGTTGAGCTAAATGCAACCATACAAGTGAGATTGAACATCAATCTTAACCTAAAACCTTAACACATTGAGTTTATTATCCTTTCAAAGCTAAGCTTCGATCATGTTGGCTCCCTTCTCTCTCAGTTCCGTTCCTTAACCCTCTTCTCTCTAGCACGGCGGTGGCTCAAAGGGATCACAAAAATAGCCAAAGGTATGTATTTTATAGTATTTGTGAATTTTTATTCCCTCTCTGTTCTTGTCATTTTTTAGATAGATAATTGTGATGTTGTATGTCAAAGTAATGAGTGAGGAAAAAGTGGTAACGAGCAGGGGCGAATGGTAGTGTAAGGGAGGAGTAGCCCTTGCTACCCTAAAAAAATATATTTTTCTGAGCGAGTAGGTATATTTTTATATTTAGCTACCCATAATAATATATATTTAGCTACCCCAAGTTTAATTTTAAGTGAAATAATTTTTTCTATCTTTATTTAGCTTCCGGTCAAACTTCAAATTATTTGATAATGTCGTATAGGAACCAAAAAATTAACACCCAAAAGAGATAAATAATAAATAATAACAATATTTGGTTTATTTAACAAATAAAGTAATACAATTGTAGGCCCACACACTCTCAGCCCACCAGCACCACACAATTAATAAAACAAGGATGACTTTTTAACTTTTCACAATCACAATACAATTACACAGTACGATGGAATAGAAGAGAAGAGCACAAACGACATGGTGACCTAAACAGCAACAACTAACATCAAACAACATAATTAGCAACAATTAACATCAATTTTTATAAATAGCTACTATTAGTTTTTATTTCTTTTGTTGCAGCTTTTTTGGTACAATCCGCTATTCTACTATGGCTTTTTTGGTACAAAATAGTTTATTGCCGCATTTTTTGGTATAATCCGTTCTTGTTGAATCAAGTGTATATTTTATGAAGAACATTTTATATAAGTAATAGTTATTGTGAATTTTTGTTGCCTACTTGGTTAGTTTAGTTTTAAAAAAAAATTATATGTGGCCACCTCATAGAATTATTGCTAGCTTCGCCGCTGGTAACGAGAACGATTGATTTAGGATTTGAAGAGTTGTTGCTTAATGGGAAACGATATTAGGTTCCTCATCTTGTTTATCTGAAAAGGGATTTTGTTATGATTCTCCCATTGTGCATGTTAGTATGTATGTGAGTCTTCGAATTTGTCTTTTTATCAATTTATTGTGATACTTTGAAATTGGGTTTGATAACAAAGGGGTCTATATCTTCTCCCAACTCTAACATATGCCCATAAAAATCTGAAGTTTCAAACCCTTAGGCTTTGTTTGGGAGTTTGGAGGGGAGGGGAGGGGAGGGGAGGGTTTTGGAAAAAAGGAAGGAACAAGTGGAAGAAATAGAAAACATTGGGAGGAGAGGGCTTTGGAGGTTAATTTTTTACTCATAATAAAAAATCCCCCTCATTTGGGGAACTCAAAAATTGCATTGGGAGAGGGTTTTGAAGGGTTATGGAGGGTTTACATGAATTTTTCAAATTCAATCTATGTTGTTATAATATTCTTAAAATTAAAAGTATATTAATCATAAGTATTAGTTTATCATTCTCTAAAAAACTGTTCTTTCAATAAATGTGAATTTTTTGTCCATTTTTCTATATATTTCCAACCCCCCAAAGTCCTTCCCTCCCTTCCCCTCCAAACTCCCAAACAAAGCCTTAATTACTTGGTGAATAGGCTATATAGTATAGAGTAAAGATCGATAGACACCCCTTTAATTTGTGTGCATCCATTCAACACCCATATGTGTCAAAGCTTGATTGGATATAAATTTTCTCTCTTATCAATGATGTTAACAAAGTACAAAGTCAATAATGAAATTCCGCAACCTGTTATGCATGCTGTATTTGCTTTGTTGTTTTCTAAGCTTTATTTTTATGCGCGATCTTCTTCTGTTTTTTGGGTGAAATTTTACGTGGGATCTTTTATATTTAGTTTCATCATTGCACACCCTATGTTTGGGGAATTTTTTATTTTTTTTTATGATTACAAGACTAAATATAAATAATTGAGTTACACTCACAAAATATAAATTCTACATTTTTTTTGATAATTATTTAAGAAATAATCAAAAAGTTAATCATATGTAATTTATTTTTATGTGAGATTCATGATTAATAATTATTTTAAAAATATCAAAAAGTTAATCATATATATGTTATTTTTATGTATGATTCATGATTATAGTATTATGACCCTGAGATTCATGACTATAGTAGATATTGTGGCCCTAAAAAACGTGCTCTATGTTTGAGTGTGTTTAACTTATCAATGATGTGTACACACTCTTTACTTTTACACAATCATTCAACACATCATATTTTTTTTTTATTAGGAAAAATATACATAGACCACTCTCAATGTACACCCCGTTGCACCACTGCTAATGTGGCACGGGTAGTTTGGTAATTTCACGCGATAGGGGTAGTTTGGTAGTTTCACTCACAACCAAACAATCTTCCCCTCTTCTTCTTCTCTGTTCACCAGATCTGATGCTCGGCCTCTTCTCACAACCACACAATCTTCCCTTTTCCTCTTCCTATGAGATCTGAAGGTAAAAACGACGGTGGTGGGGTGAGATCCGAGGGTAAAGACGGCAACGTCGTTATTGGTGAGGTGTTGTGAACGGCGACGGCGACGGGGATGAGAAAAAGGATGAAGGAGTTGTGAACGGCGGTGGTGAAATCGAAGATGGGAACGATGGTGGTGGTTCTGGGTTTTCTGGACATGGTCGCCGTCACAGTTTCTGGGTCTGTTTTTTGAATTTTCAGACACGATTGCTGGGTTTTGAGGGTGAGGATGGTGGCGGTGACGTTTCATTGTTTGTGGTGACGATGGCAGTGACGGGTGAGTGGTTGGAGGTGGTGGTCGGTGGAGGAGAGGATGGAGAAAGAGAGAGGACTGTTTCACTGTTTTTTTCCTTATAGAATCACACAATAAAAGGATGTCACGTGTCATATTTTGGTGTAGAGGTCAATAGGTGGTGCCACCTAAAGTGTTTCACCTATAAGAGCTCTTTTTTTATCTTTTTTTCTATCACATCATCAACTTATCAACTAGATGTGTGCAAATTAACCTGTGTGTATGTACATAAGATTTTTTCTATAACATCATGAACTTATCAACTAGGTTTGTGCAAACCAGTGTGTGTATGCACATAAGATTATGAGAATATATTTTCTCAATTATTACTTTTCAACCATTAAATTCAATCTTTGATTTCTTTATATTTTATTTCTCATTTTCTCTCTCGTATTTAATAGAAAATAAAAAATCCATTCGACTAAAGACTCCCCACATACATTTTCTGAATCGGTTCACGCCCAATTGTGTCCTTTTGGAACAATATTATTTCCTAGCTGCAACTACTCGAAATTGTTATGATATTGCTCTTTTGGGAGCTGCTATATCGCACGAGGACTCAACACACGAAAGCCGCACGACATGTTCAACAGCACCCAATTTACTTTATTAATGGATTTGGTTTTTAGTTTATGGATGCTTTTGCATGTATATAGTATATATATATATATATATAGTAAAAAAAACAATGCTACCAAAGCAATAATAGCATACATGATCCACGTTCCACAGGGGTGGTAAGACACATACAAAAGTTGATTTGGAAAACCATCATCGAATGAAGTGTTTTTTTTTTGAGTTCTCATAAGAAAGATCCAGCAGAGGCAAGATTTGTCATTTTGTGCAAAATAAAAATTAGGACAAATAACCAAATGACATTAAGATTTGTCATTTTGTGCAAAATAAAAATTAGGACAAATAACCAAATGACATTTATAAAGCCGTTCGTGCAAATTTGACGACAATGCTTGTCGTGCTTTTCAGCATTTTCCTAACATAAATTAATGTTTTAGTTAAAACTTTTCTATTTAATTTCTCAATCAAGTAGAGCTTGAACATACTTAGAATTTTCTAGTAATTTAATTACCGTGGACTTATATAACGTGACAATTTTAACGATTGAAATTTAACGCAGTCAGTTGAACAACATATTATGGCATGAAGAAGAATAAAACAAAAATATTATAGGCATGAAAGTGAAACCGTGGCACTTGTTCTCCATTTAAGTGTGATAAGTGGTACAATACAAAGATACGAGTGAAGGACATGCAAGATTTAACCCTAAAGACTAGGCATGGAGTATGATAAGAGTCCATGCTTTATTTTACATTTCTTATTACATCATCATTTACTGCATGGGGATCATACACACATGCATGCTTCATGGTTTTCATGGACTTTCCCCACGTCCTCCCTTCCCTCCTCCACGTCCACCTCCTCCCCAACCTCCACCACCGTGCCCTCCTCCTCCGTGTCCACCTCCTCCCCAGCCTCCACCACCGTGTCCTCCTCCTCCGTGTCCACCTCCTCCCGAGCCTCCACCACCGTGTCCACCTCCTCCCCAGCCTCCACTACCACCGTGTCCTCCTCCTCCCCAGCCATCTTTGGGTTCTACTGTCGCCCCGGCTGCATATACACAGAACACTTTTTAAATGTTCCTAATACAAATATTTTTCTTATAAATTTTTTGTAGCACCTATAAGTAGATAGGCTACACCACTATTCATGATATAAAGAAAATATTTTTCATGCATTATTACCGTCAATAATAGATTATGATTATTATTTGTATGAATTTTAAATTATATATAAAGTTTTTTTTAAGATGTCAAATTAGTCCACTGTAATAGTCACCGGAGAGAATTAAATCTGAAACCTTGAGAGGATCATAGTATAAGGTCTTAAGTCAAGATCATCATGTAATTCAATTTTGCATATTTTTCTATTCAAAAAAAAAATGTAATTCAAGTAATTTTTAAACCAATTAATAAGAGATCATTATTTGTGTTATTTTAAGATGGATATGAAAATGTTCAACTTAAATGACTAACATTATAAAGGAAAAAAAAAAGAGAAAAAGTTACATACACTCTCAAGAGCAACATGGATTATATTTATGTAAACTATGTACCTTGTTTTCCATCTTTGGACGGTTCAGTTGCTGCTGAAGCGATAAGAAGTAGTGTGCAAAGGAAACACAAGAAGATAACGGGCTTGATATTCATCTTTGCTAATTAGGATTAGGTTATGTTGCGTTGCTAAGTGTGTTGTGTGAAGAATATTGTTGTTGTGAACATGCTATATATATAGTGATAAAATGTAGGGAAAAGACAATTAAAAAAAAAAAAAGAGGAATTTGGTTAGATAATTCTTTTGGCAGATTGTGAGGCAAATGGAATGTGAAAAGTCTATCCTCATCATCACCGATTGAGTAAGTGAAGGCTTTGAATGAGACACGTCTGTAAAACGAGGTAAGCAAGTTTGTAAAACGATGGCAAGTGGCAGTTTGACTAAGATAATATTTAATTAGGTTATATGTTTTTGGGACCAAGTTTTGTTCACTACCTTAATTTTCATACCCGTGATAAGCACGAGCGAATTTAGTCAGGTTTGAAAGAGATCATATTTAAAAGTGAGAATGTTGTGATGTATTAAGTGTTACTTACATTTTAACATTGAATAAATTAAGATTGCAGATAAGAAACTAACATGTGAGAAAACTCGTTTACTTGATGTTTTAAAATATTTCGTGAAGACGTGGTATCATTCCTACTTAGATGGTTGTTCTTTGTCCATTGAATCGATCCACGCCATTGTTAACTCATCCAAAAAGTCCAACAATGGAAGCATAGCCCGGTTCGACTTAGTGGGGGAAGGTTGAGTGGTTGCTAGTGGTAAATTGTAACACCCCGTTTTCTCAACGTTAAAATTTCATAACAATTATCAGAGTTTTTCATCACAAAACGAAATGTTAAATTTCTTAAAAATCATAAATGAAATAAATTAATATTTATCCTTCAAATTCAATCAACAAATTATTTAATATCTCACAGCGGAGTTAATTCAACATCTAAAATAGTCTTGGCACGCAGGCCTCATCTTAAATGATCTCATAAATTCTTAGTTCAATAATAATTCTTAAACTTCAAAAAGGCAATACGTAAAGGAACAGAAAATAGTATCAAAATCTCCATCTCGTTACGTATCAGAGCACCTAAGGACACAGTGAGAGATAGTCACCCACGACCGCAGCTAATCTTGATTACCTGCAAGTTACTCATACGAAGAGCAACATTTTCAAGCAGAAGGGGTGAGATTTCTCAAACAATAATATTAAGCTCATAAATCATAAATTACATTTAACAATATAAACATCTTATAATTTAACATTTGCAATCAAATACATAGACATCATCATTTCATCTTAGCAATATATCATCATATAGCAGTCACAATCATCGTCACATATCATCTTACTAAAAGGCATCACAAAATAATTCGTTAAAAACATCACAACTTAACAACTTGACTTGACAATGCATCTAGACTCGACTATGCAACTCTTAACGTCTTAAACCATCTTGAATCGTCATGAAAATGCAAATGCATGTGGTACCTATCTAGGGCATGTGGTACCTTATCTTAAAAGTTTGAAGTACATAGTTGTTTGTTGATTTCCATTTGTTTTGATTTACTATTCGCTGGAAGTGACAATATTGAAAGCATACTTATAGTTGTACACTAGCTTATTCTCAATTTAAAATAGGATAATGATATTTGTACATCTCAATTTCCCAAACATCCATTTAACATGTTGTTTTCTTTCTGTTATTCATTTAACATGATCAATATATCATCACATCACATTAATTTATCACATCAAGTTTTCTATTTCTTTCTCTCTTAAGATCTATAATAAATTTGGATGTCTATAGATTAATTTCCATCCAAATAATCCTCACACATTCATAATATTTTTACTATAAAGTAGAGGGAAAAAAAATCAAAAGAGAGTAGATTAAGCACGAGGTGGCTACAATATTCGCTGGAAGTGACAATATTGAAAGCACGAGGTGGCTATAAGATTAGGCACCAAAAAAATCGCTGGAAGTGACACATGTCCGAAATGTTCGACATGTGTCCGTATTTGACACTCGTATGACATTTGTAGGATAAGTAAATGTTTGTTTATGTGGTGGGTTGAACGTGGCTGCACATTTGGTGAGAAACTCTAATGCCTAGCTTCAGCAAATCACAGTCAAATGTGCTTTGGGATGTGAGAATAGCAATTTCCCCGCAGATCCAAACAAACCATGAGTGTTTCAAAAAATTACTCCCTCCGTTCCGGAATAACTGACCCATTTTCTAAAAAAAAATGTCCCAAAATAACTAACCCATTTCAATTTTCAATACAACTTTCATCATTCCCAATACAATATAACACTAAATAATACTACTTTTATCATTCACAATACAATATATTCCACTTTCCCCTTTATTTATACATTTTTCTTAATATGTGTGAAAAACAAAATTGTGTCAATTAAATTGGGACGGAGGTAGTACTCCCTCCGTTTCAAAATACATGTCCATTTTAGAAAAATTACAGATACCAAAGAATCAAATAAATATTGTCATTTTTGATGCAATTCTTTGTGTTTTTTCTATAATACCCTTACTCATTTATTATGTCATTCTATTATTTCTCTCTCTACAATAAATATATAAGGGTATTATTGATAAACCAATAATTAATATTGCATTGAAACTTGAAAGGGACAAGTAAAGTGAAACAAAATTATTCTCCAAAATGGACAAGTATTGTGAAACGGAGGGAGTATTATTTTTCAGTTACTTCAACACACCTTAGAAGGATATCCAACACCTATGTGGCATTCGTATGACATGTGTCTGACAACTTTGACCAATGTTACAAAAAAATTAGACTTTTACATAGTGGATACATAAATAAAGGTCAAATATTATCATAACATATTTTAGATCATTTTTGATGAAAAAATTGTTCAATTTAGATGCACATTATATATTTTGATTCTCAATTAACATGTTTCATAAATAATTTTAATATATTTTGAAAGCTTATTGTTGTTGAATTGAAAACTTAGATGAAAATTAGGCTAGGATTTGGATCCTCTCCATTGGAAATTTTCTCAAGTTTTCTCCATTTTCAATCTCCACCATTAAAATACAACAACCACTTTTTATTATAATTTAATGTTCACTTTCTCTCTCATGATTGATGGTTGAGATTCCACATGAGAAAACTTGAGAGAATTTTCAATGGAGAGAATCCAAATCCATTAGGCTAACAGTAATTCCATTTGCTTCAAATAATCACGCAAATTAAAAAAGAAATTATGTTTATTAGTTGAGGATTCTTTAAGAAGAGGCAACGGTTTTATCATTTGAGATAACGCTTTTCATCCCTCGCCATAGACCGAAAATGTTGTAGTGAACTTTTTTAAACAGTGTTAAGGCGATTGGCAACCACCTCCACCCTGGTTGTAGCCACCACCGTTGTAGCCACCTCCACCATCGTTGTAGCCACCACCGTTGTACCCGCCTCCACCATGGTTCTAGCCACCTCCATTGTAATGCCCACCATGGTTGTAATTTCCACCACCACCATATTTGGCATCGTTGACTCCATTGTAACAGGGTCGTATCTGAGGCAGGCGAAGAGGGTGACTGCCCTAGGCCTTAAAAAATAAGTATGAAATTTGGGTCCCAAATTTTGTTTTAGGGGTCTATTAAGCCCTAAAGAAACTGCTTAGTTTTTTCTATTAAATTTGATGTTTATATATATTTATGAGTTAGAACCTAAATTGTAGTTTCGCTCTAGGTCACCAAAAATTAGAAACAGCCCTGCATTGTAATGTCCATTAACGTCGTAATAGTATTTGCCATAATTGTCTATTTCATTAGTCTTTTCAACAACCTCTGCAAACATAATACATATGTGTTGTAAATTTTGAGTATATTTCAAAAGTTTCAAATATTGTGTCATATATTTTTAATAGAAAATTATTATTATCATTATTATTATAATATTATTATTATTATTATTATTATTATTATTATTATTATTATTATTATTATCCCTTTTATTTTATTAGTCTAAACATTTTCCCTAATAATTTCTTTGAGCACTTGTTTTCTTCTTTAATGTACCAAGTCAAAAAGGATGTACAATGTGCTCCCTATTTTTGTGCTACGTGGGATGTACTCCTTATAACTTTACTTATACACATGTAAGAGCATAACAGAAAACTCCTTAATTTTTGTTGACTTGGTTGAACAGTAACTGTCAATTTTAATTGATTTTAATAGTGCTTTTACTTTATGATTAATGACTGATTTTTGCAGACACGTTAAGCTCTGTTTGGTAACACAAAAGCTCTATTTGATACAACGAGCTTATAGCTTATTTCAGGAGCTTATAAGCTATTTTTCAGAAGCTACTTCAAGTAGCTTTTGAGCTTATAGCTTTTAGCTTCTCATTTTTTCTTCCATATTTACCCTTATTATTCAAAGCAAAAGCTATCAGCTAATTTTACCAAACACTTCAACTAGCTTATCAGCTAAAAGCTATCAGCTAATTTTACCAAACAGAGCTTTTTTTGTCAAATGAGCTTATAAGCTAAAAGCTAAGAGCTAAAAGCTCTTTTTTTGGGTTTACCAAACAGAGCCTTTGAGTTGAGCTTCTATTATATTTGAGAAGTTAGTGCCTATTTTTCCTAACAATAAAACTGCCAATTTCCATCTATAAACAAGCTAGGCACATTTTAGTTTAGTAGTATGGGCAGTACCATGTTCTTTTCATAGGAAAACTATCCCTCTTGGTTTTTTATGCTTCAAGCTATATATGAATAGATTTTTCATGGGGTCTAAGATATAACTCTGGGTTACATTCTCCTGAAAATATTTCTTCTTGATAGTTCTGCATCCTTGGTTTCAAACCAAGAAGAGCCTGCTGAATCCTGGGGGATTTGCGCTTATGAGGCGGATAAATCCTTAAGGACAGTGCGATCAGCACGCCTCAGGTTATATATCGGTTTACTATTGTGTAGGGTTCTTATGGATTGTCAGTGGATATTGAAGGAACTGTGTCAATGGTCAAGTCATACAATAATACATAGCACATATAAGTTTACTTGATATCTCTCTTATTTAAACTCTTTAATATTTAATTATTTCTCATTTTTATGTATTGATTATTATTTTGGAGATAATTTTATATCAATATAATACAACAATATGAACCATTACATTTTATATACATGTAAGAATGATCAAATCACATCGTTGTAATCTTTGAATATTTTTAGGATGCTCAGAAACTTCTTATTTTATACTTATTTTATAAAGATAACAATTAGATGTATAATTATATGATATAGATTATCTCTATAAACTTCTTATATGATATATATCATCTCTATAAATTATAAAGCAAAACTGAAATCATTTGATATAATATAATATCGAGGTGTATCAAGATTAACGTTTAAATAGAAAAAAATAATTAAAATGAATCAAATATATAATTAAATAAAAAAGGATTAATAAAATATATAAATGATCTCCTTCAATATATATATATATATATATATATATATATATATATATATATATATATAGAAAAATAATATATAACTCACCCTTTTTGGCATCAGTATGTCAAAGTCAAGATGAAATGAAATTGATAAATTTGTTTCTTTGCAACAGAAAAGTTAAGATGAAGATTCAAAGAATCGATTCTATTTTTCAAGAGAAAAGCTATTGATATTGAAAGAGATGAAGTTATAATTTCTTCATCTGAACCTGAACAAGTTCATGAGAATCCAAAAATTGAAGAAAATGAGCCTCGTCCTTCAAATGTTGATAGAGTTGATTCGGATGACATTGAGAATTCTTTTGAAAGGGAAATTAGTGCATGTATTAGTTCTGAATCAATTATTGATGATTTCAAGTCACTCGAAAGCGTAAAGTGTCGCTTTAATTATTTAATGATTGACTTTATATATTATGTATTTTAAATTTTGAATGATCGATTTTTTGTTTATTACGACTTAAATGTGTTGTATGCAATATGATTTATATATTTTAGTTTATTTTGATGGCAGCCACCCCAATCTTTTTTGTCTGGCTCCGCCACTGCATCAGAGGAAATGAGAAGAACCATAGCCAAGAGGCCAAGGATGAGGATTGCTATTTTTGAATCCATTGTTCAATCAATCAAACAACTATCTAAAACTAAAACTTTTTCATTTTAAAACTTAATTTTAATTCGCATTTAATAATAAGGAGAAATAAATTATTTAGAAGTTAACAAATATTTTGTAAAATTAATTATAGTTAACCATTTTTAATGGATGTCGTAGGGTGCTAATACATTCCCTAAGCATAATCGACTCCCGAACCTAAAATTTGGTTTGAACGACCATCTTTTCATTTTAAAGGGTTTTTCCGACGTTTTCCCTGTTTTAATAAATTTTGGTGGCGACTTCATTGTTTTTCGAGCAATTTTAGACAGTGCCACGAAACATTTTATAGAGAGCGACCTAGTTCGCGACTCAGCTTAGTAATCTGATGAGTCATAGATAGTATTAATTATTGCCTTATTTAGTTTAGTTTTATTTTAGATTTGATTTAGTTTTATTGCATTTTATTTTATATTAGAATATTTTACTTTAAATTGTGTTTTATTTTATTTTAGGAATAAATATATGGTGGAAGGTGTCTTGGAGCAAAAGAAAGAGGACTGGAGCAAATACAGCGCAAGAATACGAAGATACGGGACAAAAATATGTTCCCACCAAGTCAGAAGCTTGGCACGGCCAGTGCCAACATGTGGCACGGCCGTGCCACCTCCCAGAGCCTCTTTTGCTGCTTTTTCTTCGGGCCCAAGTTACCCTGTTGCAGCTTTACTGTTTTACCCTTTTAGTTGCTTAGTTTCTAAGTCGATTGTAAAGCTATAAATAGAGTAGCTCTCCACCATAAACAATCATCCTTTACTTTGTTTATTTCAATTGCTATTTCAATAAAAAGTCTTTATTTCCTTTTACTTCCTTTGCAATTTACTTTTATCGCATTCTCTCTTCTTCCCCCATGTCTACGATGAACATGAGTGAGTAGACTTCTTTGTCTTGGGATCGTTGGATAAGTCTAATGACGTAATCCGGATCAAGCCAAGTCTTAAACCTTAATTAATTGCTACCCTAATTCCTAATCTAAATTCACCGTTTTAACATGAATTAATTATTATCAAACTGTGGAAGCGAACGCGGAGGGTTTGATAATGGTTAATTCATCATCACAGATATCAATTCATAAAGCGAACGCGGAGCTTTGATATCCGATCAAGTGAATTTAGACAAGGTTTGCGAAACATGAGAATAGTCTAGCAAACCTTGGGACATATAAAGTTTCGATCTTCAAGGGTTCCAAAGGCAATCACCCATGAGAATAGGTGTGATTGTTGGAGGGATACACTCACTGACTTCGAGAGGAGCTGTGATATGCTAAAGAGAAACTTGTCCTTAGTAATTAGGATTAACGTTTAATTATAAGTTTAAGGCTTGCTTGTGAAAAGATTCGTTATTATGATGAACCAATGATCCCAAGGCTTTTTAATATTATTGTTATTTACCTTCAAAAACTGCACTCTCCAAACTTCTTATTTCTTTCCCTTCTAATCAATTTCTAAAAGCTAATTGGATTGACCAACTCCCTAGCGGAACGATAACTCTACTTACTACTATTACTTCGATAGGCCGTGCACTTGCGGTTTGGCCCTATCAAGTTTTTGGCGCCGTTGCCGGGGAGTCAACTAATTTAATTAGCTTTTTCTTAGTGATTAGAATTCTCTCTTCTTCTTCCTCTTTTTCTTTTTATTTTTAACTTTTTTTCTGTTATCGTTAACTTCTTGGGTTCTCAACCTTGTATGCGAAGAACTAGAAATCAAGCGGTATTCATACCCGAGATCGAAAGGTTCTTACATAGAAGGAGGAGAGCAGCACAAAATAACACCGACATGGCCAATCGCACTCTCAAAGAGTATGCAATGCCGTCTACGGCTGAGCCACAAGCTGTTATTGTGTACCCAACGGTTGAGGATGACAACTTTGAAATCAAGCCTGCCCTACTTAACTTGGTGCAGCAAAACCAATTCTCGGGATCCCCCACTGAGGATCCCAATCTTCACATCTCTGTTTTCCTACGAATTAGTGGAACCATGAAGGAGAACCAAGAAGCCGTAAGACTTCATCTCTTTCCCTTTTCCTTAAGGGATAGAGCTAGCGCTTGGTTCCATTCCCTCGAAGTCGGTTCCATTACTTCATGGGATCAGATGAGGCAAGCATTCCTTGCCCGTTTCTTTCCACCATCTAAAACCGCTAAACTTAGAGACCAAATCACGCGGTTCAACCAAAAAGATGGGGAATCTCTCTATGATGCGTGGGAGCGTTTCAAAGAAATGCTAAGACTTTGTCCCCACCATGGCCTAGAGAAGTGGCTTATAGTCCACACTTTTTATAATGGCTTGTCTTATACCACTAAGATGTCTGTTGATGCAGCTGCAGGTGGAGCACTTATGAACAAGAACTACACAGAGGCGTATGCCCTAATTGAAGACATGGCTCAAAATCATTACAAATGGACCGACGAGAGAGCCATCTCTAGTTCTTCACCCTCCAAAAAGGAGGCAGGTATACACGAAGTCTCTAACTATGATCACCTTGCTTCTAAAATTGATACACTAACTGAAAAACTCGAAAAATTCAATGTTAGTGCTATCAATTCTGCTTCTACTCCTTCTTGTGAAATATGTGGTATAACTGGTCATGCTGGTGTTGATTGCCAACTAGGTGGAGCTATTAATGGTGTTGAGCAAATGAATTATGCTCAATACAACCAAGGGATGCGACAAAATCAAAATTTCTATAAAAACCAAAATCCCTATGGACAAGTAGCACCACCCGGTTATGCAAACAACCAAAGATTCACTCAAAAATCCAATTTGGAAATTTTGTTGGAAAACTCTATTGCCAACCAAAACAAACAACTTCAAGAACTTAAAAACCAAACTGGATTTCTGAATGATTCTCTTTCCAAGCTCAATACCAAGGTTGATTCTATTGCTACTCACTCTAAAATGCTTGAAACACAAATCGCTCAAATAGCCCAACAAGTGGCTACATCTTCCCAAACACCGGGAGTCTTTCCTGGTCAAACCGAAGCCAACCCCAAAGCCCAAGTTAATGTCATATCTTTTAGGGGTAGTAAGTTAGGCGAAACTTTTGCCAAGGTTAAAAACATTGGGAAAGAAAATGTCAAGCCCCTAGGTGATAAAGTTGTGATAGAAGAAGCTAAACCACTTGAAGAAAACAAAACTCCATCCCCCTTAAATCCCGAAAAGCTTAAATTAGAGGGTAAATTTGAAAAATTTGTTAACATGCTTAGGAAGATTTGCATTAAACTTCCCTTTGCTGAAGCTTTGTCTAGGATGCCTCTTTATGCCAAGTTTTTAAAGGAAATTTTTTTCAAAGAAAAGGGCTATAGAGCATAATGAGACAATAGCCTTGGCTAAGGAAACTAGTGCAAACATCCAAGAAGCACCCCCTAAGCTTAGAGATCCAGGTAGCTTTGCCATACCATGTGAAATTGGGAATGAAACCATAAACAAAGCCTTATGTGACTTAGGAGCTAGTGTTAGTTTGCTGCCTTTGTCTCTTCTTAAAAGGATAGGGATAGGAGAATTGAAACCTACCGAAATGGAACTGAAGATAGCTGATCGTTCTACCATGAAACTTGTAGGATTTGTCGAGGACATACCTGTTAAGATAGAGGGGATATACATCCCCACTGATTTTGTAGTCGTTGACATTGAAGAGGACGATGACGTCCCTATAATCCTAGGTAGACCCTTCCTTGCAACTGCGGGAGCTCTCATTGATGTGAAACTTGGTAGGATAGTCTTTCAAGTGAGTGATAAAATGGTAGGATACGAGTTGGAAAACGTTATGAAAGGTCCCGCTCTTTACTCTTGTTGCATGCTTAACGATCATGTTGTGAAAGAACGTTTTATAGCGTCATCTACACAATATGATATCTTTGATCCATTCTAAGGACTCTTTCTAACCGTCAAGCTAATGACATTAAAAGAGCGCTTCGTGGGAGGCAACCCACGCATTTAATTGCTTTTGTTTTGTTTGTTTTTCTTTGTTCTAGGATGTTTTGTAGGTAATTGTCCGAGTAAGATTCAAGAAAATGAAAAATTTTGAAGTCCCTCTGACCAGAGTGTTGGCACGGCCCGTGCTGGATCTGGCACGGCCGTGCCAGTGTTTTTGAAGCAAAGAAGGTTGGGAGCCACAGAAAGTTGGCACGGCCCGTGCCAAGGTTGGCACGGCCGTGCCCGTGTTCTAGCCATTATAAACCTAATTTTTCTTCTTCTTCTCCATTCATTCTCAAACCACAAACCTCTCTCTACCTTCAAACTTCTCTCTAAACCTCCATAACCTTCAAACCTTCAAACCTCCATATCTCACTCAAATCTTCATCAATCTACTCCATTCTTTCACCAATCAATCACAAACTCCATCCAAAACAAAAACCACCAATCAAAAACAACTTTCATCCACCCAAACCCATAATTCACCAAAACCCTAATCCTTCAAAACCTAACCCAAAAACCACAAAACCTCAACCAATCTCCATAACTAAACCCATAAATCTTACTTAAACATCCACCCCAACCCTAAACCAATCCTTTCCACCAAAAATCTTCCCAAACCCAAAACTTTCATACCAACCATAACCAAGGTCAAATGGCTTCAAGAAGAAGAAGTGGAAAGGAACCAGCAAGTTCTTCCGGTCCTCCCCCAAAGAAGCAAACACAAGTCAAGAATCATGGAATTCAGTTCAAAGACAACAAACAAAGGGACAGGTACAAAATTCTTACTTCTAAAACCTTACATCCCTCTAGATATCCTGATTCCTATGATTTGCAAGTGCTAGGGCTTAGAGATGATGTTTTTAGGTTGATAGGTAAGCTAGGTTGGAATGATATGCTAACACCTATGAGGGGTTATGAGAATTTTACTTATGAATTTTTAAGCTCACTTGTTTTTACCAAAGATAAGTTGAAATTTTGATAACCCTAATCATAGAGTTGTTTTCCGGTTAATGAACATTGATTATAATATGTCTCTTCAGCACTTTTGTGAAGCCTTAGGTTTTGTCAATGAGGGGTATATTCATGATCATTGGGATGATAGTCTGAAACCGGATAACTATGACCCAGCTGCCTTTTGGAACCGTATCACCGGTCTTGATAACTATGTCCCTAGAGCCAACAAAGCTAGCAACATTCACAACCCCGTACTTAGGTACCTTCAGAGGGTCATGGCTTGCACTATTTGGGGTAGAACCGAGCTAGGAAACACTAGAACCGATGAGTTGTTCATGTTATGGGCAATGCTCTACAACCACCCCGTCAACACTGGCTTTTATTTGATTGATTACCTAGACTTTGTAGCTACTAGACCAGCCGGTAGGGGAGACATAGTGGTGGGTGGCATCATTACATACATAGCTAAGTGTTTTGGTGTGAGTGAGGATGAGGGGATCAAACCAATTGAGGGAAACAATAAGCTTAACCGGGAAACCCTCATTGGAATGAATTTCATTAAACATCGTCCACCACTCCATTACCAACTTAAGCTAAATGTGCCAATCGTGTTTTTATTGCCTAACCCATCTCGGACTACCACCGAGGTGGAAGAAAATTGGTTGTATGTTGATGATGTGCAGGTTCTAGAACAACAAGATGATGAAGGAGAGGGTGCTAGCTTGCACCATGATGAAGGAGAAGGTGCTAACTTGCACCAAGAGGGGCACCATGGCCATGAAGCCGGTGAGCTTAATGAAAATCAAAGATGGACATGGATTCACAATGAAATCGAAAGGATGAGCACCGAGCAACAAAGGCAAGGTGTTGAGATCTCCGGCCTTCGCAATGAAGTTCAAAGGGGCAACCGTGTCAATGATGAAAATAATGAGATGCTCCGTCGGATGATGCAACACCTCCAACTTCAAGGTCCTCCATATGGACCTCAATAAATTGTGAGCTTTCCTCTTCCTCTCTTCCCTTCTTCTCTCTCTCTCTACTACTCTTTTTCTACTCCTTCTTTCTTCTTCTTCTTCACTTTTAATTTCTTTTTCTTTGAATCATTGAGGACAATGCTTCCCCTAAGTGTGGGGGGGGCCTAATAAAGTGTCTAGAGTCGTAGTGTCCAAACTCCCTTGAACTTTATTCTTTTGTTTTGTTTTTATAGCAAGAGGCATGACTAAGTAGCTTGTTTTTTTATGTAAATATGGCATGAAAATTTTTGTTTTGTCTCTTCTTTAGGTCGCCTCTTGTACATGAAAATAGTTTCTTGTGTTTCTTATGTTCTTGCTATATCCATATCATGTTTTATTGTGAAATTCTCCAATGAGAAAAGCACCCGGTTGCAATCCTTGAGTAAATGTATGAATAGGTATTTTAAGGAACACGTTCTATCTTTAGTGTTAACTTAGACCCTTTAAAGTCTTAAGAGTAAAAGTAGTATAAGTTTGTGTGGGAAAATTAATCAAATTGTTCTTAATTGTTATATTCTTATTAATTTGTTAATGATAAATGGGGCGGGAGAATGGCACCAACATGTGGGGGAAAGGACAATCCCTAACTTCCTAATTGTGGTGGTGACTCCCTAATTTGAACCTAAAGTGAAACAAATTCATCAATGCTAGGGGGAAAGGACAATTACATCCAAAAAGACTTCCTACGCGGAGATGAAACAAACAATAATTTTGCAGCACTACTTAGGGTGATTTTGAATCTAGGGGGAAAGGACAATTACATCCGAGAAGACTCCCTACGAGGATAGATAGCCCCTAAGCATCTGCAGCCCCTTGTGCTTAATTGTTATATCTAATTTAATTTTTAAATTCCCATCACTCTTATATGAAATGAAGAAAAGACTTTTCTCGGTTACTTTAGCACTAAGGATAGAACCTTTTCCTCATAATATCTGTCTTATACAGGAGCAAGAAAAGGGTTGGACTGCACACACACACTCACTTGAGACTTGATGTTGGGTAGAATAGGTTCATGATAAGTATTTGAAATTGTAATTAGTGTACTTGGAACAAAACCTTTCTTTGAGACTTATGTTCTTAATATTGCCATAAATCAATCTTTGTTGCTGCTATGTTTGTTGCCTTTTGCTTGAGGACAAGCAAAGATTCAAGTGTGGGGGAGTTTGATGAGTCATAGATAGTATTAATTATTGCCTTATTTAGTTTAGTTTTATTTTAGATTTGATTTAGTTTTATTGCATTTTATTTTTTATTAGAATATTTTACTTTAAATTGTGTTTTATTTTATTTTAGGAATAAATATATGGTGGAAGGTGTCTTGGAGCAAAAGAAAGAGGACTGGAGCAAATACAGCGCAAGAATACGAAGATACGGGACAAAAATATGTTCCCACCAAGTCAGAAGCTTGGCACGGCCAGTGCCAACATGTGGCACGGCCGTGCCACCTCCCAGAGCCTCTTTTGCTGCTTTTTCTTCGGGCCCAAGTTACCCTGTTGCAGCTTTACTGTTTTACCCTTTTAGTTGCTTAGTTTCTAAGTCGATTGTAAAGCTATAAATAGAGTAGCTCTCCACCATAAACAATCATCCTTTACTTTGTTTATTTCAATTGCTATTTCAATAAAAAGTCTTTATTTCCTTTTACTTCCTTTGCAATTTACTTTTATCGCATTCTCTCTTCTTCCCCCATGTCTACGATGAACATGAGTGAGTAGACTTCTTTGTCTTGGGATCGTTGGATAAGTCTAATGACGTAATCCGGATCAAGCCAAGTCTTAAACCTTAATTAATTGCTACCCTAATTCCTAATCTAAATTCACCGTTTTAACATGAATTAATTATTATCAAACTGTGGAAGCGAACGCGGAGGGTTTGATAATGGTTAATTCATCATCACAGATATCAATTCATAAAGCGAACGCGGAGCTTTGATATCCGATCAAGTGAATTTAGACAAGGTTTGCGAAACATGAGAATAGTCTAGCAAACCTTGGGACATATAAAGTTTCGATCTTCAAGGGTTCCAAAGGCAATCACCCATGAGAATAGGTGTGATTGTTGGAGGGATACACTCACTGACTTCGAGAGGAGCTGTGATATGCTAAAGAGAAACTTGTCCTTAGTAATTAGGATTAACGTTTAATTATAAGTTTAAGGCTTGCTTGTGAAAAGATTCGTTATTATGATGAACCAATGATCCCAAGGCTTTTTAATATTATTGTTATTTACCTTCAAAAACTGCACTCTCCAAACTTCTTATTTCTTTCCCTTCTAATCAATTTCTAAAAGCTAATTGGATTGACCAACTCCCTAGCGGAACGATAACTCTACTTACTACTATTACTTCGATAGGCCGTGCACTTGCGGTTTGGCCCTATCATAATCTCTTCGATAAAAAAAAATATATTTTTAACTAATTTTGACTATTGTTAAAGCATACGTACCCTTTTGCAGACGAGTCACCTATTAAGAGTCGAACATCCTCAAAACTTTTTCCAGACGGTAAGCCGTAAAGTGTCCCAACAACAAGGGAAGCCAGCCTTATGTAATTATGACTTCAATAAAAGACTGAAAGATATGATTGATATATTGAACAGACATTATAAATCATACTACCCTTTCCTAAATCTTTAGAAAAGAAGTTTGATTAAATGAAGACTTGGCTTTAAACTATTCTTCACTCATTAAAACGGAATGTTTTATAGCTTTGAGTATTATTTATGATTGAGTCTTCCCTAAAACAAAGTAATCTCTGAAAGTTAAGACTAGATTAATTAATGGTTGCCAACAGTAATTTTATGGGTTATGCTAACCAATGCCCTTAGGGCACTAGTTAAGAAAACTAAAAATAGTAAGTTTGCATTGAATTCAACAAATTTTTAACTTTTAAAAAGTCAAATCTATCACTTTTCACCATTTTCCAATACAAAATTTCTAAGTTTATCCTCTTAACCAATGCCCTAAGGGCACTCTTTAGCATTTCCCTAATTTTATTTGTTTCAAATGCATATTATGTTCCTGGTTATTTAACTACTCTGAATATTGTTAAGTGAGGCAATACATTGTAGAGAACTAAAATGTTAAGGAACACATGAATAAAATCATTTAGTATTTTTTTTTAATCGGAAAATATTATTTAAGTCATAGCCTGCACAGGTCACACAAAAAAAAATCATAGCCTGCACAAGACGCAAAAAAAACTAACCACAATAGAATAAAGGGTTAATTAAGTTTTTGGTCCCTATAAATATCAGCAGTTTTGTTTTTAATCCATATAAAAATAATTCACACTTTTTAGTCCCTACAAAATTTTCCGTTAGTGTTTTTAGTCCCTCTTAAATTAAAATTTGTTTAATTATGCTTAAAATTTTAAATTTTTTAATGATTTTTTACATACTTGTTTAAAACATTATAAAACGTTCCGCCGCAATAAGTTAGCTCAAAATTTTATTTTTAGGTCCAAATTTTCGTTAGTTTTATCTTGAATTTTTGGCTTTTTAAAAAAATTATATTTAATTCATGACAAGTTAAAAAATTCTAATCTTTTATAAAAGAGATTATTATAATGTTCTTAACATGTCTGTCAAAATTCATTTAAAAATATAAAAGTTTAAGTATAATTAAACAAATTTTAATTTAACAGGGACCAACACATACTTTTAGTCCTTGTAAAATTAAAATTTGCTTAATTGTGCTTAAACTTTTAAGTTTTTAACATAGGGTTAATTATGTTTTTGGCCCCTACAAAATTGCGACCTTGTAAGTTTAGTCCTTACTTAATTTTAATAGCATTTTTAGTCCCTACAAAAAATTTCTGCACTCAATATTAGTCCTTACTCAATCCAAATTTGTTTAATTTATGCTTAAACTCTTACGTTTTTCAACAATTTTTTACAGGCGTGTTAAGAACGTTATTAAAAGGTCCTCCGAAAAAAATATTGCAAAAATTTGATTTCTACGTCCATATTTTTGTTACTTATATCCTAAACTTTTGTCGTTTTAAAAAATTCATATTTAATTTATTTCATGTTAAAAAATTATAGATTTTAGTAAATGAACATTTCATAGTGTTCTAAACTTGTATAAAAAGAATCGTTAAAAAATTTAATAGTTTAAGGATAATTAAACAAAATTTATTTTAGCAGGGACTAAAATTATAAGTAAATTTTTTTTTGTAGGGATTAAAAAAGCTATTAAAATTAAGTAAGGACTAAACTTAGAAGGTCGCAATTTTATAGGGACCAAAAACATATTTAACCCTTTAACATATATACAAAGTTCCTCCGCAAAAAAGTAACTCAAAATTTTATTATTAGGTCCAAATTTTCATTAATATAATCTTGAAATTTTGACTATTAGAAAAATTCATATTTAATTCATTACATGTTAAAAAACTAAAAGATTTTATAAAAGAGTGTCTTACAATGTTATGAACATGTATGTAAAAAATCTTTCAAAAAATTAGAAGTTTAAGCATAATTAAATAAATTTTAATTTAACAGGGACTAAAAACACTAACAGAAAATTTTGTAGGGGCTAAAAAGTTTGATTTGTTTTTATAAGGACTAAAAACAAAACTGCAGATATTTATAGGGACCAAAAACTTAATTAACCCTAGAATAAACAACGGTGCCGCCTTACGCATAACACCCCAAGAACAAAGCCATTCCTAAAAGGATGCTCCAAACAAAACAAACATATTGCTGTCAGCAGCATCTAAGACACCTAGGAAAAATCTACCCTTAACTTTTTTCTTTTTTGAAGAAACTAAAATTAATTATATACCATAAAAAGGCATTCTCAGCGCAAGATGCGTCGAAGAAGAAACACCAGAGTCAATACAAGGTAAAAATCTTAATTACAATAGATACAAAGATATAGCCCGACCCCAAAACACTAACCCAGCAATCTCCAGATATTAGCCAACATCTAAAATGGTGAATGAGTTAAGCCACCAACCATGATAATTGAATGCAAGAGATGTAAATTTCACCTTCAACCACCTGTAAGTTGTTGTAAAACTGCTACAAATACCTGCAAAACAAAATTGGTGAGAAAGTCTGAGACACGCTGATCGCGCTGTCCTCAAGGATTTTCCGCGTATAATACGCTAACCCCCCAGGATTTAACAGACTCTTCTTGATGGTAATCAAGGATACAGAACTAGCAAGAATATAATTTAATCAGGAAGATGAAACCCAAGATGTGTATAAGCTTGATGAAAATTGATTTTGTATTGGTTATGTATATGTCTAAAAGCATGAAAGTGAGGATAATTTTTGCTATGGAAAACACGTGAGGGAGAATTCTAATTGTTTGCTTCAATACTGATCAGCCAAGAGTAGTTAAGAGCTTTTCTATATATATGCCTTTAATATATGCCATAAGGAGACGTTGTCCATTAATACTATTCCGTTGGCAAATTAATACATATAAGTTACAAATTAAAACCATTTTACAAAACTGATGGAATGGAATAATATAGGCATATAGACGTTTGCAATTAACTCACTCATTGACCAAGTAAGACATAATTAATTTGTGGTCATATCAATATGAAACAAAGAATGAAAATTATAACTTTTGAAATATAACAAATAGTATAAAAATACTACAATCCCCCACATATTTCAAAAGTTCAAAAAATTAGTTTAGAAAACTCTTTATGGGTTTACATCTTGGATGTAATGCATCAAACTGGTGTAGCAAGCTATATGAACCAGTGCTAGAATGATAGTACTTAACACACAGTGAAATTGGTGTAGCAAGCTATATGAACCAAAGACACTTATGTATGTTAGCGGTCTACCACTCGCATCACACCCCCACAATTCTTGCCGTTAACGCGGTGGTGCGCTAATAGGCCGTGCGCGTGCCTGGTTATTTCATGAGTGCTCCAGAGATTTCGCCACGATCTCATACAAGCGGCCCCACTTGACACTCACATAGGTGATTTCATCAAGTGTATGCTGCAAATCATACACCACCCATAAGGGATATGAAATTCATTAAAAGCTACAAATGCTTATCCTCTCAGTAATGCAGTGTCTAGCACTTCTCACTCACACCATAGGAAAGGGACGAAAACAAAAATTAATTATCTAATTTTTGGTGCTAGCAGAACTAATAAGTGACTTGTTCTTACCCATATGAACCTTATTCATGGGATCTCCAATCACAAAGGTTGGGTTCCCATCACTTATTAATTTCAAGTGGCTTTAAGTCCCATTCCCCTCGATGTGTCACAAATTATTTTCCTCCCCAGGGGTTTTGTCAAAGGGTCAGCTAAGTTCACTTCTGACCTCACATAATCGATCGATATTGTTCCATCTTTTAACAGCTGTTTTACCACATTATGTCTCAATTGAATATGTCTATTCTTACCATTGAACGATTTGTTCTTTGCCACGGCTATTGCCGATTTACAATCACAATGCATTGACACTGATGGAGTTGGTTTTATTCCTAAAGGAATATTAGCTAAGAGATTTCTTAACCACTCAGCCTCACTACTAGCCAATTCTAGAGCTATGAACTCTGATTCCATAGTTGATCTAGCAATTATGGATTGTTTGGATGATCTCCACATAACTGCACCTCCACCAAGTGTAAATACATAACCACTAGTAGATTTTGTCTCATCTGAATCAGAGATCCAGTTAGCATCACTGTATCCTTCTAACACAGCGGGGAATCCACTATACTCAATACCATAATTCATGGTACCTCTTAAATATTTCATTACTCTAGCAAGTGCCTCCCAGTGATCCTGATTAGGATTATGTGTATATCTACTCAATCTACCTACTGCATATGCAATATCAGGACGAGAAAAATTCATCAAATGCAGTAAGCTCCCAATAATTTGGGCATATTGAGTTTGATCAACATGATCACCTTTATTTTTCTTTAAATGAGAGTTAGAATCATAAGGGGTACTCACTGACTTAGAGTCATAATGACCAAACTTTCTTAGAAGTTTCTCAACATAATGTTCTTGAGATAGTATTATACTATCATCCTTCGTTATGATTTTAACTCCCAAAATTACACTTGCTTCACCCATGTCTTTCATATCAAATTTAGAAACAAGAAAAGACTTGGTTCTAATCACAATATCAATACAAGTACCAAAAATGAGCATGTCATCAACATATAAACTTATAATCACACATTCATTGTTCACACATTTAGTGTAAACACATTTATCAACTTCAATTGATGAAAATCCATCACTAATCAAAACTTGATTAAACTTTTCCTTTTCCTGAAACTATTGCAGTTTTTGAATCATTTAGATAAACAATTTTTTCACCATCCTCTGCAATAGTGTAGGAGGTGAAAGCATCTCTGTTTACACAGATATGCCTGGTAGTTCCAGAGTCTACAATCCATTTACTCACATTGGTCATAATTTTGACATGAGAAATGACCGCAACAATTATATCATCTCCTTTAGCTTCAGCCAAATTGACTTTAGCTTTCAGAGGATAGTCATTTCTCATTTCAAGACTTGACTTTCCACTAACGCAAGACATACCACTTCTTTTAAAATTGGGGTTAACAACACCATTGAAAAAATTTATTTTCTGGTTATTTTGATCAGACTCTTTGTTATCGTACCTTTTCATTGCAGCTTTGTTTTGCACCATATTTTTCCGAGCAGCCATGAAAGATGTGAAATCCTTGAGATTGTTGTAAAACTGCTACAAATACCTGCAAAACAAAATTGGTGAGAAAGTCTGAGACACGCTGATCGCGCTGTCCTCAAGGATTTTCCGCGTATAATACGCTAACCCCCAGGATTTAACAGACTCTTCTTGATGGTAATCAAGGATACAGAACTAGCAAGAATATAATTTAATCAGGAAGATGAAACCCAAGATGTGTATAAGCTTGATGAAAATTGATTTTGTATTGGTTATGTATATGTCTAAAAGCATGAAAGTGAGGATAATTTTTGCTATGGAAAACACGTGAGGGAGAATTCTAATTGTTTGCTTCAATACTGATCAGCCAAGAGTAGTTAAGAGCTTTTCTATATATATGCCTTTAATATATGCCAAAAGGAGACGTTGTCCATTAATACTATTCCGTTGGCAAATTAATACATATAAGTTACAAATTAAAACCATTTTACAAAACTGATGGAATGGAATAATATAGGCATATAGACGTTTGCAATTAACTCACTCATTGACCAAGTAAGACATAATTAATTTGTGGTCATATCAATATGAAACAAAGAATGAAAATTATAACTTTTGAAATATAACAAATAGTATAAAAATACTACATAAGTTACCGACTTAATTTTGTCCACCACCTGCATAATTGAGCACTCTTTCGCATTGAAAATTCTATTATTTCTTTCTTTCCATATTTCCCACACTGTTGCAAACCATATAATCTGTAATATAGACCGCTTCGACTTAACAGCGCCACTTAAATTGATTTAGGCTAACAGTTTAAAATAATTTGTGTACTGGTTACTTAAATCGATTCACGTATTATGAGATATGAAGGGTTTGTTTCAGCCTTATAAAAAATAGATTTTTTGTAAAAAAAAAAAAAATCAGATTATTTTTTAGAAATGTTTAAAAAATCTGAGGCTATTTTCATTTGTTTACCATCCATAAAAATTACTTTAAAAAAATATTAACTAGTTCATGTATTATCTTATTATTTAAAAAAAAAAAAAGATTATATAAACCGAGGTTAGGGTGGGGGATATGGTGGTGATGCTTGGTGTTGGAGGAGGAGTTTGAGAGCGTCGGAGGAGGAATTATTAACCGAGTGTAGGGTTGTTCTTCTTGATGAATCTCTGCAGGTTGATCTATCGGATCGATGGATTTGGTCTCTTGAGCCTGATGGCGGTATTCTTTGCGTGGAGCATATAGGCTGCTCACTAGGGAGACTCCAGATCATGAGGTAGTTGTTCGGATTTCATTTGGCATCGACATGTCCCTTTGAAGGTGTCTTTGTTTGTCTGGAGATTATTGCGTAATAGAGTTCCTACTAAAGACAATCTCTTCAAACGTCGCATTATTTCACAGGATGATCAACTTTGTATTAGTGGGTGTGGCCATCTAACAATAATGCTTAGTTCCATCTCCCACGACCCTCACTAAATTACCATCAAACCAACTGGCCACTGCCAACCTCTTGCCTCTACACACCCCCACCTAGAGTTGTCAAAACATGCTACCCGACCCGCGACGGGCTGGACCATAATGGGCTCAAGCTTTTTCGGGACGGGCCAAGAAGGCCCGGAAGATAAACGAGCTCACAAATATTTGTCCAAGCCCGACCCTTTGTGGGCTACGGGCTTTTGGGCCAGGCCGGTTACTTAAAACTTTTAATTTAAAAATAAAATATTACACTAAAAAATACCTACCGACAACTCAATTAGAAATTTACCATTGTTTTTTTATAAAGTATCTCACTTCTTAGAATAGTCGTCCAAATTTGTATTCATAACAATTGAAGCTACTGTTATTTTTACCACCGTTTTTTATAAAGTATCTTATTGTTTTGCAGTCAATGTCTGCATTTGTAGATTCTATGGTTGAATGGGAATTGCAGTTATATCAGTGTCTGTTATCTGGAATTATCTATGAATTTTGTGTTTCGGATGTGTTTTGCTTCTATTACTGCCGGTAATTGTTCTATGGTTAATATGTATTTTCCTTAATCATAGAAGTAATTGTTCTATTACTGCCAGTAGTTATAGCAGTGCTTCTTAAGACCTGCTAATGTATTTTCCTTTTTGTTTTGTCATGTACCTATGTACTGTGATAGACATTTTGTGTATTAATTTCTCATCTCTATGAGTAGTTATGATATATGTTGGCTCACGTCTTAGTGTTGTTATATCTATATGCAAATGACTTAGTGTTGTTATATCTATATGCAAATATTATGTTATGCCTTTTTCACTGCATCCCATTTGCTAACTGCTTCTATGATCATGTTAATTGTTAGATAAATGTGTCTCGTGGTAACCATTTTTGTTCCTACAAAGCATTCTTTAGTTAATGTCATTATACTTTAAATGTACTCAATTGAATTATGACTACATCTTCATGGTGGGCTATAGATAATTATAATGTCAAAAAATAATTATAAATTAAACGGACTACCTGCAGCCCGGTCGGGCTAGCCCACGTTGGGCTCGGGCTTCAACGGGCTCGGGCTAAAAGGCCCGGTTTTAAACTCCCAAATTTTTGTGTCCAAGCCCTACATTTTTTCGGGCTTTTGCGGGCCGGCCCGGTAGACCCGACCCGTTTTGACAGCTCTACCCCCAACCCCTCTAACAAAGCTTCCCCCCAAATTAATGCTTAGCTCCATTTCCCACGACCCTCATCAAATTATCATCAAACCAACTGTCCATTGTCAACCCCTTCCCTCTACAAACACACATCATATGCTTCCACAAAGTTTATCCCAAACACCATCCTTCTCAGATAAGACCACCATCAAACTCATACCTATCCCCTATCACCTTGTACCACAAACTCCCTTGATCCACATGCATCCTCCAACACCACTTTTATAACAATGCTAAATTAAATTATCGAATTATACGAAAGCCCAACCCTCCATACTTCTTAACCAATTAAATCGTGTCCCAATCAACCCACATATTATTTCTAGTATCCGCATAACCCTTTGTTCTCCAATAAGAACGTTTAAATTAAACCTACATAAAATAGACATTTAAATACAGAAATTAATTAGACTGGAATCTAGCAAAATTTAGCTAAAACATCCATTTATATTGTTTTTTTTAAATGGTATGGATACCCTAGTACATTGTATTTTTTACGGTTGGTACATTGTACTTTAATTTTGAAAATAATCATAAATAATGGTTATGAATTTCATTGTTCATATTAGCTATTATTCACGAAACTACATGTTATTTCTCCAAAATAAATAGACACATGTTAGTTTTATATATGCTTTTTTTTGTCAGGTAATTTAATGACTAAAATTTCATTCTTTTAAGGTGAACAAGTGGAGATTCCGAGTTCGAACCCCGACTTTTACATATATAATTCAATTTATGGAAATCTTTTATCAGTATGAAAATTAATATTGAACTAACTAACATATATGATTTCTTCAAAAAAAAATATATACGATTTCTCAATAAAATAATATTATAACAAAATATTATAGTTTTTTTTGGTAGTGCAAAATATTATAGTTTTGTTTCATTTATTCTTGATGAGAAATCAATAATAACATTTTTATTTATTTATAGAGATGATAGAATATTTCTAAACTAACATATAACTTATTACTTCATCTTAAATTTTAACTTAAAATACAACGCGTCAATCTTGTTGATATTATAGTTTTCATTCATTTTTAATTTATTATTTTAGTATTTTTAGCATAAATAATTTTTTTGGGGATATCAACTTATGTATTTGTCCTCCATATGATTGATTGTTATGATTTTATTTTACGTATGTAAATTTATACTTTATTTTAATTAATTATTTAATTTAATTTAGACATGGAAAAAATTAAGGAATATATTCTTATATTTTTAAATTTTATTTATTTTTTGTGAATTTATTGACCTAACATTGTCAGAGTCACGAACCATCCCGTATTTAGATTTTAGCATGAATCACTACATAAGTTGGTATATAAGACAATATATTTGTATAAAAAATTTCAAAGCTGCCGTTTTTGTCACAGTTAATTGATTTTTTTTTTATATTTTATAATTCAACTCAGAAGTCCTTAAATTGAAATTGACAACGATGATGAACTTCAACTCAGAGGTCCATAAATTGAAATTGACAGATAGTGAAAGTCGCCCACTTATTTTGAAATTTTCATTCAAATTTAATGAAAGGAAAAAGATTGGTGAACACCCTTTTGGTGATACACCCTCCTACCACTCCATGTGGCAAGGACATTTTTGTAATTTCCAACACCAGTCTCCTTCCTCTTTCCACCTGTTCCTTGTTTCTCTCACCAAACCATCCCATCTTTCTCTCTCACGCAGATCACTCTCTCTGTCTGCACCTCCACCCTCTGCCACCACCACCCACCGTCGTCGTTCCTCCTTCTCTTTTGCCGGAATCCCTTTGTCTCATCTCTCCACCGTCCCTCTCCTCCGATTCAATCTATTTTTACGGCCGCCGTCCCTCACTCCCTCCGCCGGCATCTCCTTCAAATCTAACAGACATTCAGATTCGCTTTTAAAACAATCACCGTTTCTGCTTAGATCCGGCTCCGACGTCGATGAGAGAGTAACGGTGGTGAGAGATGATTTCTTTGAATTTGGGTAGATTTGAGAGGAGGATGAGGAAGAGGAGCAATTTCACTCTGCCCCCACCTCCGTCGCGTCCTCTTTGAATTTTGAATGCAGGGAAAAAATGGTTACGCCTTTGACAAATTATGGTTATATTGTTCGTTTATTTGGTTATCTGTAACTTACATGTGCAAAAAAAAAAATCAATTCAAGCCGATTGTCACTAAGACATTCTAATTTATGAAGAAATAGTGGTCACACATATGTAAAAATGTGGTCATACAGACCATATATTTGGCTAGTTTTTCTTTCCCATGTGTAAATAATATCGTTTTAGGCGAATCGAACGCATGATCTCATTTGATCACTGCACTAAAAGCATTTCCAACCATAAATAACTTGTTTTACAATCGGCAAGTTTATCACGCCTAAGGACGGACAAGTTCTAATTTATGAAAAAATAGTAGTCACGTATTTGTAAAAATGTGGTCATACAGACCATATATTTGGCTAGTTTACATTTCCCAGATGTAAATAATTTCGTTTTAGGAGAATCAAACCCATAATCTCATTTGATCACTGCACTAAAAGCATTTCCAACCATAAATAACCTGTTTTACAATCGGCAAGTTTATCACGCCTAAGGACAGACAAGTTCTAATTTATGAAAAAATAGTGGTCACGTATTTGTAAAAACGTGGTCATACAGACCATATATTTGGCTAGTTTATATTTCCCAGATGTAAATAATTTCGTTTTAGGCGAATCGAACGCATAATCTCATTTGATCACTGCACTAAAAGCATTTCCAACCATAAATAACCTGTTTTACAATCGGCGAGTTTATCACGGCTATAGACGGACAAGTTCTAATTTATGAAAAAATAGTGGTCACGTATTTGTAAAAATGTGGTCATACAGACCATATATTTGGCTAGTTTATATTTCCCAGATGTAAATAATCTCGTTTTAGGCGAATCGAATGCATGATCTCATTTGATCACTGCACTAAAAGCATTTCCAACCATAAATATCTGTTTTGCAATCGGCGAGTTTATCACGCCTAAATACGGACAAGTTCTAATTTATGAAAAAATAGTGGTCATGTATTTGTAAAAATGTGGTCATACAGACCATATATTTGGCTAATTTATATTTCCCAGATGTAAATAATCTCGTTTTAGGGGAATCGAACGCATGATCTCATTTGATCACTGCACTAAAAGCATTTCCAACCATAAATAATCTGTTTTACAATCGACGAGTTTATCACGCCTAAAGACGGATAAGTTCTAATTTATGAAAAAATAGTGGTCACGTATTTGTAAAAATGTGGTCATAACACAACCTTTATCTACTTGACATTAAATTCAACTTCAGAAACAATTAAATTACAAAATCGCTGCAAGAACCAACGAAACAGGACAATTCAGCAACAATATTTCATAGAAATAGAATCTAATGGGATTACAAAATAGAATGCATAATTGTCTCGAGAACACATAACATCACACATCTCCATAAACATAATGCTAAAATTTGACAATAATCCAAGTCAAATAGGAACAAGAATGCCCTTCTTGCTCATGCTATCCAAAACATCATTGAGAGCTTGACTAAGACCAACACAATCTGCAAAATCAATCAAAAGTGGATTCTTTCTGAAATGACATAAGGCACAAAAAGACAGATATGTGATCATGAAATTGCAGGGATTTTAGCAATACTATTTATGTTTGGAAAGCAACTTAGATATCATGAATCCAATGAAATATTAGAAACTATTTGATAGACATGCGTTGCTTTCATGAGTTGGCACCAGGTGCTCAATTTAATGAGTAGTTTCTAAAAAATATTAAACTGCAAGCTACCTCATTCACTAATCTAACTATAACTTTCATACCAGTGATACAAAAGCAGTTAACAAAATTATCATTTATCCAAAATTACTTCATTATGAAATTACCATATATGTATAAATGGTAACTTGCAGGAACAAGTATATCAATGGCAACTTGCAGGAACATATATATAAATGATAGCAGATAATTTTTTAAAGAAATAATTTAGAAATAGAAATAATTACCATTCAATCATCTTCAAGTGCAATAGAAGTAGACGAAGTTGAACAACTAGGGCCCTCTTCCGATTGACAAATGTCTACAAAAGATAAAAAAAAATTCATTATCACTGTAATCACTGAAAATGTTGAAAATCCAAAATACCAAACTTAATATCTAGACTGTCAGATATTAACCCAACAGTTACCGATGTGATGACCACTATGATCGTAACATAATTCACTGTAATCAAACATGTTAGTGTTTTTTCAGACACAAGTGTCGGGCACAGGACACACATTCAATCTCTAACACATGAAATCGAGGTCTCTGGACTACAAGCAATCTAAAATACATATAGTATCTAACTTCAATATTATTATTAAAATCTCTAATATGTGCATTGGACATCCACTGATTCAATGTTACAGAAATGAATCCTATATATAAGCTACTTTCTTATCTTCCAACAATACTCCAAACTAATAGTTCAATAACACCTTTTCTTCAAGTTACATAAACTGATAGAACTCGGTGCAGAGGTAACCATATTATGTGATGTGCCTCACTATTCTAAAAAGAACATTGTTTGGCACAAAATCAGCATGACTATAAGTTGACCATTGAAACCAATTCTATCACCAAGTGAAGAACAATGAACTAAATGCATGTGATTTCAAAATTTCAATGCAAAAATGTAACTATTCCATTAGATCCATTACAAATTCAATTCAGATCAAGTTCTTAACCAAAATCCAACAAAAACATCAAATCAAGCTCAAATTCAATCAAGAAAACAACACACACACAAAACTGAAAATTGCAACAGATCCATCTCATTTTAAACCCCCATCAATCAAAATTCATATATAACAAAACAAAACCGACCCATCAAGCAAAAACACATGAAAACACTGAAATCAAGTTAAATTTGCAAGAACAAAAAGGAAAGAGAATAGTTGTACCAGAAAGTGTGAAGAAAGAAGCTAAGTTGAAGTAGAAGAAGATGAAGCTGAGGCGAGGCGAGTGAAGGTGGACGGAGCAGTTCGTGACGGTGGTGGTGGACTGGTGGTGCTGCGGGAGGGAACTGAAAGAAGATGGTGAGGGTTGTGAGAAAACAGAGAAAAAGAAGACAGAGAAAAGAAAGAAAGAGAAAGTGATGCCCAAATTTTTTTATTAATAAAATGTGCCACATAAGGGGGTGTAGGAGTGGTTTGCCACCTATGGTGGTATGTGTATCATCACTCTTAATGAAATCTTGGCATTTAAAAGAGTGATGATACACATACATCCATATGTGGCATACACCTTTAAACCCCCACACAAAATTGCAACACGTGGCAATGTGGGACCCACACAAAAACACATTCAGCTTTTTGACCATCTCTCCTCTCACTTCCGTCTTCCTTCCTTCCTTCCTTCACAACTTGCTCTGTTTTAGAGAGAGAAAATTGAATATCAACTATGAAAACCACATTTCATGACCAAGTTGTTGGAACTACCGAAGAGTGTTGTTGCCTAGAGTACTTTGGAGCAATTTTAAATCATAAAAAAAAAAAAATGTTGTTTCCTTCGTAACAAGAACACAACCCCTATAGAACATGTAGCTCAATTTCTCTCTACATCAATTTTCCATAAGAATAACTAGTCCCATCAAAAGTCTCCATTCATTCTCTTGTTCAGTTTACAGGCTTTGAATTTTCTACACTATTCCTAAACACACAATAGAAATTAGCTTTGATTCCAATAGATGCAATTAAGCATATAGTGGTAACCCTCCCCTTTCAAAATTGTGATATGGAGTTTAATGTTTTTACTATTTGATTTTCATATAATTACTTTTTTTCACAAAATTTGTATAATTTTTTTAATTATTGAGTTTTGAAATTTTTCTTTCTTGATTGGATTTGAGTTGTCAAGAAACTCATTTTTTTAAGTGAAGAAAGAAACTAAAACTAAATTTGTGAGATTACAAATTCTAGTTTTGGTGATGAAGTGGATTAATAGATACCAAACCAATTGCTAGAGTTTCAATAAAAAAAATGGTCACATTCTTTTCATCTTCACCTTTCAAAACCCAACAAGTTGTTTTTGTTGTATTAGGTTGGATTTTGATTTTCCGAATTTGAGTTTGATTTTCTAGATTTAATGGGTTTTGGGTTTAATTTTTTCAATATGTGGGATTCAGGTTTTAATTGATGTTCAGCTTGCCAATGAGTTAGGGGGATTTGGATTTTTGCTTGAATTTTATCAGGTTTTGGGTTGTTAGATCTGGGAGTGGTGTTATAGAGATAAAGGAAGGAGTTGCAGACTTACACAAGAGATGTGAAGGTGAGGTAAAATGACTAAATTATCCCTTAATGCCACATGGGAGGGTGGTATGAAAGTGGTACAAATAAAAGGGTGTACACCAATATTTTCCCTTAATGTTATCCTATTGATACAAATGTGTGGCTAGATAAGGCAATATTTTTACAAATGTGTGGCTAGACATGGCAATATAATTCGTATTTATAGGTACCCGAACCCGTTTCGAATATGATTGGACAACTTGAATTGGAGTTAGGTTTGGTTGAACATAACCACAACTCTTTTGTATTTAGAGATACTCGTTATTCCCTCCGGTCCTATATATAAGAAAATTTTCAAAAAAAATGTTGATCCTATTTATAAGAAAATATCACAACTTTTAAGAAGTAGTTATTGCTTAAAAGACTTTTCTACCCCTTATTTAATGTTTGTCTTTTTAATATTAGTGAGTGTATTTAATGCTACACAATTTTTTATGAGGGTATATTTGTAAAAAATATTCAAAAAGTTACACTAGTGTATTGGTCTTGATGTTTTTTTGTTTTTCTTCTTATATTAAGGACAAAGGGAGTATTAATAAAGGTAAAAGAGAAAAAACAAATTTCGTTATTATTGAAATAAATGAGGGCTTAATACATCATTTGGTCCTTAACTTATTTTTTGTTTTCATTTTGGTCCCCTAACTATAAAGTGTCTCAATTTGGTCCCATAACTCTTCTGCCGTTTACCATTTTGGTCCTATCCGTTAATTTTTTGATGTCTAATATTTTCAATATGATTATAACCGTTTGATTGCAGGTCCATAGCATATTACAATGAACCACCCATATCTGATTTTTTTTTTTTTCCCTTCTCTTCTTCTCCTTCCCTATTCTTCCTCTTGATCTTCATCATCTTCAATAAAACCTAAAAAAACTGAAACAAATAAGCCCAGAAAAAAAATTGATTGAATCCTTATCTTCAACATTCCAACACCATTAAAGAAGCCCCTTAATTGGATGTATTTGTAGACCAAATCAAAACTCCATCTTTTTGTAAAAAAGCATTACCCTTTTTATCAAAGACGAAATTATCGGTCCAAATGAATGAAGCATTCCAACACCATTAAAGAAGCCTCTTTTTATTGGATGTATTTGTAGACCGCTAATTATTGGTTTGGAATGATAATAATAACAGTGATAGCTGGATGGGTATGGAAATGAATGAAGTAGATGAGAAAGTGAACTGGGTTGGAATTATGACGTCATAAAGGATGTAGATCTGGGGTGTGTGGATTTTGCATCATGAATTTTTCTGCTCGGTTGAAATTGTGTTAATTGAATCGCCAGACATGTTTCAATTTTAGAAAATCCGATGGAATTGGATCGATTAAGGAAAGGTCAGGAAGATGTTCTCTCTAAGATCAACAAGCTTCACAAAAAGCTTCAAACCAGTTACTGATGATGATAATGAAAGAAAGTAAAAAGGATTGAATTTGATTTGGTATTGTTGTTGTTGCTGTTGTTGATGTGTTGATGTTGTTGTCGGTGATTCTAAGTTGTCGTTGTTGTTGAGGAACAATGGGTCTTGATGATTTTGTGTCTGGTAGTAATGTTGAGAATGTTTTTAAGAATTTTTTGTAGGAATGATTATGGTTCTGGTAGTAATTTTTTTTAGGAATGATTATGTTGATGAAGATGAAGAAGAAGATGGGAGAAGATGAAGAAAGGTGAGAAAAATATTAGGTGTTTTTTTTTAAGAAAAAATATTAGGTGTTGGTGGTTTACAATAAAATACAATAGACCATACATGATCCAACAATCCTCTTTTAAACAAAAAAAATCAAAAGGTTAAAATTTAAAAATTTAATAAGGTCTATGGGACCACCTTTAAACATGGTTCATATTAGACATTTGATGTTAAAAATTAACAGAGATGACCAAAACAGTAAACGGAAGAAGATTTATGGGACCAAATTGAGACACTTTATAATTAGGGGACCAAAGTGAAAACCAAAAATAGGTTAAGGGACCAATGATATATTAAGCCAATAAATTAGTGACCGTTAATGTGTGTGCGTCTAAATATAAAATATTTATGTTTCTGACCAACCAAGTATGACATTTAAATTGATTGGGTTCATGAATTTTTTGATTTTAAAAGACAGTTGTGGGATGGGTAATGGGGACATTCATACCCATCTTAACCCACCTCGCTTGTATCAAAATTATATTTTTACCTCTCTTAATTTATAAACACATGGATAAATTCTTAAATTACATTGATTTATTTATTTTTATTTTTAAAGTGAGCCTTGACCAAGACATTTCCTTTACCTCTTTTTTTCCTTAATAAATCAGATTGCTGAAACAACGTAGTTTTGAGCTTTTTACTTATTTTTAATATTAAAAAGTACAAAAATGTGGTTCAAATTCATGTGGAGATGGGGCAGAATGGATGTGCATGAACCCCATCTGATATGGGGTTAGGATTCTATTTTTCACCCTCGTTGGAATCCAGGACGAGTATAGAGATAGCCAAACCCATTGAATTTAGGAACGCGAAAGACAAAACTCTTCTCCACCTCACCTCATTGTCATGCCTAATTGTGGCTATGAGCATTAGCAAGGATAATAGCCAATTAAATAAGATTGCAATTTAAGAAAAGCATCTTCTTATGAGGATTAATTGTGAAAAATATCCAGGAGCGATTGTGAGATTCGTTGGAATCATATCTTCAGAGAAGTTGATGAAGTGACATATGTTTTGGCTAAGCATGGTTTTATTCTGTCTTTACCCTTTCATTGTTTTGATGTTATTGATGTTTTCCTTTGCCCCCTTGTGATTGACATTGCGGCGATCTGCATTCCTAGGCGTTTTTAGTTAGTTTTTCTATTTGGGCATTTGGCTTGTTTATTCATATAAAAAAAACAAGGGTAATTTGTTTCCTACTTCAACGTTAATTCTGTTATGGACTCAAATGTTCTAAACTGTAAAGATAGCTTGAAATATCTATTAGGACGGTCGATTTTAGAAGAAGAAGAAAAAAAAAGACAGTTAAAACAAATGTATCAATGAAAGCACCTCAAATATTTAGACTCTATTGGGTAAAACCTAAACACAGGCTTAGAGTGAAATGTTTTATTCATATTCGCATGTACGATAAAATTAGATTTGATAATAGTCTCACAATTTTATTTTATTTTCTCACAAGCTTATTGGACCCCTTTGGTGGCATGATAAGGGAGAAGATTGAATAATTATATTATATCTTATTTCTTGACACAACCATTTCTCTCCGGTCAACTTGGATCCTCCCTTGTAGAGAAACTATGAACACACAAAAATCATCACAACAAGACAAAAACTTTATGTCGCGGTGGTGACCCAAATGCATTGAAATTGCATATCTCAATAGATTTGAAAGAAACGAAAAGCAAAGGAAAAAAAAACTACCAATCCACATAGCAGCATACCAATTCAAAGTGGCACATAAACAGAGAAACCTTGTGAGAAAATCAAACAACCCAAATTGTTTTGTGGAACCCAGTTCCTGATGGAACTACGTGTAACACAACTCAGCAAGCCTTTAGAGCATGTTGCGACGGAGAAAAACGCCAACAACTGCTTGAAAACGGACCACCAAGAGGGGTTACATTCAAAAACAACCAACTCAAGGTCGCCAATGTTCTGGAATGAGGGTGGTGCAAAGGGTCAGCGCCTCTAAACTCACCAGCGTGTTGGCCACTACATCTAAAAGGAACATAGTTGGACAAGGGGAGGGGTACGGTCGACGGAGGTTGAGCCAAGAGAGAAATGAGAGCGAGTTTTCTAAGAGAGACAAGCGTGCGTACCCTCGTATCTTCCTTAAGTTACAAGCATTTCTTAATTTTATTCTAACATCCAATTTACCCTCTATATTGTAGATTTTTGAAAATTTTATACTACTTTAGGTGAAAAAATATTATATGTTAAAAAAACAATTTAATTGATATGTATTATTGGTGTTAATATTTTTACATTGTCCATTAATACAATTAAAAATATTAAAATTTGATTAAACCTAGTTTTAAAGTCATATACATGATTGCTTGTGATTATTTAAAAATAGTAAAAAAAAAATTACCAACTGTATGGTGAAATTAAAGTGAAAAAAGAAGGTGTACCACAATAATTTCTTCCCCACCCTCTCTAATTTTTAAAGACGAGCCAAAAGATGTAGAGTCTATTATTGTGGACGATATTAAGGTACTATTATGGAGGTGGGTTTTAAATAGACTAAAAATTTCTACTTACATATACTATGAATAGGGTTGAAATCCGAATGAGTGTCTCTTGAGATAACGGTTGTTGTTTTTGTGGAGATTGTTGAAGTGGCCTTAGTTAGTTCCTAGTGATGAACTAACGCTATTTTGACCAAAGCTGCAGTTGCTGTTTGTTTTGAATGTGGGCATGGGCGGATCAAATATAAGTCTAAGTGTGGTTATAGCCATACACCAAAAAAAAATTCAATTTATATATATATATATATATATATATATATATATATATATATATATATATATATATATGAAAGAAGTCTATTAGAGCAATTGAAAACTGATATTTTTTTTCAAAACAATAGAAAAAAAATATGATGTTAGAGAAGGTTGACGGTTCATTTTGTTTCAATTAACAATTGTCTTGATTACAAATGAATTTGAGTGAAATAATACATAGTCATTAATTCCATTTGGTAAATTTTTTTGACACTACTAGTTTAACCACACCAATACATTAGTTCTAGATTCGTCCCTGAATGTGGGGTTGATTTTTTTGTTCTTGCTCCAAGGATCAGGTGTGCGCAGCTGTTTTGGTTATCTTTCAATCATGAGTTGTAGGTATTGGTTTGTTGTTGGAGTGTCGCAGCCTTGTTGGAGTTTTTGCCTTTGATTGTTGGAGCAGCTGTTAGTTATGATTTATTAACTCACAAGTTGCCCTTATTCTTTATGTATATCCCAGCCTCTTTATTTTGTGTTGGGTTTTTGCTGCTAGTTTTACAGGGGTGGCTCTGTGGTTTTTAATCGTGGGGTTTTGGTGGTTTTTGTTGTTTCTAAGTGATTTCCTTATATACGGCGTCTTGTATGTTGTTTTGTTTTTGGCTTTATCCGTGAGTTTTGTGTGTACTCTTGCACAGACTTGTAGAGAATAATATTTGTTGTTTAAAAAAAAAATCTGCTTCCATCCGACAATCAATTGGTGTTGAGTGTTTTATCTAAACAATTTTTTTTTAAATTATCTACATTTATTTTATTATCAATTATTAGTTAATATATATTATGAACAGGGATGAAGTTAGAAGGGGGACCAACATAGGCCACAGTCCCCCTGTATTTTTATAATTTTATTTCTTCATATTAATATGCAATTATATTTTTTTGTCACTATATTTATTTTATGTGAATTTTATATGATATTGTATAATGAACTTTTTTTTTACTCACATTACTTAGTCTTGAACATTCAAGTTTCTAAGCTTAATTAAATTAACTATTATTTATAATGCATAACAATGAAAAATAAAGTAAAGTTTTGTTTGCAATTTACAAAAGAACATTAATCTTAGCGATTGCAATTTCGTGAATTTTTTTTAACCACGCAATGTTATTTAAACATTCTCATACCAACGATTCAATTCTCGTGATTTTATTTAGAACTTATTCTCTTGCCTTTGCATTTTATTGTTTCATTTCTTTCTTTACTATTAAAAAAAAATTTAGTCTCGTCATACTAAAGCGAGTCTCTCATTTTTCTTATATTTTTGAAATTTAATATCATTTTTGGATAAATCATATGATTTTTTAAAATATCTTGAATATAATATGCATATAAAAATTTGTTTTTTTCTCTACTAAGTTATACTCTTAAATTTAATCCCCCCTAAATTAAATTTCTGACTCCGTCGGGGACTATGAACGATAGCAATCTTGCACATCAATAAGTTGAGTAGCACGTGAGTAATCTTGCACAGCAATAAGTTGAGTAGCACGTGAGTTCTGTCTATGTTCCTTTTTGTTTGTTTGTGTGGTGGTATTTTCTATATGTTCTTGTAGAACGTGAAAAGGTTCAAAATTTTGGTTGTACAGATATACTCCTACGTGTCCCCATTTATGGGACAAATCTAAATAAAATTAGGTTAGGGATAAATCTAAATAAAAAAATTTCAAAGGGGTGGTTGGTTGATTGGGGTGTGGTCTCTCATGGGAGTTGCACGTGATGTCTCAAATCACTAACACGTGTACGATTATTAATTGGGTTATTCAACAATTTTTTAACTTTTAAAAAATCAAATCTATCACTTTTCATCATTTATCAATACAACATTTTTAAGTTTATCCTCTTAACCGATGCTCTAAACGCACTCTTTAGCATTACACATTAATTAGTGTTGACATGATTGGATGCATAAACCATATAGGCAGGGGCGAATGCTTGCATATGAATGGGGTAGCATTGGCTACCCCAAAAGAGAGAAAAAACTTCAATAATTAGTATAGATTTATAAGTAGCTACCCCATTTATTTTTTACTTGGCTACTCCAAACAATTTTCTTGGTTTAAAAAGGGATGATATTAATAAAATATTGATAATCTATTTAGTTTAATGTCAATTATAGATAATTTGACTTATTAAAACTTCATAGAGCTCAACTTTTATACATAATTATTTTCAGATTAAATTTTCTTCGTTGTTATTTCATTCAATATAAGTAAAAATTATTGTAAATTTATTCTATTTATTGATTAAGTTTAATATATTATTTTTTAAAATATATTTGGCCTCCTCATAAAAATTGTGTTAGCTTCGCCGCTGCATATAGGTTGAATAATTATTGATTAGGGTATAAGTCTTTCTTTGATATTGTTTGTAAAAGTTGCACTTCTTCGTTCGTCAGTTTAATGCATTTTATCGATGAATTTTCATAGAAATCTCATCCACAAATTTAAATTTAAAAGGAGAGGTAATACACATGATAACACATTCATCATTTTTTGGAAAAGCTTATCATCGTTACAAATACATAGTCTTATGCAAATTTATACATGATTTCCACTGATGAAATATCTATCTATACTATATAGTGGCAAGATAGATAATACACAACAACGGAAACTGCTGCTCTCTATGTATGCCTTTTTTAATATCAACACACAACATTATTTTTATTCATGAAATATATTACTGAGAAAGAGTGCATGGTGCATGATGATATCATTACGATCAGTTTTGAGTGTTGTCCTCAGTTTGGTCGGCACCGTGTCCACCGTGACCACCATGGCCACCGTGTCCACCGTGTCCACCGTGACCACCTCCACCGTGGTTGTAACCACCTCCACCGTGGTTGTATCCACCTCTACCATCGTTGTAATTACTACCACCTCCATATTTGGCATCATTTACTTCATTAGTCTTTTCCTCAGTTTGCACGGCAACAGATTCAGCACCGCCATGACCACCGTGACCTCCACCACCATTGTAACCACCTCCACCATGACCACCGTGACCTCCACCACCATTGTAACCACCTCCACCATGGTTGTAACCACCTCCACCATTGTATCCACCACCACCGTTGTGGGAACCACCTCCACCATTGTAACCACCACCACCGTTGTGGGAACCACCTCCACCATTGTAACCACCTCCACCATTGTGGTAACCACCACCACCGTGGTTATAACCTCCACCATTGTAACCACCACCGTGGTTATAACCACCACCATATTTGGCATCGTTCACTTCATTAGTCTTTTCAACAACCTCTGCAAACACAATATATATGAATTATTAACGATTATTTTAAATATGTATATATATATATATATATATCATATTGATCATCTTTGTATGTTATGAAGCAAATTTTAAATCATTTTATATAACATTGAGGTGCATGAAAGTAATTAATTTTAACGTTTACATAGAAAAGAACTAGTTAAAATGAATAAAATATATAAGTAAGTATAAAAGAATTATCCTTCAAATAAGTAGAAAAAAATTCTTGTCAAAAAAAAGAAAGTAGAAAAGAATTAAAACATATATATAAAACGCTCATGAAAACATATATAAAGAAACATAATATATAGCTCACCCTTTTTAGCATCGGTGGAAGTTTCAGTTAAGTCCCTAGCGGACATCACTGAGGAAATAAGAGCCATAGCCAAGAGGCCTAGCATGAGGATTGCCTTTTTCGAATCCATTGTTCAATATCTGTTTAAATGTGATATTTTGTAGTGAACTATGATAAAACTAGCAAGAAGTGTGCTCTATATATAATGGAGGGAAGGAGGGAGATGTAGGGACATTAATTACTTACTAGTTGAGAAAGTAGCTAGTGTGTATTAATTCATCGCTTTTTAGATTCAGAACGTATCTAGTCTATATTATAAATCAGATGCATTTTTTTATGCAATTAATATAAAAAATTAAATTTTGCTTATAATAGTGATAAGATGATGTATATATCTATAAATCTTGAACTAAAATAGTTGTTTAATGATTTTGATACCATTTATTTTGACTACAGGCTTCATTCTAAAATAAGTGATCTTCTTGATTGCTTTAAGCGTATCAATACACATTTTTTTTATCTTTATTATCTTATTTATGTATTAACAAAAAATTGATATTTTGAAAATATTCATTGAGATAAATCCAAAAATATTTTATATATTATCATTTGTCTTAATATGAAAGTAAAAAAAGATGATCAACGTATATTATCTATACTATATACTCCCTCCGGTCCTAAATATAAGCAAATTTGACTTTTTAGATTCATTCAATTAATGATGTATGTGGTCCATAATATGAACCACATACATCATTAATTGAATGAACCTAAAAAGTTAAATTTGCTTATATTTAGGACCGGAGGGAGTATATATAAAACGCTCATGAAAACATATATAAAGAAAAATGGGTTTCACGTCGATTTTAGGCTGACTTTTTTGTTATTCTAATTATACCCTTAAATAAATTTTCATACAGTAATATTATTTTGTTGATGTTATTAAAAAAGATAAAAAAAATTGTTATATTATTGTTGTCATTGAAAAATATAAATATGGTTTGTTGAGTTTGTTACATTTGAAAGTCACAAATATTTATACTTATAATTTTTTATCTATATCAAAAAGTTTATAAAAAATATCGTTTCTAATTTACCTGCAAAATTTGTATAAAATATCGTTGATAATTTACAAACATTAATGAAATAAAAAGAGCGAAAAAATGGATATGTACTTGTCTTTTGTCTTTTGGCTAGTATAAATAATAGACATAGTCAAACAGAGTCACTTATTTCATAATTGAGAGAGTTGTAAAGATCGAAGGCTATGAAAATGGTGATGAGTTATGTCTACTTGCTATTGGCTGAAAGTGACGTTTTGAAAGCATGCTATTGGTTCGCACTAGCTATCTCATCCCATGGAGATACATACATTCAAACTAATCCACACACATTCATAATATGTTTTCTATAAGTATAAAAATTTAGCAAAAGAGTATTACAGAGGTACACTCTAAACTTTTTAAAGAACGTGTTGTTGAATACTACTACACCTTTTGATTTTATTTATAAAAGATATTTAAGTAAAAAGTTGATGTATTTGTCTATAAATTCATAATCAGATAGATCACATTTTATTAATATAAATGTTTATTATAAATAAGATAGGATGAAGTAGCTTTTAACGTTTTATAATTATATTTGCTTGAAACGGTTACACAAATTAAGAACAAACTATGTTTCTCAATTATAGATTCCTTAACTACTCTAAATAGTAAGAAAAACATAAGTAAGAGCTTAATACAACTAAAATATGAATAAGCATCGTAAAACCTTCGTTTGGTTCGGTTTTTGAGCGACCGTAAATTCAAACCAATTAAGAATAATTCATTTGTTTTGACTTGGTTTTACAATTTTTAAATCCAAATGAAACTAAAGTGATTGAAAATGGGTTGGTTTGCCTCAAATCAATCAGGTTGATATTTTAAAATTTAATATTTTTTAAAAAGTTAAAAAAAAAGTTTTCTTTAAGAATATTATAGTTTTTTTTTTATGAATGAAAGAAAAGACTCAAGAAAAATACTAAGAAACTCGTTGTCTAAACATCCAAGAGGCGTCAGCAAACAAGACGAGATCCAACTATGTAGGAGGAAAATCTCATTACTTCATGGCGTCAGCATTCTTTGCACTAAACTAGGTTAATCAATCAACACACTCGTTGTCTCCTCATAAAGTATGATTAAAGGAAATCAACCACGAAAGACAGATGGACTTCCTAATGATGGAATTAAAATTGCATGAGGGTGGGAATCCTTATGTTGGACATTAGTGATCAATTCTAATGTTGACTTGGAAACTCTTATATTATTAAAATAAGTATATAGTTTTAATAAAAAAATATATATACAATGACTAAATAATACATTAAATCAACATATTTGTAAGATAAAACTATTAATACAGCATGATATTTAACAATAGGGAAAAATTAAGTTGCTTTCTTTTTGGTGGATTTTCCCTTTTGTTTATTTGGCAAATGGTTAATTTCTTTATGTTTTGTTGTTTTTGTTTCAGAGTGACTTTATTGTAAAACTTTGGTGTTCTACTCTGACATGTCTTGTGCTAAGGGATAATGATTTTTTGGTAGTAATATGTTTTATTTTGCCTTGTTAAAAAAAGATATAGTATGAAATAAAAATAATTAATAATAAAATATAAAATTTTGGTTTGATTCTCATGTTTTGAATGATCTGAAACCAATATTCCAACAATAGTAATCAGATTTCATTAGTGTAGTTCAGGTTATACATGAACATAAAAAAGAATATTACACCAATTTAATTTATTTGCTTCAAATGTTTGCCTTTATTAGGTTATTGGTTTGATTCCTACACCTCATCATGGGCTATGATTTCAACTTATCACACATATCAAAGAGGTTTGACGGCAGGGATTGAACCTTTGAAGATGTGTGTTAATCAACTCCTTATCAACTGATTCAACATTTGTTGGTTATTAAATACACCCTCCGGTCACTATTATAAACAAAACTTTGTATTTTAGATTCATTCATTAAATGATGTATGTGATCTATAATAAAGACCATATACATCATTAAATGAATGAATCTAAAATGCAAAATTTTGCTTATAATAGTGACCGGAGGGTGTACCTCCCTCCGATTCTATTTATAAGAAGATTTTCAAAAAAAAAAAAAATTGGTCCTATTTATAAGAAAAAGTCACAACTTTTAAGGTACATTTATTGTTTAAAAGACATTTCTAACCCTAATATAATGGTGGCCTTTTCAATAGGAGTGGATATATTTAATACTTCACAACTTTTTATGAGGGTATATTTGTAAAAATATTCAAAAAATTACAACAATTAATAATTGTCTTGGTTTTGATGATTTTTTGTTTTTCTTCTTATATTAAGGACCGGAGGGAGTAAATATCTAAACTATACTCACATAATGCTCGTTTAAGGAAGAGGCCGCGACCCACGCTTGGCCCTCCCTTAGGGTTTGTTTGGATTGAGGGTTTAGGAAGGGAAGGTTTAGTTTCCCTTTTAAAATTACGGACTATATAACATGTTTTTCTAAAATAAATTAAGTGTGATTGAAGTACTATATGATCGTTTATCATGTTAATATGTTAACTTTTTAAAAAACATTTCATAGTGTCCGTAATTTAAAAATGAAAAGTGAACCCCCCCTCTCTCTTCCCCTCCTAAACCCTCCATCCAAACACACTTACTGTTCAACTGAAGTACTATATTGAATTAAATTGCCAGCAACAAAGGATAACGAGACTCACTCACTTATTTGAGTTTTCCTTTTCCTTCAATTCTAACAAAATTTAGGCATTTGAATATTTAATGTTTCTCTGTTTTTTCCTATAGATACAAATTTGCTGTTATGAGCATTTGATGTTAAGCAAAAATATCGCAGAATAACACTACAATTATAATTTTGTTAACTTACTCCTCAATTAACCAAATTATCTTTTGTAAAAATTCAATTAGTTAATAATTGACAAACAAAAACTATATATTTCTTCTTCTTTTTTTGAAGAAAAAAAACTATATATACTTCTATTGTGCAAGATATATTGGAAAAAAATCAATAGTTGTTACTATCATGCATTGAATTATTCATAATTTAATACGAATAAAATTGAGGTGTTATTAAAATTTATAATATTTCTACGCATAATTTTATTAAAATTGAGGTGTTATAAATATTTTTATGATATCTTACATCTTGAGTTAAACTTTCGTTACTTTGCTGACCATACTCAAATCACTAAAATATTTTTCTCATAAAGATAGAGAATTAAGGCTGAAAAACACTCTTACGTACATTTGTTCGTAAAAACACTCTTACATACACTTGTTCGTAAAATGAGATCAACAATGATAATAAACATATTTTAATTTCATAAACTTATTTAACATTTTAATTTTCTTCTATCTCATTTTTTCCTTCACATCACTAAACTATCACATATCTCAATTTATTTATTTATTTTTCCTCTTTTGTTTTAAAGTGTATACAAAACATTTTCCAAATGAGATAGCAAGATTTTTCTTTTCAAGTGAATGATTGATTCCATATTTAGAGAAGGGGCTGGTTGTTTGACTTGTTTCCCATGCAACTAGTAACATTGGCCACTCATTTCAAGTGAGAAGAATTCACAGAACGCTTGGGTAGGTCATTTTCTTTCCAAAAAAAGAAAAACTATGATAGGTCATTTGGTTCCATTCAATTAATTCATTTCATACCGACACTTTGACATTATTGAGACATTAAATGCAATCGATGTTTTGTTTTGTTTTTTATGATTAAAATCGACATTGTTTTTTGGTGAGATTCGCAAGTGGCACGCCACGTAATGGTACAAGTTCAACATACATTTGACTTTAGCAAAAACATTTTCAAACTTAGGTAAGATCACGTGTTTGTTCTCATTTATTAAAATCCATTTTTGTCGTGTGGTATCCGTTTAAGAGGAAATGGATTTTTAAGTGAAAATCATTCTAAGTTTTCTCAATTGTTATATTTAAATCATTAAACATGAAAGAGAAAAGAGATATAAAAATTATTCAACCGTATGTTCTCTTTAATTAATCAAAGGCTGGTATGTTTCTACTATGTGCATTCTTCCTCTCAATAGAATACAATTATTGTTTTTCAAAAAAAATTGTTTCTTGTTTGCATCTCTCTTCCCTTTTGATTAATTCGGTATCAAATCCTGGATCTCATGTATCAATCTCGGTTTCGTGATTAGCTATGAATGAATTTGCACATCTGAATGTAAAATAATGATATAGTATAATTAATTTTACAGCTTTGTTATACATCACGAGGCATATTATCCCGACGGAATCACGACAGCTTTGCAATCATATAATTTTGCTCCTGCCACAATACAAGGGAGGGCATTCATGGAATGAAAAAATACATCCAGTGCAATTTTGCCAGGGCCGTCTTAACAAATTTATAGGCCCGGTTTTAATTTTATAAGGGATTCAAAAAAAAATCTGGGCCCCAACAAAAATAAATAAGCCATTTAAAAAAAAAGATATTAGAAATCACACTTTGGTGGGTCTTGAACACATGACCTCTCAACTTTGCTCCTGCCACAATACAAGGGAGGGCATTCATGGAATGAAAAAATACATCCAGTGCAATTTTGCTAGGGCCGTCTTAACAAATTTATAGGCCCGGTTTTAATTTTATAAGGGATGAAAAAAAAAATCTGGGCCCCAACAAAAATAAATAAGCCATTTAAAAAAAAGATATTAGAAATCACACTTTGGTGGGTCTTGAACACATGACCTCTCAACTTTGGTGGGTCTTGAACACATGACCTCACACTCAACAAAAAGGAACCTCGCCACCAAAGCAAGTTGTCCAAACTGAAATAATTTGCTTTTAATAGATATATAAACATTATTTTCGTGTCTTACATATAAAAAAAAATATATTTTGGGCTCCAAAAAATTGGAGGCCCGGTGTGGTCGCCCAGCCTCGACGGGCTATGGGCCGGCCCTGAATTTTCCTATCGTGGATTCTTCTTGAGTTTTTTTGTCGGGATATTCAGCATTTCTCTTAATTTTATGGTATTAGTTGAAGGTGAGAAAAACACAAGAAGGGGGGTTGAATTGTGTTTTGAAAAATTCTTTGTTTCTCCTAAACTGAACACACTGATCAGAAGCTAAGTGAGACAGCTTCTGAAGTGATAATCAGAATCTGAATGCAGCGGATAAAAACAGAGAGAGAGAGAGAGAGAGAGAGAGAGAGAGAGAGAGAGAGAGAGAGAGAGAGAGAAGAAAGACACAAAGCAATTATACAGGTTCCTTCCACAAACCAGAAGTAGTCCTGTCCCCCTTGCACTTCCAAGGAGAGTTCACTAAAATGTAATATCTGATTACAATTGCTCAAGCACACAACAAGAGACTTCCTTTGCTCAAGCACACTTTGCAAGAGTCTTCATATGCTCAAGAACACAATCAAGAGACTTCTATGCTTAAGCACAACTGCAAGAGACTTCTAAACAAACAATATTACAAAGAAAAATGTTTGAAGTTGAACACTTGATATACAATCAGAGGTGCTCACAATACAAATCAGATAAGACTCTAAGACTTAAGAATTTCTAGAATAAGACTTTGAGAAATAGAAATTTTAAGTGAATGCAGAACAATTTCAGCAGAGGTTTGGCACTTATAAAAATGTTGAGAGTCTTTCGTTCAGCATTACCAAATATCTAAGTCTTCACTCCTTTATATAGAGGTGTGAAAGAGACGTTGTGAAATTGCCAGCACATCAAAAGAGTCGTTGTTGAAGTTTGATCAATCACCAATGATCTTTTGCCTGATTTGGTTGTTGTCCTATGAAGAACCAATTTGAAATCCATTCCCATTGTGAAGGAACATCTTTGCAGGCATAGCTGTTATTTTGGAGCTGTTTTCTTGTCTTGTAGCGTGGACACAAAACAGAGTAGTGGAGAAGGTGGTTGTACAGTTCGTACAAAGTACAATGTCAACGCTCTTTGAAGATAAGCTTCCAATGCCTTCAAATCTTCACCAAAATGACCGTTGCAATGTTCCACTAGTCTTCTGCATTTCTTTTGAATCCAATAGACAACTTTTGAAGTGTTAATTCTTGAATCTTCAGCTTGTGGTGATTATCAGCTTCTGATGAGCTTCAGCTTCTGATGAAGTTGCTTCTGAACTACTTGCTTCTGATGACTGACAGCTTCTGATGACGTTATCATTCTTCAGGAGCACTTTTGGTCTTCAGGAGCACTTCTCTTCAGATGCTTTAAAGCTTCCTTTCCTTGATTCCTTAGCTCTCATTTGTTCTTCAGAACCTTTAAGCGATGTAAATTTGTAACTATGGTCCTATACACTTGAACAAATATTAGCTAGTCCAATTGTCAATTTTTAATACCTTGTTATCATCAAAACTCTCAAAGGTTTATTGTTAAACACATTTTGTTCCAACAATCTCCCCCTTTTTGATGATGACAAACAATAGTATTTAAAACTTGATCAATTGTTGTTAATCTAATTAACAAGTTGATTTTGCGGTTCTGAGGTTTGTAAGCTCTAACTCCCCCTGAGTCTGATAGTCTTTAAGGCGAGGTTTGTAAGCTCCCCCTAAGTTCTATCCAAGTTAATTAAATTCTTTTAACGCACTATAATATTTCAAAATGGAAAGAAGTAGATTATAGATAAGAAGAATGTTTCACTTAATTTTATTTGAAATTTGATACTCCTTCTTACGTTCATAACTTATACCTCTCAGGTAAAAAAAAATGATAGAAGTTTTTCAAAATAATTTTCAAATATTATTAATGGGGCTCAGAGCCTTTAAATACTATCACATATACTCTCCCTTTTGTCATTAGCAAAAAGGAAATGCGCACTAATTAAAGACAAAAAAATAATGAGAAAAACACAAACAGGAAGAGAGTATAGACTATAATAAAACAATCAAAGCAAAAAGTATTAGAGCAAAACAATAATATAGATCAAAGCACATATAGACAAAACAGAAGCATAACATTCAGAAGCAAAACAGTTCAGATTCTATAAGCAATCAGAAGCATAAAACAACAAAAAAAAAAACTAAGGTGTGCATCTAATGGTTAGGTTGTTGCATCATTGCTTTCATATGACCAATTTCTTCAGACTGTTTCTTCGGTAGCTCTGCTTGTTGCTTCACAAAATCTTCAAGTGCTTGCTGCCTCTGAAGAAGAGAATCTTCCTTAACCTTTGATTCTGTCAGTTTATTCTTCAGCGTCTTGAACACCTTTTCTTCTCTCCATAAGTACTCTGATTCTGGATAGAAGGGCTCATTAGCTAAGCAAAGAACTGGACCTCTAGCTGGCTCAAATTGTTGCAGATTCATCAGCATTCTTCTTTCAGTAGCAACTTGAGTCCTGATACATTTCTTGCTTATATTATCTATTACCTCAGAGCCTCTGTTTTTCAAAGATGCCATTTGGCCTCATAGTCAAGAGAAAGACTGGGAACTCTTCTCAGTTGCATTAGAGTATGCATGTCAGAGCTAAGCTTGAGCAGCTCAGTGTCAACATAGTCAGATTCCAAGATGTCTAAGGGTGGTTGATCTAGAATTTCAAGGTCAGATGAGGTTGATGGTTTGCCAGAAACACTAAGTGTTTGAATCTGATTGGGAGATGGGGGTTGAGTTTGTTCAGTTTCTAGGGTGGTTAGTTGTTGGGTAGGTAGTTCAGTTTCTGAGACTTGGATGAAATTTGTTTGCTCAGGTGCAGTAAGTTCAGAAGTATCTGGGTCAGAAGTGGTTTGTTTAAGAACAGTAGGTTCAGAAACAACAGGTGTAGGTAAGGTTTGAGTAGAGCTGGTTGAGGCGTCAATCTATGGTTTAGTTTGTGTGTTTGGTGGTTGTTGTTGTGGGGATGAAGTCTTTTGTGGTTCAAGTGCTTGTTGTTGGGGGTTTTCTAAAACAACTTTCTCAGAAGCAACTGCTTCAGAAGCTGTTTCAGAGGCTTTCTCTGAGTTTGGGTTAACTTCATCAGGGACAATCATGTGAAGAGGTTGGATGACTTGTGGTTGAATAGGATGATATAGTGGTAATCTTTCACAAATTTGGTTTCTTCTCTCAGACATTTCACCTATCTTTTGATAAATCAAATGACCAATAGGTTCATAAGAGCTTGTCTGAGAGGGCTTTTTGTTGATCTTGGTTGATGTTGATTGGCTTTTTGTAAGTTTTGGGAAACGTTGTCCTAGAGGTATATCATCATCAGAATCATCAGATGATGATGATGATGATGATATGGATGAAGATAAGGATAAGGATGGGGAATCTGATGATACATTGACAACTTCTTCCGGCTTGGCATCAGAATCCTTCTGAACAGAACCGCTTGCTATCAAAAATAAGTTCTCTCCTTCTAAGGTCTGTTATACCCTAATTTTGGACCTAAAAATACTTGTTTAATTCTTCTTTTCTTGCATTATAAGTCATTTGATATGTCTTTGATCAATTGCATCTTTCTCTGCATTTTATTTCAATGTTATTTGCAAAATTCACATAAAAGGGTATTTTAGTCATTTCCTGCATTTAACTCATTTTTATCTTTGAAAATTGTTTGAGTCTTTTAAATTGGTTTGTATAAGTCCTTGTTTCAACCTCATGTCAAAATTCATTTCAGAAAAACATCAGTTGGGTCATTTTTTAGTCAGTTTAGCCCCTAGGGGCATTTTAGTCATTTCATGTGTTAAAATTTCTTTCAGTCTTTTAAAAATTTGTTTGAGTCTTTTCATTTGATTTGAATAAGTCTTTGTTTCATTCTATGTCAAAATCCATTTTAAAATTGCATTTGAAGTCATTTTGAGTCAGTTTTGCCCCTAGGGGCATTTTAGTCTTTTCATGTGTTAAAACCCTGTTTAAATTCTAAAAATTGTCTCTGAGTATTTTAATTCGCTTGTATAAACTCTTGCTTTAATCCCTTGTTAAAAAATCATTTTAAAATTGCATTTGAGTCGTTTTTAGTCATTTTAGTCCCTAGGGGCGTTTTGGTCATTTCACATAATATTTCTGTTTCATTTTAATCTGCTTTGTTGTTTTTAATCGTCCCATTTTGCGTTAATTTTCAATTTACTTTTTCGATTCAATTTTAGTGTTAATTTTCATTTTAGTCCGCGCACTTTCGTTATTTACATTTTAATCCCTTTTAAGTTTGTTAGAGTCCAAGTGCCATGTGTCCAAATGTTATTGGTTCTTAAGAGTTTGTTACAAGTCTAGTGCCACATGTCTCATTCTAATTGGTCCAAGCTTTCCCACATCACCTATATAAGTCAAACCATGGTCAAATTTTCAACACCAATTATTTTTCATTCATTTTTTCATTTACACAAAAATCATAAAAAATTCAATTTCTTTTCTTTCCCTCTTTTCTTTTTCCTCACGTGTCCTTTTCTTTTTCACCACCATAACCAACTTTTAACCACTTCCCTCCACCACCTCAACCACCCTAACAAACTCCTCCACCACCATAACAAACTCATCAACCTCTTTCCATCACCATAAACCACCACCATCTTCATCAATCTTCACCTACAACCTCCATCAAAACCACCACAACACTTCCATCAAAACCACCACAAATCATCATCAATCACCATTCCTTCAAACAATCACAATATTTTGCATCCCTTCCATCACAATAACAACAATAATTCGATTCCTTTGCTCAAATTCATTCCAAATCACGATAGCATTATAGCACTGCTTCTGCGTTTTTCTTCTTTCATCAAGAACAACTCGAAGGCAACAACTCAGCGCCAATCTCATAAGAACAGAGCCGAATTCACGTCAATTCAGTTTCAAAGATCAAATCGGCCAAGGTTTTCATTTCATCTTCGAATCTGGTTCAGCAACGACGACAAGGTTTGGTTTACGTTTCAATCACCGCAACGGCATCGAAAAACGAAGCAGAGCGGGAAGAAGCTATGACGGAAACTCGCGTCTGAGCCAAAGCTGAATCCGAGAAGAACATGATCGTACAAGGACAAGGCTGCAATCGAATCACAAGAGATCAAGAGTCCAGAATCGAAATCGCAAGAACGGTGACGAAGCTTGAAGCGGACTTCGAAGAAGATTAGATCGGAGGTCTTCTTGGAGCATTCCTAAGGTACTACCACTATCTCTTTTGGTTCAATTGTTGTCGAATCCCCTTCTGATCTGAAATCTACATCGCTTTGATTGAATTTTGCGCATGGAATCCACACCTATACTTGTTTGTTCTTTTTGGCATGAAATCTCTTTGTGAAGAATTGGTTTAGGTTCATATTTGTTAAAGCTGTTAGAATTCTTTTCCTTTGAAAGCATGAAGAAACAAAAAGGGGATTGTGTGATTGTTGGTTAGGAACGTGAAAGAGAGGAAGAACTTTTTCTGGAAAATGATGGAAAGAAGAAGAATACGTCTTGTTTTCTTTGCTGAACCGGTTCGGGTTGAACCGACCCGTTCCCCAAACCGGTTCAGCCTCCTTCCAATCCAGGCCTTTTCTAAAGCCCAACGTGTTTAGCTCTCTTTTGTCTCATCTTTACAGCACTGCTATGCGCACCCCCCCTTTCCCAGCATTTCTTGTTAAAAAATTGCTTCTACACCCCTGTTTGCGCCAAATTGGTTTAATAAAATTACTGAGTTTTTTTTAGTTGTTCTTCTTGATATTTTTTGTTAATTTTTGGTGTGTTTTACATGGTAAAATTGTTTAGAAAATATAGGTGAAAATTTTGTTTGTTTGTTTGGTTTAGTGTTTTTAACCTTGGTAAAAATCGTGAAAAGATTTTCAAAATCGCATGAACATTCTTGGGGCTGGTATTGATACGAGAGACTTGATTCTTGGTTTCTTTCTTGCATGTTAAAAGTTTGATAAAGGCTTATGTAAAAATTCCCTTGTGATCTTGTGTTATTTCTTGTCAATTGTTGTGGAATTTTTGCATGCTTTTGATTCCAATACTTCGCCACATCATGTTGACACTTAATATGCAAATGTGTAATGTGTTTACCTCTGAAAATTGTGTTTGTTTGGCTGTTTTGAAAGTGCAAGTTGTGAATTTCTTGTTTTGTAAGTAATGTGTTTTGTTACCATGAGAAATAATGTGTAAAATGGACTTGAAAGTGCACTATAAGTCTTGGCTCATACTCGTCCTTATGATTCTCATAATGTGGCTGAAATGAACCATTTGAAAATTACCATTGATATGAGAATTTTAAGCCTTAAATTTGCTTTGGTGTTAGTGCAATTTCTTCAAGTCCATTTTCCCATTTTTTTGGCTAAAGTGTTTGTTATTTTTTTGGTTAAGTCTTGTTCATTTTGTTATGCAATTTCCACTTGCTTCATTTTCCATATTATACCTTGTACTACTAATCCCTTTGTTTCTTGTTTCATGTCTCATTTCCATAGCATTTCATTCCATATCTCATCCCTTTCTCCACTTTTATTTCTTGCATTTTAAGTTTCAATTCCGTACAAAAGTTAGAATGTAAACATTTAGGAGCTTTTTGTAATATTTTACTTTCATGCTTTTAATTTCTTGGCAAAGAGGCCATAGAATGTATCTAGGGTATGATGTAAAGGACAATGGACTCTAATGATGTACACCGACACAAGCACCGACACGTGCACACACACCACTTTAGGTATATAGCTAGAATATGCATGTTTAGATGTATGTTTAGGATTGCATGTTTAGATGTATGTTTAGGCCTTAAACTTAGAAAAATCTTTCCAAAAAAATATGAACAAACTTCACTCAAACCTTTTCCAAACAAACCTTGGGATCCAATATCCCATTGTATTTTCTTTTCCATTTTCTTAATCAAATTTCAATGAAAATAATCAAACTTTGACTTCTTTTGCAATTCACTAATCCAACCTCACTATTTCCTAATCTCATGCCCTTGAGGCCTCTTTCTATTCTTCAAACTCCAATTTTCAAACTTAAAATCAACCAACAAAAACAAAAACATTTTTGAGAGAGAACTACGGTGGATTTGATCCCTTAAACGGGTACGTAGGCAAGGAACAAAATTCCTTCAATTCAACTAAAATAAAAATCCAAAAACATTCTTCTCCCTCCAATTCTTCATTTAGCAAATTTTAGGTGTAAATAACATTTCAAAATAGCATTTAAAAATAAAGCGCGCGCGTAGAAATTAAAGACGGTTCCTATAGGTTACTATAGTCGTTATGGGTGCCTAACACCTTCCCGTAGCGAAAACAACTCCCGGACCTCGATTCTCAAGGGTTTTGCTTACTTTTTCCCTTCCCAAGAAAAAATAAGATATCACCGGTTAGAAAGGTTCAAACGTAATCAATGTTTGACACCCGAAAACCAAGATAAAACAGCTGGCGACTTCACTGGGGAGATTCGAGAGTTACGCCTAGTCTTTATTTCCACGCTTGCGCTTGTATTTTTACTTGTTCTTTTACTTGCTTTCCTATTTGAATAAATGTTTAATTTCTTGCAAACGTGTGGGGTGAGAATATCAAAAGTCCTGCACCCGGGCTGAGTGAACTTAGGATTTAGGAGGGATATAATCGACAATTCATTCCGGGGGTTGCCTCGTGTTTTGAATTACGCGATCAATCCCACATAGCTGAGGCATTTTGGGGGTGATGTTGTCGGCGCGAGTTGTCGCGTTTAGGCACTTTGCTTCTAATTGTTCTATGACGCTATGAACCGTAGATAACCAAACCCATCCATGGCCATTTTCTAGGATGTAGTGCGGAGGCTAAACCGGGTGTTGTCTCGAGTTTTAGTTGTCACGCGATACTACACTCAAGTTAGACCTTCCACGTATAATCATGGAGCGAGGGTTGTCTCGTGACACCATGAGATACGTCGGAGAGGTTGCAACTTGGGAACCTTTTTAGAACCTGGTTACTATTATCCTAAAGCCCTAGTTTCACCGGACACCGTGTCCACCCATGACTCCTCGACTTTGAAACTTCAATCCACCATGTTTTCTCCGAACTTGAACATAATCATGCATTCATGCATACATGCATACATGCATAAACTTTTGGCATGCATTGTTATCGGAGGACTTAGACAAGTCATCTTTTGAACATCACGGATGTGAACACCAAGTGATACCATCTCAACTAAACTTCTAGTTTTGCTCAAGATCTTCAAATAAAACCGTGTTTCTCCGTGATGTTCACAACCACTTTGACAAGTCTTCTGACAAAAAAAGAGTCTTTTTACATTTGCATATCATGCATCATATGCATCATTCATCGGTCACAAATGGCTTCCCGCGCTCATTGTCTCCTGGTTTTGTCCGCCGCAGTCTGAAAAGTGGCTCGTGCTCGCAAAGTTTACCAACCAGATAGAGTTCATCAAACAAGATTTAGAGTTCATCAGACAAGATTGTACAAGAGAAGAAACATGGCTAACCTTGAGGAAAGAGAATGCCAGCCCCTCGGGCCAACCCATTAAAGAGTCTAATCTGGACGAGATTTTGAGGCTTATCAAAAGGAGTGATTATGAGATTGTTGACCAGCTGCTGCAAACTCCGTCAAAGATATCCATCTTGTCTCTGCTCATGAGCTCAGAGGCTCACAGGAAAGTGTTGATGAAAGTACTGGAACAAGCTTATGTTGATCATGAAGTGGGTAACATTACCGCCTGCAACAACTTGGGGTTTGGTGATGATGAGCTCCCCGAAGCAGGGAAACATCATAATTTGGCTCTACATATCTCGGTGCACTGTGGGTCTGATATGATATCCAACGTTTTGGTGGACACTGGATCGTCTCTGAATGTAATGCCTGAATCCACACTAAGGCAGTTGAGCCATCACGGAATTTCTCTGAGGGGTAGTAGCTATCTGGTTAAAGCTTTCGATGGATCCCGCAAGGATGTTCTCGGGGAAGTGGACTTGCCAATCACCGTTGGTCCCGAAACATTTCAGATTACCTTCCAAGTCATGGACATCAATGCTTCCTACAGTTGTCTCCTCGGAAGACCATGGATCCATGACGCTGGAGCAGTCACATCCACTTTGCATCAGAAGCTCAAGTTCATGAGAAACGGTAAGGTTGTCACCGTATATGGTGAGGAGGCATTTCTGGTTAGCCAAATATCATCGTTCTCTTGTGTTGAAGCAGGGTCCGCAGAAGGAACGTCGTTTCAAGGCTTGACTGTCGAGGGTGCAGAGCCCCGGAGAGCTGGTGCTAGCATGGCCTCACTGAAAGATGCCCAGAAGGCTGTTCAAGCAGGGCAAGCTGCTGGCTGGGGCAAGGTGATTCAGATCTTGGAAAACAAGCGTAAAGAAGGCCTTGGATTCTCTCCAACCTCAGGCGTTTCAACAGGAACTTTCTACAGTGCTGGGTTCATCAACGCTATTGCTGAAGATGCTGCTGAAGGAAGTCACGTGCCTACATTTGTTATACCAGGAGGCACTGTGAGAAATTGGGAAGCCATTGATGTTCCTTTAGTCATGCATGCTTCCATGTAATGTGTTTTGTTGCTCATGTTTTCTTTGTTTTCAAAATAACAATCCTTTCGCTCTGCCCAAGGCGAAAGTGATATCATTGTAAGGGCATGTTTGTTTCGGCATTGCCGTTATCAGTAAAAAGTTGTCGTCTTTCTCACGACTCTTTGTTTTTTACTTTTTAGTGCCTTTTTCTTGGAAATAATGGTAATGCCAGAAAAAACCAAAACATCTGTATTTTTCTTATTAATTTCAAAAATCTGCATAGAAAAACATTTTTCTAAAATCATCCCAATCATATTATGCAGATTGAACCATAATAAACCCGTTGAACACAGCGACCCTATGGTTCCTCCAAATTTTGAATTCCCTGTATATGAAGCTGAAGATGAGGATGATGATGATGAAGAGATACCGTACGAGATCACTCGACTGCTTGAGCAAGAAAGAAGAGCCATTCAGCCTCACCAGGAAGAAATTGAGCTTATCAACCTGGGTACTGAGGAAAACAAGCGAGAGATCAAGATTGGTGCAGCACTTGAGCCAGAAGTGAAAAAGAAGATTATTCAGCTTCTCCATGATTATCCAGATGTCTTTGCATGGTCCTATGAAGATATGCCGGGTCTAGATCCCAAGATTGTGGAACATCGGATACCGACAAGACCTGAATGTCCTCCTGTCAAACAGAAATTGAGAAGGTCTCGTCCAGACATGGCTCTTAAGATCAAGGCTGAGGTACAGAAGCAAATTGATGCGGGTTTCCTCATGACAGCTGAATACCCTGAGTGGATTGCCAACATCGTACCAGTACCAAAGAAAGATGGGAAAGTTCGAATGTGTGTTGATTACAGAGATTTGAATAAAGCCAGTCCAAAAGATAACTTCCCATTGCCTCATATTGATGTGCTCGTTGACAGTACTGCTCAGTCTAAAGTGTTCTCCTTTATGGATGGTTTCTCCGGTTATAATCAAATACGAATGTCTCCTGAGGATAGAGAAAAGACGTCCTTCATCACTCCGTGGGGAACGTTCTGTTATAAAGTGATGTCGTTTGGCTTGATAAATGCTGGTGCTACCTATCAAAGGGGTATGACCACTCTGTTCCATGATATGATTCACAAAGAGATTGAAGTATATGTTGATGACATGATTGTGAAATCAAGTGATGAAGAGCAGCATGTTGTGTATTTGAAAAAGATGTTTGAAAGATTGAGAAAGTACAAGCTGCGATTGAATCCTAATAAATGCACATTTGGTGTAAGATCTGGAAAGTTGCTAGGCTTCATTGTCAGCCAAAGAGGCATCGAAGTTGATCCCGACAAAGTCCGAGCCATCAGAGAAATGCCGGCCCCTCAAACTGAGAAGCAAGTCAGAGGTTTCCTCGGATGTCTGAATTATATCTCAAGATTCATATCTCATATGACCACTACTTGTGGACCAATTTTCAAATTGCCCAGAAAGAATCAGCCTGTTGTATGGAATGATGAATGTCAGGAAGCTTTTGATAGCATCAAAGAATACCTGTTAGAGCCACCTATCCTTGTCCCACCAGTGGAAGGAAGGCCATTGATTATGTATCTGTCAGTGCTAGATGATTCAGTGGGTTGTGTTCTCGGTCAACAAGATGAGACTGGTAAGAAAGAGCATGCTATCTACTATCTGAGCAAGAAGTTCACCGACTGTGAGACTCGGTATACAATGCTTGAAAAGACTTGCTGTGCTTTAGCTTGGGCTGCCAAACGACTGCGTCATTATATGGTGAATCATACAACTTGGTTGATATCCCGAATGGATCCAATCAAGTACATCTTTGAGAAGCCTGCTGTTACTGGAAAGATTGCACGTTGGCAAATGTTGTTGTCTGAATATGATATTGTGTACAAAGCTCAGAAAGCAATCAAAGGAAGTGTCCTTGCTGAGCATCTTGCTTGTCAGCCCCTTAATGATTACCAGCCAATTAAGTTTGATTTCCCTGATGAAGAGATTATGTACCTGAAAGCAAAAGACTGTGAAGAACCGCTGATCAATGAAGGGCCGGATCCCAATAGTAAGTGGGGATTAGTGTTTGATGGTGCTGTCAATGCTTATGGTAAAGGGATTGGAGCCATCATTGTGACTCCGCAGGGGCACCACATTCCTTTCACCGCTCGAATAACTTTTGAATGCACAAACAACATAGCTGAATATGAAGCATGCATCTTGGGCATTGAAGAAGCCCTTGACCTGAGAATCAAACACCTTGACATCTATGGAGATTCTGCACTTGTTATCAATCAGATAAAGGGTGAATGGGAGACTCGTCACGAGAAGCTGATCCCTTACCGTGACTATGCAAGACGTCTGTTGACATACTTTACAAAGGTCGAGCTGCACCACATCCCTCGGGATGAAAATCAGATGGCTGATGCTCTCGCTACTTTGTCTTCCATGTTTCGTGTCAATCACTGGAATGATGTGCCCGTAATCAAAGTGCAGCGTCTCGATAGACCCGCTCATGTGTTTACTGTTGAAAATATGCCAGATCAGGCTGATGAAGATGCGAGTGATAAAAGGCCTTGGTATTACAACATCAAGCAATTCTTGCAGAATCGTGAATATCCATCTGGTGCTTCCAACAGGGATAAAAAGACTTTGAGAAGATGGGCTAGTAGATTCCTTCTGGACGGAGAAATCCTATACAAGAGGAACTATGACATGGTTTTGTTGAGATGTGTTGATAAGCAAGAAGCTAAGAAATTGATGCATGATGTACATGATGGTACTTTTGGGACCCATGCTTCGGGCCATGCCATGACAAGAAAGCTGTTAAGAGCCGGCTATTACTGGATAACTATGGAACGTGATTGCCACAAACATGCTAAGAGATGCCACAAGTGCCAAATTTATGCTGACAAGATTCATGTGCCTCCACATGCCCTCAATGTTATATCTTCCCCAGGCCTTTCTCTATGTGGGGCATTGACATGATCGGAAGAATTGAACCAAAGGCTTCCAATGGGCATCGTTTCATCCTAGTGGCAATTGACTATTTCACCAAGTGGGTTGAAGCTGCTTCCTATGCAAATGTGACCAAGCAAGTGGTAGTGAAGTTTATCAAGAATAACATCATCTGTCGATATGGTGTTCCCAACAAGATCATCACTGACAATGGTTCCAATCTGAACTATAGCATGATGCAAGCTTTATGTGAAGAATTCAAAATTGAACATCACAACTCTTCTCCTTATAGACCTCAGATGAATGGTGCAGTTGAGGCCGCTAACAAAAACATCAAGAAGATTGTTCAGAAGATGGTCACTACCTACAAAGACTGGCATGAAATGCTACCTTTTGCCTTGCATGGTTACCGTACTACAGTGCGCAGTTCAACCGGGGCAACTCCTTTCTCTCTGGTATATGGTATGGAAGCAGTTCTCCCTCTGGAAGTGGAGATTCCATCTCTTCGAGTAATCATGGAAGCAAAGTTAACTGAGGCTGAATGGTGTCGAAGTCGGTATGACCAGTTAAACTTGATTGAAGAGAAACGTATGGATGCTATGGCTCATGGACAGTTGTACCAAGTGCGAATGAAGAATGCTTTTGACAAGAAAGTCCGACCTCGAGAATTCAAGGAAGGCGAACTTGTATTGAAAAGAAGAATAAGTCAACAACCCGACCCAAGGGGCAAGTGGACACCTAACTATGAAGGTCCTTATGTTGTCAAGAAGGCTTTCTCTGGTGGTGCTTTGATTCTTACACACATGGATGGTGTTGAACTCCCAAATCCTGTTAATGCCGATATAGTCAAGAAATACTTTGTCTAAAAAGAAAAGAACGGCGTGGTAGGTCGAAAACCCGAAAGGGCGGCCTAGGCAAAAATGCGCTTCCCGGTGGGTCGAAAACCCGAAAGGGCGATCCAGGCAAAAGTTAGGGACAAAAAAAAATGAATATGAAAAAGCTCGCTGAGATTGTACGCAACTCAGGCAAGAATGAGCGCCTCGATGAGCCGAAAACCCGAAAGGGCGGTTCATGCAAAAATGAGGTTGATAAAAGACAAGTAACTATATCTGGAAAATTACCGTCACCCCTTGGGGCATCTGCAACTGTCAATGATTTTCTTCATCAGAAGCTTCTGTACTTGTGAATTCAAAGTTTCTATGAAATGTAGCGGTCATCGTGTTCAATGTATCACCAACCAATAAAATTACCATTTTCCAAGCTTTGTAAATCCGTGAAGTCGTGCCTTTGGCTGACTCTCACTCTTTTACATCAATTTGAGCCTTTCTACTATTTGAAACTCTATTTTTCTTTCTACTTTCAATGCTATATACGAAATATTTTCTGTCTATTTGATGATGTCAATGTCTAAAACAAACATTTTTGAAAATTTCAAAATCTTTTTCTGTCTATTTTGAAAGCAAACCTGAGCAATAGGGTACATTTCAATGAAACATGCATGAATGAATGAGTATCAATGTCTATTTCAATACATGTTACAAGCAGGTTACTCCCCAGGATGATCTGTGGTCAATGGCAAGAATGAAAAAACAGAATGGAAAATGAAAAATGGAAAAAATGAAAATAAAAAGCTCGCTAAGTTGAAAACCCGCAAGGGCGGCTTAGGCAAAAATGAGCACCCCGCTGATTGACAACCTATGAAGGCAAATCAGGCAAAAATGGGGCAATGAAAAGAATTTATTCCCCGGTGAATCGAAAACCCGAAAGGGCGGTTCAGGCAAAAAGTGGGGTTTGAAAATGAAAAATGAAAAGAATATTGAAAAGCATTGACCACAGATGCGAACATCCAATGTTTACCCAGCACTGACACGCCTAGCAACGGCGACCTGTATCCAAGAACCTTCCAAGGGTCCCCTCTACAAGTTTACTGCCCTCAGCCATGGTTTTGATACGTCTCCCAAACGACGGTCTCTCCAAAGAGGTTTTCCCCTGTGAATATGTCGCAGCACGAGCCACTATGTGCCCAATCTTCCAATGTTTTGTCTGCCTTTGTGAAATTTCCCTGCCAAATTGCCAAGCCAATCATGCATTTCAAGCATTCATACATGCATAATCATGCATTTTACGTGCTCATACATCCAATAATCTTGCTATACCATGCATACATGTTGCATATCTGACTCTCAACTGTCAAATCCAATCCAAATTTCAACTGTCAAATTCAATGCCAATTTCAATTTCAATTGCAAATGTCAAATGTCAATATCCAATGCCAATGTTAAATGTCAATGTCAAATGTCAATGTCAAACGTCAATATCCAACTGTCAACTGTCAAATTCAATGTCAATGTCAATGTCAAATGTCAATGTCAAATGTCAAATGTCAAATGTCAATGTCAAATGTCAAATGTCAAATGTCAATGTTAAATGTCAATGTCAAATGTCAATGTTAAATGTCAAATGTCAAATGTTAATGTCAAATGCCAATGTCAATGTCAATGTCAAATATCAATGTCAAATGTCAAATGTTAATGTCAAATGCCAATGTCAATGTCAATGTCAAATATCAATGCCAAATGTCAATGTCAATTTCAATTGCCAAACCAATGTCAATGCCAATGTCAATGTCAATGTCAATGTCAATTTCAATGTCAATGTCAATGTCTAATGTCAATGTCAATGTTGATGTCAATTTTCAACTCAAATCAATGTCAATTTACTCTTGGGCCAACAAAAATGGTCATGTCTACTTTCAAATCAAGTCAATGACAATTTACCCTCAATTGGTATCTTGTTAAACCAGACTTTCAATTTGTATCTTGTTACTGGTCAAGTGCCAGGTTCAATCCAAAAAAGAACCACTTGTACCTGCTTATATACCTATGCTTCTGGACAAACGGCAAGTTCGATAGAACAGTTTGTACCCAGCTCATGCTTTGTTATCAGTCAGACGGCAAGTTCAATCTGAAGAACAGTTTGTACCCAGCTTATGCTTTGTTATCGGTCAAACGACAAGTTCGATCTAAGAGAACAGTCTGCACTCTCCCACATGACGTGGTGATAATCCAACAAGCAAGTTCGATCCAAAGAACAGCTTGTATCAACCCTTTTTGTCTATAGCTCCAGCCAAACGGCCAGTTCGATCCGAAGAACAGTTTGTGTCTGTCTATCTGTTTGTATTTTCAATCAAGTGTCAAGTTCGATCCAAAGAACAGCTTGTATCTGCCTATATGTCTATGTTTCCGATCAAGTGTCAAGTTCGATCCAAAGAACAGCTTGTATCTGCCTATATGTCTATGTTTCCGGTCAAGTGGCAAGTTCGATCCAAAGAACAGCTTGTACCCGTCTCTTGTTTGTATCTCTCGGTCAAGTGGCAAGTTCAATCCAAAGAATAGCTTGTACCTGTCTATTTGTTGCCCGTTCTTTCTACCTTGATGTCTATAAATCCCTTGGTGGTGTGACACAGCCCGTAGATTCCGGTTCGATTGTCTTGCATTCATAATCAAAACGTTGCATGGCATTCATGTTTTTGAAAATCTGAAAGCGTATTTTTATGTCCAAAAGTAGTGCAAATGTTAATATTTAAGTATCTTCGTCCCGTCAATTCTAAGACTTCGTCTCTTGACTCTCCGGACAAAGAAACTTAAATAGGGGCAGCTGTTATACCCTAATTTTGGACCTAAAAATACTTGTTTAATTCTTCTTTTCTTGCATTATAAGTCATTTGATATGTCTTTGATCAATTGCATCTTTCTCTGCATTTTATTTCAATGTTATTTGCAAAATTCACATAAAAGGGTATTTTAGTCATTTCCTGCATTTAACTCATTTTTATCTTTGAAAATTGTTTGAGTCTTTTAAATTGGTTTGTATAAGTCCTTGTTTCAACCTCATGTCAAAATTCATTTCAGAAAAACATCAGTTGGGTCATTTTTTAGTCAGTTTAGCCCCTAGGGGCATTTTAGTCATTTCATGTGTTAAAATTTCTTTCAGTCTTTTAAAAATTTGTTTGAGTCTTTTCATTTGATTTGAATAAGTCTTTGTTTCATTCTATGTCAAAATCCATTTTAAAATTGCATTTGAAGTCATTTTGAGTCAGTTTTTCCCCTAGGGGCATTTTAGTCTTTTCATGTGTTAAAACCCTGTTTAAATTCTAAAAATTGTCTCTGAGTATTTTAATTCGCTTGTATAAACTCTTGCTTTAATCCCTTGTTAAAAAATCATTTTAAAATTGCATTTGAGTCGTTTTTAGTCATTTTAGTCCCTAGGGGCGTTTTGGTCATTTCACATAATATTTCTGTTTCATTTTAATCTGCTTTGTTGTTTTTAATCGTCCCATTTTGCGTTAATTTTCAATTTACTTTTTCGATTCAATTTTAGTGTTAATTTTCATTTTAGTCCGCGCACTTTCGTTATTTACATTTTAATCCCTTTTAAGTTTGTTAGAGTCCAAGTGCCATGTGTCCAAATGTTATTGGTTCTTAAGAGTTTGTTACAAGTCTAGTGCCACATGTCTCATTCTAATTGGTCCAAGCTTTCCCACATCACCTATATAAGTCAAACCATGGTCAAATTTTCAACACCAATTATTTTTCATTCATTTTTTCATTTACACAAAAATCATAAAAAATTCAATTTCTTTTCTTTCCCTCTTTTCTTTTTCCTCACGTGTCCTTTTCTTTTTCACCACCATAACCAACTTTTAACCACTTCCCTCCACCACCTCAACCACCCTAACAAACTCCTCCACCACCATAACAAACTCATCAACCTCTTTCCATCACCATAAACCACCACCATCTTCATCAATCTTCACCTACAACCTCCATCAAAACCACCACAACACTTCCATCAAAACCACCACAAATCATCATCAATCACCATTCCTTCAAACAATCACAATATTTTGCATCCCTTCCATCACAATAACAACAATAATTCGATTCCTTTGCTCAAATTCATTCCAAATCACGATAGCATTATAGCACTGCTTCTGCGTTTTTCTTCTTTCATCAAGAACAACTCGAAGGCAACAACTCAGCGCCAATCTCATAAGAACAGAGCCGAATTCACGTCAATTCAGTTTCAAAGATCAAATCGGCCAAGGTTTTCATTTCATCTTCGAATCTGGTTCAGCAACGACGACAAGGTTTGGTTTACGTTTCAATCACCGCAACGGCATCGAAAAACGAAGCAGAGCGGGAAGAAGCTATGACGGAAACTCGCGTCTGAGCCAAAGCTGAATCCGAGAAGAACATGATCGTACAAGGACAAGGCTGCAATCGAATCACAAGAGATCAAGAGTCCAGAATCGAAATCGCAAGAACGGTGACGAAGCTTGAAGCGGACTTCGAAGAAGATTAGATCGGAGGTCTTCTTGGAGCATTCCTAAGGTACTACCACTATCTCTTTTGGTTCAATTGTTGTCGAATCCCCTTCTGATCTGAAATCTACATCGCTTTGATTGAATTTTGCGCATGGAATCCACACCTATACTTGTTTGTTCTTTTTGGCATGAAATCTCTTTGTGAAGAATTGGTTTAGGTTCATATTTGTTAAAGCTGTTAGAATTCTTTTCCTTTGAAAGCATGAAGAAACAAAAAGGGGATTGTGTGATTGTTGGTTAGGAACGTGAAAGAGAGGAAGAACTTTTTCTGGAAAATGATGGAAAGAAGAAGAATACGTCTTGTTTTCTTTGCTGAACCGGTTCGGGTTGAACCGACCCGTTCCCCAAACCGGTTCAGCCTCCTTCCAATCCAGGCCTTTTCTAAAGCCCAACGTGTTTAGCTCTCTTTTGTCTCATCTTTACAGCACTGCTATGCGCACCCCCCCTTTCCCAGCATTTCTTGTTAAAAAATTGCTTCTACACCCCTGTTTGCGCCAAATTGGTTTAATAAAATTACTGAGTTTTTTTTAGTTGTTCTTCTTGATATTTTTTGTTAATTTTTGGTGTGTTTTACATGGTAAAATTGTTTAGAAAATATAGGTGAAAATTTTGTTTGTTTGTTTGGTTTAGTGTTTTTAACCTTGGTAAAAATCGTGAAAAGATTTTCAAAATCGCATGAACATTCTTGGGGCTGGTATTGATACGAGAGACTTGATTCTTGGTTTCTTTCTTGCATGTTAAAAGTTTGATAAAGGCTTATGTAAAAATTCCCTTGTGATCTTGTGTTATTTCTTGTCAATTGTTGTGGAATTTTTGCATGCTTTTGATTCCAATACTTCGCCACATCATGTTGACACTTAATATGCAAATGTGTAATGTGTTTACCTCTGAAAATTGTGTTTGTTTGGCTGTTTTGAAAGTGCAAGTTGTGAATTTCTTGTTTTGTAAGTAATGTGTTTTGTTACCATGAGAAATAATGTGTAAAATGGACTTGAAAGTGCACTATAAGTCTTGGCTCATACTCGTCCTTATGATTCTCATAATGTGGCTGAAATGAACCATTTGAAAATTACCATTGATATGAGAATTTTAAGCCTTAAATTTGCTTTGGTGTTAGTGCAATTTCTTCAAGTCCATTTTCCCATTTTTTTGGCTAAAGTGTTTGTTATTTTTTTGGTTAAGTCTTGTTCATTTTGTTATGCAATTTCCACTTGCTTCATTTTCCATATTATACCTTGTACTACTAATCCCTTTGTTTCTTGTTTCATGTCTCATTTCCATAGCATTTCATTCCATATCTCATCCCTTTCTCCACTTTTATTTCTTGCATTTTAAGTTTCAATTCCGTACAAAAGTTAGAATGTAAACATTTAGGAGCTTTTTGTAATATTTTACTTTCATGCTTTTAATTTCTTGGCAAAGAGGCCATAGAATGTATCTAGGGTATGATGTAAAGGACAATGGACTCTAATGATGTACACCGACACAAGCACCGACACGTGCACACACACCACTTTAGGTATATAGCTAGAATATGCATGTTTAGATGTATGTTTAGGATTGCATGTTTAGATGTATGTTTAGGCCTTAAACTTAGAAAAATCTTTCCAAAAAAATATGAACAAACTTCACTCAAACCTTTTCCAAACAAACCTTGGGATCCAATATCCCATTGTATTTTCTTTTCCATTTTCTTAATCAAATTTCAATGAAAATAATCAAACTTTGACTTCTTTTGCAATTCACTAATCCAACCTCACTATTTCCTAATCTCATGCCCTTGAGGCCTCTTTCTATTCTTCAAACTCCAATTTTCAAACTTAAAATCAACCAACAAAAACAAAAACATTTTTGAGAGAGAACTACGGTGGATTTGATCCCTTAAACGGGTACGTAGGCAAGGAACAAAATTCCTTCAATTCAACTAAAATAAAAATCCAAAAACATTCTTCTCCCTCCAATTCTTCATTTAGCAAATTTTAGGTGTAAATAACATTTCAAAATAGCATTTAAAAATAAAGCGCGCGCGTAGAAATTAAAGACGGTTCCTATAGGTTACTATAGTCGTTATGGGTGCCTAACACCTTCCCGTAGCGAAAACAACTCCCGGACCTCGATTCTCAAGGGTTTTGCTTACTTTTTCCCTTCCCAAGAAAAAATAAGATATCACCGGTTAGAAAGGTTCAAACGTAATCAATGTTTGACACCCGAAAACCAAGATAAAACAAGGTCACTAGGTGTTGAAGATCCTCAGTAGCTTGAATAGCTTCTGTAGCAGCAGCAACAGCTTCTTTACTGACAAGGCTAGATGCAGGAACTTCAATCTCTTTTGATAGCTTCAAGGCCTTCTGAAGAGCCTGAGCAGCAGCTTCTTCCTCCTTTTTCTTCTTCAGTTCGCTTGTTACCAGATCAGTTGAGGCTTCCACACCTTCTAATTCCTCAACTACATAGGGAGATTCCTTTATTTTCCTTACTGCAGGCTTCCTCTTCTTCTTAGGCACTAGAGGTTGTTCAGGAGCTGTTACAGTTTCAGAAGCAGCAACTTTACCACTTCTGGTCTTCCTCTTCAAGACTACATTAGTGTCCAGATCCTGAACTTCTTCCTCAATCGATGGTAATTCAGAATCACCAAATTTTAGCTTGTCAGAAGCTATATTCTTCATTGACTTCCTGGAAGGTTTCTCTACTTCCAGATACTCTTCTTCTGACACTTCCTTTCTCTTCCTCTTTGTGCTTCTTTCAATAGGTAGCTTACTTCCTGACATCTCTTCAGGAACTTCCTCTAAACCAATATACTCACCAGTTGTTGAAAAATGATCACTAAGAAGTGCCATTTGAACTGCAAGATAGTCCTTCTTACAGATTGGGGGGAAATCAACATTCAGTTGTGAGACTACCATGGATTAACTGATATCTGACTTCAGAGGTGTGAACTCCTGAATCAGGTTCATGCTCTTCAAGGTTCTTCCATTGATCACCTTGTCAACCACTGTATCCAGCATTGTATCAGTGTAGAATCTTGTTGCACTGAGTGCTGCAATAATTCCTCCTTGATGAAAGATTTCAGAAAGCAATCTTCCATAGCGTACCCAAAATCTGTTCTTGTTCTGACTCTTCCAAAGGTGATTCTCCATGTATTTGAAGATGTACTTTGGTAAATTGATTTTCTCCCCTTTGATAAGATGATAAGCGAAGACTTTATGTGCCAAAGAAGGTTGGTCATTGCCACCACCTTTTAGTAGCAAGTTCTCATATTGGATTTTCAGAAGTATCTTCTTTACCATATCCAAATCAGCATACGTCTATGATGTTGTTGAGTTGAAGAGAGTCATGTTGACTTTGTCATTCCAGAATTCTTTTGAACTTGAAATCTCTATTCCTGAATATTTTCCATACGCTTCTACACCAATTACTGAAGCGATCACCTCCTGAGTGATTTTTATGGGAACTCCCATCACCGTTGATCTGATTTCAGTTCCATTGAAGGGTTCCAGCATCATTTCTTTTCTTGTTTTCCTAGCAAGTTCTGGATAGCGTAGAACCAAATCCCTTTCTTCTGCATCTGCTACTTTTCTGTCAAAAATAGATGCTCTTACCCAGAAATGCCTTACCAAGGCTTTGTACGTAAGACCATTCAACATCCTAAAGTACTCCTGCCAGTCTTGAGTATTATAAAATCCCTTGATATTACAACCGTAATGCAGAAGAGATGAGAAATCAACTGGATTTTCAACATGTACGACCAATTGATATTCTTTAAGCTCCATAGTAGACCCAACCATCAGATAAGCAGCCCTTTCTGGTTGATTCTGATGTTGTTGCATGCTGGATGTAGATTCTGATAACACTTGTTGCGAGCTTGATGATGCCATTGATGAAGATGATGATGGTGATTTGGGTTCTAGGGTTGAGAATTGCGCTTATTTCGCAAGAATAGGTTTGAAAGAAGAAATGTTTGTTGTGAAGTGAGTAGTGTGTGAATTGTCAAAGTGTTAAGAGTAAAAACGTTTACAATTCAAAAGAGACAAACAAACATAACATTAATGACATTGGGGGGCGCGTGAAAGTACTTTCAAAGCTTTTAAATCGTCATTGCCCTTTTAAGTTATACACCAATACAGATAGGCCACGTCAGAAGTTTTCAGAGTAACTGCCAAGTTAGTGGCCCAGTGTTACTACAAAAAGTAACTTCCAGCGTTTCCACTAACTCTACTATTCAGAAGCGTAAAATCCAGCTTCTGGACTTCAGATGCTGCCGTCATCATCAGAAGCGTATTTTCCTCAGAACCTAAATAAAAAGCTTCTGATGGACCACAACTTCTGAACTGACTTCAGAACCTAAAATCCTGTTCAAGAGCAAGCAAGCTTTTAATCAGACACAAAGTGCATGTTCAAATTTTTCTTTATAAAATCAAATATTTCAACAGTTAAAGGCTTAGTAAATATATCAGCTCATTGATTCTCAGTATCAATGAATTGTATATCTAAAATTCCTTTTTGAACATAGTCTCTGATAAAATGGTGTTTGATTTCAATATGCTTAGCTCTTGAATGCAAAATTGGATTTTTAGACAAACAAATAGCAGCAGTATTATCACAATAAATGGGAATACTGTTAGCAATAATCTAATAGTCTTCTAACTGATGTTTCATCCAAAGTAGTTGTGTACAATAACTTGCAGCTGAAATGTATTCTGCTTCTGCTGTAGACATAGCAATAGTTGTTTGTCTTTTGCTAGCCCAGGATATAAGATTATCACCCAGAAATTGACAAATGCCACTGGTTGACTTTCTTTCAATCCTATCACCAGCATAATCAGCATCACAGAATCCAATTAGCTTATAATCTAAGGATTTCCTATGAAGGAGTCCAAGATTAGTTGCTCCTTTCAAATACCTGAAGATTCTCTTGACAGCGGTCAAATGAGATTCTCTAGGATCTGATTGGAATCTTGCACACAAGCATACACTGAATAAAATATCTGGCATAGATGCAGTGAGGTATAACAAAGAACCAATCATACCTCTGTACAGCTTCTGATCTACTTTTGCTCCTTCATCTTCTTTGCTTAAGGTGCATGTAGGATGCATTGGAGTGTTCATCACTTTACAATCTTCAAGCTTGAACTTCTTCAGAAGCTCCTTTCTGTATTTGGATTGATGAACATAGACTCCATCTTTTCATTGATTGATTTGAATGCCCAGGATGAACTTCAGCTCTCCCATCATGCTCATTTCAAATTCATCCTGCATTAACTTAGAAAATTCCTTGCAAAGAGATGCATTAGTAGAACCAAATATTATATCATCAACATATATTTGCACAACAAAAATATCTTTCCCAAGGGTCCTTCTGAAGAGTGTTGTGTCAACCTGTCCTCTTTTAAAATCATTTTTGATTAAGAAATTACTTAGTCTATCATACCAAGCTCTAGGAGCTTGTTTCAAGCCATATAGTGATTTCTTCAGTTTAAAAACATGATCAGGAATCTTAAGATCCTCAAAACCAGGAGGTTGTTTGACATACACTTCTTCTTCTATGACACCATTAAGAAATGCACTCTTGACATCCATTTGATATAATATTATGCCATGATTAACTGCATAGGAAAGAAGTAACCTGATTGCTTCCAATCTTGCAACTGGAGCAAATGTTTCAGTATAATCAATGCCTTCTTGTTGACTATAACCTTGTGCAACAAGTCTTGCTTTGTTTCTTGTTACTTCTCCTTGCTCATTCAACTTGTTTCTGAATACCCATTTTGTTCCAATAATGTTCTTATGCTGAGGTTTGGGTACCAGATCCCACACATCATTTCTTTGAAATTGATTCAACTCTTCTTGCATAGCTAAGATCCATCCATCATCTGAAAGTGCTTCATCAACTGTTGTAGGTTCAATCATTGATATTAGTCCAATCATAGACTCTCCTTGTCTGAAATATGATCTTGTTCTTCTTGGACTATCTTTGTTTCCAATGATTAGCTCCTCAGGATGTGAAGACTTGTGCTTGAATGTATTTCTGGGAGGATCTGCTTGATGTGAGCCATCTTGTGCTTCATCAGAAGCAGCTTCATCTTGAGCTTCTGATGTGGGTTCAGCTTCTGGACTATTTTCAGATTCAGCTATCTGATCAGGTTCTGGAGTATCTTCAGGAACCTATATCTCTGCAAAACTTTCATCTTGCTCTGGAGTTTTACTCCCAGGCTCTTTGTCATCAAATTTAACGTGCATAGATTCTTCAACACAGTGTGTCTCTAAATTATACACTCTGTATGCCTTTGACTTTTCAGAATAACCTAAAAAGATTCGTCTTTGGGCCTTGGCATCAAATTTCCTTAGGTAGAGCTTGTTATTCAGAATGTAACATGTACATCCAAATTGATGAAAGTAAGAGATATTTGGTCTTCTTCCTTTAAAGAGTTCATATGCTGTTTTCTCCAAAATAGGTCTGATATAGATCCTGTTCTGGACATAACATGATGTATTCACTGCTTCTGCCCAAAAATGCTTTGCTAAATTGTTTTCATGGATCATGGTTCTGGCCATTTCTTGTAAGGTTCTATTCTTTCTTTCTACAACCCCATTTTGTTGTGGAGTTCTAGGAGAAGAGAATTCATGGACAATTCCATGTTTTTCACAAAAAGCTTCAAATGGCTCATTTTCAATGCTACAACAACACCATTGCGAAGGTCAAAAAAATTCGAAAACTCTAATTCTACAATTAAAATCATAAGAGAATCATTTTCTACCAAAATCATAGTTGCTTCTGATAACTTGAAATTAATCTCTAAAGCTTGAGCGATGACATAAATGATTCATCGTTAAAGTTGGAATTTTGTTGTTGAAAGTGGCTAAAGGTGGAGTAAGCTTTAATAATAAAATTAAACGGTTAAAAATCTCTTTATCCATTTTCCACAAAGCCATTAACTCTCTCTCTCTCTCTCTCTCTCTCTCTCTCTCTCTCTCTATGCCCATTGTATCTTCAAATTTCGTCATCTTCATGGAAAATTGGTTTTTGACTTTAGAAAGTGTACTAAATCATCGTTAAGTAGTAAAATTTATAAGTTAGTATCAATGTAGATTGTGAAATCTCAACTTAACTACTACGATAATAGTTTCGATATATACAATTGGGGGGGGGGGGGGGGGGGGGTGTCACATGGAAATGGTTGGGTTAACTGTTCTTTATGGAAATAGGTAAAACAATGATTAGGTCATTGTCCAAATAGTTTAGTTTCACGACATTTGATCAAAATAGTTAAGTAAATGGGGTCACATGGCAATGGTTGGGTTAACTGTTCTTTAAGGAAATAGGTAAAACAATGATTAGGTCATGGTAGATCTGCTTCCCTTAATTACTTAAAAACTCGCCCCCTTGGTTACAATTGGCCGAATAGTTTAGTTTCACGACATTTGATCAAAATAGTTAAGTCAATTTCTAGTTCACTAACCTTTTTCTCTAGTTACGACCCCCTAACGTCTTACGTGAAACTATATCCATGGACGGTTTGATTGTATGCCAAATTATTGTCACAAAGCAATTGAACGATTAAAATTTGCTCAAGCCCTAAAGCTAAGGTCAGTAGTCATCGAGACCAAAATCAGTTTATGAACATTCGTAAACGCATAAAAAGCATTAAGAACAATTATAATTGAATAAAACCAAGCAATCATTTGTAATCAAAGAACTTTTTATAAATTACATGATGAAACATTTACATAGAAGTTCCTCCACATGCCCTAACATGGAGAATAAGCTATTCATGCTTACTAAACATGTACAGATGAATATGAAAATAAATACAAGAGTAAACGATCACCGCCCGATGATTCCTTAGCTTCTGGTCGCTCGTAACCTTCCAAAATCATGTTTTTCCCTTTTTCTGTTCGCTAGAGAATTTTTCTGCACTAACACATGGCTTCTATATTTATAGGTGCATGTTTCCAAGTATTCTAGAAATGACCAAAGCACTCATCACACATGGCGCAAAGACTGAACAATCTAGAATCCCATCAAATTTTGCGATGCATAGCCCAAAGCACACATCCCTCGTTGTGTCATGGCAAGACACTTTTGATTTCTTCATTCCTTGTAACAACTATACCCCAAGAATTTAGATCGTAAATCTTGTAAAAAGCATAGTACGGTCACATTGTTGTCTGGTTTGGGTGATTTTCAATGGTTCCAAGGTCATATATACAATGTTCTCTTCTAGCGTTTGAAGTCTAGGGGGTTATATGAAGGTTACACTTACTCATGCTTGTACTAAATCAATAGATTGTCAACTCGAGGAGTATATATTGTTAGACACTATTGTTGTTATTTGTATTATGTGTTCTCATCATAAATAAACAACAATACATTTAATTTAGTTTTCTGATTTGGTACAAATTGTTTAACTAGTTGGGTTTTTCTCTCATTATGTCGGCTATCTTATTTCTCTTGTTCCATTTGTTTGCCTCTTTTGAACCAAAGAGATCTTATACGAATTTTCTTTTCACTTAATGGTTTTTTTCTTCTTCTTATAAATGGTACTCAATCGATGCTCGTGAAAGCTTAATTATGGGTATATTTTCGCTAACTTAGTCTATGACGTTTCATCGGTAATGGATCACTTTAAGGTGACTTCTTATAAAACAAATGTTAGGAGTGGTAATAATGGAATACACATGATAATAACACACTCATCATTTTTTCGGAAAAGCTTGTCATCGTTACAAATACATAGTCTGATGCAAATTTATACATGATTTCCACTGATGAAATATCTATCTATACTATATAGTGGCAAGATAGATAATACACCATAACTGAAACTGCTGCACATCTATGTATGCCTTTTTTTTATATCAACACACAACATTATTTTTATTCATGAAATATATTACTGAGAAAGAGTGCATGGTGCATGATGATATCATTATGATCAGTTTTGAGTGTTGTCCTCAGTTTGCACGGCACCGTGTCCACCGTGACCACCATGGCCACCATGTCCACCGTGTCCACCGTGACCACCTCCACCGTGGTTGTAACCACCTCCACCGTGGTTGTAGCCACCTCTACCATCGTTGTAATTACTACCACCTCCATATTTGGCATCATTTACTTCATTAGTCTTTTCCTCAGTTTGCACGGCAACAGATTCAGCACCGCCATGACCACCGTGACCTCCACCACCATTGTAACCACCTCCACCGTGACCACCGTGTCCTCCACCACCATTGTAACCACCTCCACCGTGACCACCGTGACCCCCACCACCATTGTAACCACCTCCACCGTGGTTGTAACCGCCACCACCATTGTGGTAACCACCTCCACCGTGGTTGTAGCCACCACCGTGGTTATAACCTCCACCATTGTAACCACCACCATGGTTGTAGCCACCACCATATTTGGCATCATTTACTTCATTAGTCTTTTCAACAACCCCTGCAAACAAAATATATATGAATCTTTAAATGAATAATAAGGAATATCAAAACACCGGTGTAATGTTTGAATAATTTTACACCACTCAACAACTTCTTATTGAATATATTTTTCTTTTTTTTGAAGGGAACTTCTTATTGAATATATAATCATAACTTCTTATTGAATAATTATATATATATATATATATATATATATATATATATATATATATATATATATATATATATATAGACACACACACACGTATGTATGTATGTATCATATTGATCATCTTTGTACGTTATGAAGCAAGTTTGAAATCATTTTTTTATATAATATTGAGGTGCATGAAGATTAACGTTTACAAAGAAAAGAATTAATTAAAATGCATAAAATATATAATTAAGTATTAAAGAATTATCCTTCAAAAAAGTAGGAAAGAATTAAAACATATATCTAAAACGCTCATGAAAACATATATATAAAGAAACATAATATATAGCTCACCCTTTTTAGCATCAGTGGAAGTTTCAGTTAAGTCCCTAGCGGACATCACTGAGGAAATAAGAGCCATAGCCAAGAGGCTTAGCATGAGGATTGCCTTTTTCGAATCCATTGTTCAATATCTGTTTAACTGTGATATTTTGTAGTGAACTATGATAAAACTAAGTAAGAAGTGTGCTCTATATATAATGGAGGGAAGGAGGGAGATGTAGGGACATTTACTTGCTAGTTGAGAAAGTAGCTAGTGTGTATATTGCTTTTTAGATTCATAATGTATCTAGTCTATATTATAGATCAGATACGTTTTTTATACAATTGATTTGAAAAATTAAATTTTGGTTTTAATAGCGATCGGATGATGTATATATCTATAAATCTATAAATTTTGAACTAAAATAGTTGTATGATGATTTTGATACCATTTATTTTGACTACTCCCTTCGTTCTAAAATAAATGATCTTGTTGATTGTTTTAAGAGTATCAATGCACATCTTCAATCTTTAATATCTTATTTATGTATTAACAAAAAATATAAAAAATTGATATTTTGAAAATATTAATTGAGATAAATCCAAAAATATCTTATATATTATCATTTGTCTTTATGATAGTAAAAAAGTTGATCAACGTATATTATCTATACTTTATATAAAGAAAATAAGGGTTTTAGACCGATTTTATGTTGGCTTTTTTGTTATTCTAATTAATCCCTTAAAAATATTTTCATATAATAATATTATATTGTTGGTGTTATTAAAAAAGAAAAAATAGTTATATTTTTTATATTATTTTTGTCATTGAAAAATACAAATATGGTTTGTTGAGTTTGTTATATTTAAAAGTCATAAATATCTATACTTATAATTTTTTATCTATATCAAAAAAATTATATAAAATATCGTTTCTAATTTACATGCAAAATTTCTATAAAATATCGTTGTTAATTTACAAATGTTAATGTAATAAAAATAACAAAAAGATGAATATGTGTCTGTCTTTTCACTAGTATGAATAATAGACATATAGTCAAATAGAGACACTTATTTCATAATTGAGAGAGTTGTAAAGATTAGGGGTGGACAGCGGACGGTTTCGGCCGGTTTTCGGGTTCAAAATCCAATTCCGAGTCAACCGACGGTTTTAAAACACTAACCCATTTCCGACCATTTTTAGCGTCGGTTCTGGCAGCGTCGGTTCCGGCGGATGGCGGTTCTGGCGGGTGGGTTCAGTCGGTTCTTCATGAACAAAACCAAAACTTGAAATCTTTGAAACATGAATCTTTCTGCACCACAACAAAGGAAAACAGAGAAGAAAAATCCAGCAAAGAAAAGATTTGCATAGTAGTTGTTATTGAAGAAAGATCAAAGACTTTGCTACCCGCATCAACATTGAACAGATCTGGCTACAAAAGATATTATTAATCACTTATTTGCTGCAACATTCATCGTTGTGGTTGTACTACTGGAGAGTGGAAACTAGAAAGCTGCAACATTCATCGTTGTGGTTGTACTACTGGAGAGTGGAAACTAGAAAGATATAACATGGTAACTGAGTTTGTCTTTGAATAATAATAATATGATATAAACAAAGTTATTTAAATCTTTAAAGTAAAGAGTTTAATTTCAACTTCCTAGACACTAAAAAGAGAGAGAAATAGCTATCTGATGGATTTGAAGAGACTAGACAGGCTAACCCATACACTACTTTGCAGTGTATTACAGCTGTCCTCTATCTAACAAAAAAAATTTCTCTCTCGTAGCTGTGTAGTACATACTTATCATTTTGTGATTGGTTGAGTAACGGGCGGGTTCGGATACCGATGGGTGTAATTTTGCAGACCGAGCCCGCCCGAGCAAACCCACCATTAACCGTTTTTGTCACTTTTTTGGACCCGAAGACCGAACCGACCCACCCGAAACACAGAAAAAGGGAACGGTTTTATCGGTTTCTGGACGGGTCGGTATTATCTGTCCACCCTAAAGATCGAAGGCTATGAAAATGGTGATGCATTCTTGCATGGACACAAATATAAATGCATAGTATTTGGTCACACATACATCAAAAACCTTTTTCTCAAAAGACTAAATCATTTTATTATCAAGTTCTTTTTTATTATTAGAAAAAATATTTTTATGTGTGTGTGCCTAAACACTGTACATTTATATTTAGACTTTCTCGATGAATTATGTCTATTTGCTATTGGCTGAAAGTGACGTTTTTGAAAGCATGCTATTGGTTCGTACTAGCTATCTCATCCCATGGAGATACATATCCAGAAACATTCATCATATGTTAAAAAATCAGCAAAAGAGTATTACAAAGGTACACTTAAACTTTATAAATAACAGTTTGTTGAATGCTACTCCTTTCGATCTTATTTTTGACATTTGAATCAACGAAAATTGATGTATTTAACCAAATTTCTAACTAGACACATCACATTTTTTTGACCTAATTTTTTTTTTTTGGTGAAGAAGACCTAAATATTTCTTATAAATAAGATCGGAGATAGTAACTTTTAACCTTCTATAATTATATTTCCTTCAAAACGATTACACAAATTAAATAAGAAACAAACTACGTTTCTCAACTATAGATTCCTTAATTACTCTAAATAGCAAGGAAAAACATAAGTAAAAGCTTAATACAACTAAAATATGAATAAACATTGCAAACTAGTTGTTATAACTGCTTTTCTCTCTTGAATAATTCATTTGTTTTGACTTGGTTTTACAATTTTTCATTAAATCCAAATGAAACTAAAGTGATTGAAAATGGGCTGGTTTGCCTCAAATCAATCAGGTTAATATTTTAAAATTTAATATTTTTTATTAATTTTTAAAAAAAAAACTTTAAAAATATTATAGATTTTTTTATCATAATGAAAGAAAAGACACAAAAGAAACACTAAGAAACTCGTTGTCGAAACACCTTAGAGGCATCAACAAACAAGACGAGATCCAACTCTGTAGGAAGGGAATCTCATAACTTTATGGCGTCGACATTCTTTGCACCAAATTAGGTCAATCAATCAACACACTCGTTGTCTTCTCTTAAAATATGATTAAAGGAAATCAACCACGAAAGATAGATGGACTTCCTAATGATAGAGTTAAAGTTGCATGAGGGTGGGAATCCTTATGTTGGACAATTAAAGTTGCATGATCCTTATGTTGGACATTAGTGATCAAGTCTAATGCTAACTTGGAAATTCTTATATATTATTAAAATAAGTATATAGTTTCAATGACAAAAATTAAATACATTGACTAAAAATACATTAAATCAACATATTTGTAAGATAAAACTATTAAAACAGCATGGTATTTAACAATAAGGAAAAGTTAAGCTGCTTTCTTTTTGGTGGATTTTCTCTTTTGTTTGCTTGACCAATGGTTAATTTCTTTATGTTTTGTTGTTTTTTTTCCGTAGTGACTTTGTTATAAAATTTTAGTGTTCTACTCTGACACGTCTTGTGATAGGAAGAATATTTTTTTGGTAGTAATATTTTTGTAAAATATAAAATATTTTGTTGTGACAATAATATTTTAGTTTTTATTCAATAAATAACTATTTTTTAAGTTGGACTCTAAGCGTTAACAAATGTAGTTATAAATCTCACATAACAAAGAGGTCGGACAACAAAGATTGAACCTACGAAGATGTGTGTCAGTCAACTCCTTACGAGTTGAATCAACATTTATTGGCTATTAAACAAGTATCTAAACTATACTCACATAATGCTAGTTTAAGGGGAAGAGGCCACGACCCACGCCTGGCCCTCCCTTACTGTTCAACTGAAGTACTATGTTGAATTAAATTGCCAGCAACAAACCATAACCAGACTCACCCATGCACTTATTTGAGTTTTCCTTTTCCTCCAATTCTAACAAAATTTCGGCATTTGAATATTTAATGTTTCTCTGTTTTTTCCTATAGATACAAATTTGCAGTTATGAGCATTTAATGTTAAGCAAAAATATCGCAGAATAACACTACAATAGAATTTTGTTAAATTACTTCTCAATTAACCAAATTATCTTTCTTTTGTCTTCACCAAAAAAAAAAAACAAATTATCTTTTGTAAGGATCCAGTTACGCAATAGCCAAACAAAAACTATATACTTCTTCTTTCTTTTTTTTTTTTTTTTGACAAAAGTAAACGATATTCATTCATTCAAATTGATAGAATACATCGATACAATATAAATTCAAATTCGCTAATAACAAAAAGGATGAATCTGTGAACAAACTCGCAACATCCATGTTAATAGCATAAAACGACAAAGTATCTATGCCTACAAATATGACTAATATGACTATATTCAAGTCTCCAGAATGCTCATGTCTCCGGATCTGCAACGTTGACGACGCCAAAGTCATTGTCATTGATCGGATCTGCACTTGCTCAAAGCTAATCTTTCAACCTGAATCAAATAAACACCGCATTAAGACGGGAAATCAAATAAACACCGCACTAAGACGGGAAATCAAAAACACACCGCACAAAGACGAGAAATCAAAACGAACGAGTCGTTCAGAGACGACGAAATCACAAAAACAAACGAAAGAAAACAGAAAATATGTGAAATCACTTATTTAATTAGGATATAAGGAAAAAACAACTTGGAGGGGTGATTTTTGGGTCAAAATTGACGCTAAATCACCCCTCCGACAAGAAGAAAAAGAAAAAAGGGGTGGCGGCTAGTATTTTTTATTTTTTTTTAAGAAAATACTATATATACTTTTATTGTGATATATATATCCTTGGAAAGAAAAATCAATAACTGTTACTATCACGCACTGAATTATTCATAATTTAATATGAATAAAATTGAGGTGTAATTAACATTTGTAATATTTTTATGCATAATTTTATTAAAATTGTGGTGTTATAAATATTTTTATGATATCTTAGATTTTTTAGTTATGACCATACTCGGATCACTAGGATATTTTTCTCATAAATATAGAGAATTAATACTGAAGAACACTCCTACTTACACTTGTTCGTAAAATGAGATCGACAATAATAATAAACAACTTTTAATTTCATAAACATATTTAACATTTTATTTTTCTTCTATCTTTTTTTTTATCATATCATTAAACTATCACATATATCAATTTTTTTCCTCTTTATTTTAAAGCATATACAAAACATTTTCCAAATGAGATAGCAAGATTTTTCTTTTCAAATGAAATTATTGATTCCATATTTAGAGAAGGGGCTAGTTGTTTCTCATGCAACTAATAACATAGACCACTCATTTGATAACAGGGAAGTGAGAAGAATTCACAGAACACTTGGATAGGTCATTTTCTTTCCAAAGAAAAAACTAGGATAGGTCATTTGGTTCCCCCATTCGATTAATTCATTTCAACACTTTGACATTATTGAGACATTAAATGCAATCGATTTTTTGTTTTGTTTTTTATGATTAAAATCGACATTGTTTTTTGATGAGATTCGCAAGTGGCACGCCACGTAATTGTACAAGTTCAACATGCATTTGACTTAAGCAAAAACATTTTCCATCTTAGATTAGATCACGTGTTTGTTCTCATTGTTAGAATCCATTTTTGTCGTGTGGTATTATCCGTTTAAGAGGAAATGGATTTGTTTAAGTGAAAACCACTCTAAGTTTTCTCAATTGTTATAATTTAAATTATTAAACATGAAAGAGAAAAAGAGATATAAATATTAGCGTTGATAGGTCTTTATCCCTGTAATATAGGTCATTTCCGGTTTTACACCTTGTAATTTTTTTTTTTGATTTACCCCCTATAAAAAAAATTGTTTTGATTTATCCCCCTAATAGGCTAAACAAAAACGAAAATTTCTTAAAAAAAAAAATAAAATTGGTTTTTGTTTGGCCTATTAGGGGGTAAATAAAAAAAATATTTTATGGAAGGGTGAATCAAAAAAAAAATTTATAAGAGAAAAATCGGAAATGACCTATATTACAGGGGGTAAAGAGCTATTAACCATAAATATTATAAAGTAAAAAGTATATTGTGCTTGTGTTTGAGATTAATAATTGAGAAAAATTGAAACCGTTTCAATTGAGATTCATTTCCACACTAAGATGGTTGTAAGTTTTTGGGTAAAATATGTTTTGATACGTGTAAATATATGAGCTTTCAATTTTAATCTTACATAATTTTAATATTAATTTTAGTCCTTACAAAAATGATTATCAGAATAATTGGTTCTTCATGTCAAATGGATTGCTATTTGAGCTAAAGGAATCATGACTAGATATGTCATGCAGACATTTTGATTGACGTACGATGCTGACTTGTCAATGTGAGAAAAACATAAGAGGGGTTGAATTGTGTAGGATTTTTTCAAAAAAAAAAATTTCTAAGTTAAAAATCAATCATAGAATGCAAAAGATAATCAGAGATAAGAGAAGAGATGATAATCAGATATTTATACCGGTTCACTCCACAATCTAGGATTATGTCTAGTCCTCTCACACAAGAGAGATTTTTCCACTATAATCACATAAGATACAATTACTTAAATACACAAATCTAAGATTTCATGTCTCACCTTGAGGACTTCTATAATCAGAGTTTACAAATAAGATTTATTGTTGTTTATACTTTATACTCAAAAGTAACCTAAGTTAAGCTCAAATGATTTCTAAACGCTTAAGAAATTTTATGATAGGAAGTTTGTAAGAATTTTCTAAGTGTTTATGTGTGCTTGAAATTTGATCAGAGTTTTGGCATAGTTTAAAAGTTTGTACTTCTCTGTCTTCTTCAATATTCAAGGTCCTTTTATAGGAGAACTAAATAGAGTTGTTGTTTAAAGAGATTGTCAGCGCATCAAAATCTATCTTTAGATTTGAAAACTTTTTTTCCAATGGATAATTCAGTTGAGTAGTACTTCATATTTTCTCTATTTCTTTTAGAATGATCAGTTGCTTCCTCTTTGTCAATAAAATTTAATTTTTCTCCTGTTTCTGCAACAAGGTCTTCATTTAATTGAGCAAGGACAAAATGTATTGCACAACATGGACAATGATGTTCCATCAGAAGAAGATAAAACTGATCAAATATTCTTCAGATCGCTCATCGTTGACATCATCCTCCAGAGCCTGTCTGCTCAGAGCTTGTCTTGATGCATACTGATTAAAACTTTAACTTTTCATTGACTATCAAAGTGTTGTCATTAGAGCTTGCCTTGAGTACCAAAAATGTTCTTCTTAAATCAGAGAATAATGTTTCAGAGTCAAAATGTCAAATTCTAACTCAAAATTTAATTATTTGGTCATACACTCTTGAATAAACATTAGAGTGTCCAATTGTTATTTCATATATGTATCATCGAACTTTAGAGACATTGTTCTAAAGCCCACTCTGATTCATCAACTCATAATTTTTTAATTTAAATTATCAAATGTTTACTTTAAAAAATTCAATGAAAAAAAAAGAAAAAACTCATGACCATAATTCTTGAATCCCTAATTCCCAATTTCTTCTACCTACTTCCATGAACTAGATGAGTGTTTCACATATATGAGTATGATTAATTTTTCACAGTCTTGGGTGTGAGGAATTTTTCAAGCACTAAACATATAATCTTTTCGGGAAAAAGTTAAGCAAGTTTTTTTCATTTAACCGCAACCGACAAAAGAAATAGATATCACTTCGTCGTTACTTTGCACAACAATGTCTTCTTCATCCTAAACAACACTCTTCATCGTTCTCCAATGCTACAAAAACACCATTGTGAAGGTCAAAAAATTGCAAAATCCTAATTCTACAATTAAAATCATAAGAGAATCATTTTCTACCAAAATCAAAACTGCTTCCAATAACTTGAAATTAATCTCTAAAGCTTAAGCAAGATGACACAAATGTTTCATCGTCAAAGTTGGTTTCGTCATCGTTGAAAGTGGCTGAAGGTGGAGAATAAGCTTTTATAATAAAACGAAACGGTTAGAAATCTCTTTATCCATTTTCCACAAACCCATTAACTCTCTCTCTCTCTCTCTCTCTCTCTCTCTCTCTCTCTCTCTCTCTCTCTCTCTCTCTCTCTCTCTCTCTCTATCCCCTTCTCCATGGTATCTTCAAATTTCGTCATCTTCATGGAAAACTGATGTTTGACTTTAGAAAGTGTACAAAATCGTCATTAAGTAGTAAAATTTATAAGTTAGTATCGACGTAGATTGTAAAATCTCAACTTAACTACGCTAATAGTTTGGATATATACAATTGGAAGGTTTCACTTGGAAATGGTTGGATTAACTCTTCTATAAAGAAATAGGTAATAAAACAATGATTAGGTCATGTTAGATCTGCTTCTCTTAATTACTTAGAGACTCGCACCCTTGGTTACAATTGTCCGAATAGTTTAGTTTCATGTCATTTGATCTAAACATTTACAATTGTCCGAATAGAAGTTCCTCCACATGACCTAACCTAGAGAATTAGCCAATCATGCTTACTAAACATTTACAAATGAATATGAAAATAAATACATGACTAATTATCACCACCTGATGATTCCTTAGCTTCTGAACTGCTTTGGTCGCTCCTAACCTTCCAAAATTACGTTATTCCCTTTTTCTGTTTGCTAGAGAATTTTTCTGCACTGGCACATGGCTTCTATATTTATAGGTGCGTGTTTCCAAGTATTACTGAAATGATCATTGCCTGATACGTGTCGGTTGTTGCGCATCACACATTGCGATGAGGTTGTAAACTTTGTAATTCCTTCAATAATAGTATATAGCACCCGTCGCGCATGGCGCCAAGACTGAACAATCTGGAATCCCATCAAATTACGCGATGCATAGCCCAAAGCACACATCGCTCGTTGTGTCATGGCAGGACACTTTTGATTTCTTCATTCCTTGTTCCAATTATTCTCATCAAAATGTATGTAATAACTATACCCCAAGAATTTAGATGGTGAATCTTGTAAAAAGCATAGTGCGGTCACATTGTTGTCTGGTTTGGGTGATGTTTAACGGTTCCAAGGTCATATATACAATGTTCTCTTCTAGTGTTCGAAGTCTAGGGGGTTATATGAAGGTTACATTAATTCATGCTTGTACTAAATCAATTAGATTGTCAACTCGAGGAGTATATATTGTTAGACGCTATTGTTTCTATTTTTATTATGTGTTCTCATCATCAATAAACAACAATACATTTAATTTGGTTGTGTGATTTGGTACACAGTGTTTAACTAGTTAGGTTTTTCTCTCATTATGTTGGCGATCTTATTTCTCTTGTTTCATTTGTTTGCTTCTTTTGAACCAAAGAGATCTTATACGAATTTTCTTTTCACTTAATGGTTTTTTCTTCTTATAAATGGCACTCAATCCATTGTCGTGAAAGCTTAATTATGGGTGTATATTCGCTAACTTAGTCCATGATGTTTCATCGGTAATGGATCACATTAAGGTGACTTCTTAAAAAACATTAGGTTTTCTAAATTAAAAAAAAAAAAACAGTTGTTAGGTATACAAATATAGATATCCCAAATTCTCAGATCCATTCATTACCTCATTTTATCTTTGCTTTAAAATTATTAAACTCTCAAAAGATTATATATCAAATTTTTGGGAAAACTAACAATTTACTTTCTAACAAAACACAATATTTAGAAAGAAAGAAAAAAAACAACAAAAAGTTAGAATACAAATTGAATCCATTTAATTCTTAAATTATATAATATATATAATGGTTTTACATCAATTAATATGAGCCATATTAATTTTTTACACCAATAATTTCAACCCAAATTTTTTTTAATAGCAAATAGAATATATATGTATGTATGTATGTATGTATGTATGTATGTATGTATGTATGTATGTATGTATGTATGTATGTATGTTATGTATGTATGTATGTATGTATGTATGTATGTATGTATGTATGTATGTATGTATGTATAATAAAAAAGTAGCTTGACCAATAACCGACAACACCACCAAAAGGAACCAAAAAAAAAAAACACCAACGCCAATGACCCAAATCAACTACACCAAAGAATAAGACACAAGCACCAAGACAAGTCCCCCACACAGTAACTACCGGCTCAATCAAAGAATTGGTTCCACCACCCATTCATAGTGAGAGCAAGGCGAACCATGTTGGGACTTGAAAAACCAATAACACAAAGAAAATTGGGCCTTCTGAACCAATTCCTCCACATCTAAAATCTTATCGATAAACACAAAATCATTAATGTAAGATGTGTCACATTGTGTAAATGGTGTAAATTTCAAAGTACTAATTTTGCTTCCTACTCATAAAAGTTGTGAACTTTATCTGAAAAATTATGATATATTAAAAATATGTATTATAAACAAGATCGACCCAAGCTATAGGCAAACTACGCATTTTCCAAAGGCCTCAATTTTTATTTTATTTTTTTGTACCTATTATATTTGGTACCTCATATTTTTTTTAGGGAACCTCATATTTATTTATGGAGATAAAAAATTTAAGACAAAATGATACAATTGGCTGAATGATATAGCAATTGATATACTTAATTATATAGAAAGACTTGGTATTCTTTTCCAGATGCATATATTACTTATAGAATAATGTTAACAATTCATATAACTGTTGTGTCGGCCAATTTCGTAAGATGAACAATGTGTCAACAATGATTAAATGAATTTGTTTTATTGTCGATTGAAAAAGAATTATTAAACCAAACCAATTACAATAATTTAATCGATGATTTTGCATTCAAAAAAATTTGAAATCATTTTTAATAAAAATATTACTTTTGTAAAAAAAAAATACTATTAATAATTTCTTTTTCGTACAAACTAGTAATAACTTAAAATACTCCATTTTAGATTTCGGGTTGAGCATCAATAGATGTTGGACCGGCCCTGAAGAAAAAGTTTAATGCTATGAATTTTTTTATCGGTAAATTTCATAGAAATTTAAAAGGAGAGGTAATAATGGAATACACATGATAATAACACACTCATCATTTTTTTGGAAAAGCTTGTCATCGTTACAAATACATAGTCTGATGCAAATTTATACATGATTTCCACGGATGAAATATCTATCTATACTATATAGTGGCATGATAGATAATACACCATAACTGAAACTGCTGCACATCTATGTATGCCTTTTTTTTTTTTTATATCAACACACAACATTATTTTTATTCATGAAATATATTACTGAGAAAGAGTGCATGGTGCATGATGATATCATTTTGATCAGTTTTGAGTTTTGTCCTCAGTTTGGTCGGCACCGTGACCACCGTGACCACCTCCACCGTGGTTGTAACCACCTCCACCGTGGTGATAACTACCTCCTCCGTGGTTGTAACTACCTCCACCATGGTTGTAACTTCCTCCATGGTTGTAACTATCACCACCATATTTGGCATCATTCATTTCATTAGTCTTTTCCTCAGTTTGCACGGCAACCGACTCAGCACCGCCATGACCACCGTGACCTCCACCACCATTGTAACCACCTCCACCGTGACCACCGTGTCCTCCACCACCATTGTAACCACCTCCACCATGGTTGTAACCACCTCCACCATTGTATCCACCGCCACCGTTGTGATAACCACCTCCACCATTGTGGTAACCACCTCCACCGTGGTTGTAACCACCACCGTTGTAACCACCTCCACCATGGTTGTAACCTCCACCGTGGTTATAACCTCCACCATTGTAACCACCACCGTGGTTATAACCACCATGGTTGTAGCCTCCATATTTGGCATCATTTACTTCATTAGTCTTTTCAACAACCTCTACAAACACAATATATATGAATTATTAAATGATTACCTTTTTAAATATATATCTATATATAGGGTCATGCTAACCGGTGCTCCTAGGACACTGGTTAAGAAGTCAAAAATAGTAATATTTGTATTATCAAATCATACCTGTGTATGTTTAGAAAAATTTTTACACCACTCAACAACTTCTTATTGAATATATAATCATAATAAATTTTATAAAACTCACAATTATATATATACATCATCTTTGTACGTTATGAAGCAAGTTTGAAATCATTTTTTATATAACATTGAGGTGCATGAAGATTAACGTTTATAAAGAAAATAATTAATTAACATGCATAAAATATAATCCTTCAAAAAAGTAGGAAATAATTAAAACATATATCTAAAACGCTCATGAAAACATATATATAAAGAAACATAATATATAGCTCACCCTTTTTAGCATCGGTGGAAGTTTCAGTTAAGTCCCTAGCGGACATCACTGATGAAATAAGAGCCATAGCCAAGAGGGTTAGCATGAGAATTGCCTTTTTCGAACCCATTGTTCAATATCTGTTCAAATGTGATATTTTGTAGTGAACTATATATGATAAAACTAGTAAGAAGTGTGCTCTATATATAATGGAGGGAAGGAGGGAGATGTAGGGACATTTACTTGGTAGTTGAGATGGTAGCTAGTCTGTATTAATTCATTACATTTTAGATTCATAACGTATCTGGTCTATAATATCGACCAGATACATCTTGTATTCAATTAATATAAGAAATGAAATTTTGTTTATAATATTGATCGGATGATGTATATGACTATAAATTTTGAGCTAAAATAGTTGTTTGATGATTTTGATATTCCGTCCTAAAATAAGTGATCTTGTTGAATGTTTCAAGCATATCAATGCACATATTTGATTTTTAATATCTTATTTATGTATTAACAAAAAAAAATATAAGAAATTGATATTTTGAAAATATTTATTGAGACAAATTTAAAAATATTCTGTATATTTTTTTATTAAAAAATATTTTATATATTATCATTTGTCTTTATAAGATAATAAAACAGATCAAAATATATTATGACTCACTTATTTTTGAACATTTTCGAAGAGAGGGAGTTGTAAAGATGGAAGGCTATGAAAATAGAGATGAGTTGTGTCTACTTGCTATTGGCTGAAAGTGACGTTTTGAAAGCATGCTATCTCATCCCATGGAGATACATACATGATTCATTCAAACAAATCCAGACACATTCATAATATGTTTACATACGTAAAAATATTACAGAGGTACACTCTAAACTTTTTAAAGGACGGTGTTGTTGAATACTATTACTACTCCTTTCAATCTTATTTATATGAGATATTTGAGTAAAAAATTATTGTATTTGTCTAAATTCTTAATTAGATACATCATATTTTATTGATATAAATGTTTATTATAAATAAGATCCGATGAGTAGCATTTAACATCCTATAGTTATATTTGCTTGAAACGATTACACAAATTAAGAAACAAACTATGTTACTCAACTATAGGTTCTTTAATTACTCTAAATAGTAAGAAAAACATAAGTTAAAAGCTTAATACAACTCAAATTCCTTGAATCCTTCGGCTACGAGTGGAAAGCCTTCGTTTGGTTCGGTTTTTGACGACCTTAAATTCAAACCAAGTAAGAATAATTCATTTGTTTTTGACTTGGATTTGACAATTTTTTATTAAATCCAAATGAAACTAAAGTGATTAAAAATGGGTTAGTTTGCCTCAAATCAATCAGGTTGATATTTTTAATAGTTAATATTTTTTATAAATTTTAAAAAAAATTAAGTTTTCTTTAAGAATATTATAGATTTTTATATTATATTTTTATCAGAGGAAAAGAAAAGACAAGGGAAAAAACTAAGAAACTCATTGTCTAAACATCCCATAACTTCATGTCGTCGACATTCTTTGCACTAAACTTGGTCAATCAATCAACATACTAGTTGTCTCCTCTTGAAGTATGATAAAGGAAACCAACCAAGAAAGACAGATAAACTTCCCAATGAGGGAATTAAAGTTGCATGAGGGTGGAAATCCTTATGTTGAAAATTAGCGATCAAGTCTAATGCCGACTTAGGTATTCTTATACTATTAAAATAAGTATATAGTTACAATGAAAAAAATAAAATATAATGACTAAAAAATACATTAAATCAACATATTTGCAAGATAAAACTATTAATACAGCATGATATTTAACAAAAAGGAAAAAATAAGATGTTGTCTTTTTGGTGGTTGAAGGTAAAATATGTTAACTTTGCTTCAGGTTTATCATAGTTGGTAGATTTTCCCTTTTGTTTGTTTGGGCAATGATTAATATCTTTTTTTTTTTTTTTTTGAGTGACTTTGGTGTTCTACTCTGGCACGTCTTTTGCTATGGAGAATATTTTTTGGTAGTAATATGTTTTACTTTACCTTGTTGAAATAAAAATAATTAATAATAAAATATAATATTTTGGTTCAACTCTCAAGTGATCTATTTTAAATGATCTAAAACTGATATTCGAGAACAATAGTGGTCAAATTTGATCGTGTGATTCAGGTTATACATGAATATCAAAAAAATGAACCAAATTAATTTATTTGCATTGAATGTTTGCATTCATCGAGTTACTGGTTTGATTCTTGCACCTCATCATGAACTAAGGTTTCACCTTATCATCTTTTATTGAGTTCAGCTCATATAAACACAATATAGAGGAAAGAGACGGAGAATGGGTTGAGCTAACAGAGCGTTGCGGAGCTTGTAACATTATAAACTCCGATTCATCACAAAAATGAAATAGAACTATAGATACTTTATCTACCAAAACTATAAATGCTTTATAGTCACATAGATAGTCACAAATGACCAAGCTGCATGAACAAAAGTCGTGTCTTATTGTCATGTGATTGTTGTTTTTTTTATATTGGTTGTTGTTCTAACACCTTTCTAATTGATTCTTACACCATTCCTTATCTAAGATTCCTAGTGGGGAGTGATACTTATTATAGGACATGGTTGAAAAAAAAGTTATAAATTATTTTGAAAATTTAACTTAACAATTATTTTATGATAACTTTTACATATATGTAACTCATCGTTTAGAACAACACAGTAATGTTTTTTTTTAATACCAAATATTTTGTTGCGACAATAATATTTAAGTTTTTATTAAATAATTAACTTTTTTTAATAATAAAAAGCTTAGGTGAGTTGGACTTCAAGCGTTAACAAATGAAGTTACAAAAATATTTTGTCAATTTAGGTGGGTTAATTTAACTTCTTCAGAAGAAAAAAAACAAATGAAGTTACAAATCGCACATAATAAAGAGATCTTCATTTTGATAACGAAGATTGAACCTATGATAATGCGTGTCAGTCAACTCTTTATCAATTGATTCAACGTTAGTTAACTATTCAGTAAGTATCTAAACTATACTCACATAATGCTGGTCTAAGGAGGGAAGAGGCAACGACCACAACCCACGCATGGCCCTCCCTTACTGTTCAACTGAAGTTCTATGTTGGATTAAATTGCCAGCAACAAACGATAACGAGACTCACCCACTTATTTGAGTTTTCCTTTTCCTTCAATTCTAACAAAATTTAGGCATTTGAATATTTAATGTTTCTCTGTTTTTTCCTAGAGATACAAACTTACTGTTATGATTTAATGTTATGAAAAAATATCGCCAAATAACATTGCAATTTGTGAAAAATAATATGATTAACGATCTACTCATCCAATGGATTACCAGCGGTAACATTGTTGATGGCTCCATTATTAATTATTAGTTCTATGGTGGATTCAAATGATCTAAACTGTAAACTTAACTTGGAATGTTTCTAAGATAGACCTCTATTTATTTTTGGATTTTTATTAATGTAAAAGCCTTTTATTCATTTATGATTTGATATCTAGTTAATTTTCATATGTATCACAGTATAATACTTTTGTTTTAGGGAGTGTGATACACGTGGTCAGTGTAACTGATCTTAGATTAGGTGTAGATTGGGACCTGGCTTACATCGTTATTAGTTAATCAATTAGGATTAATTAGGGTATATGGTGAAATTCTAAGATTCATAAGTACAAGTGGTTCCTTTAAATGAAAATTTAGGAATTCCAACTATGTTGAGTTTCAATTACCATTGAGAGTGTAAGTCCCAACCTTAATAACTATATGACTGTGTACAAAGCTCTATAGGATTGACGACCTCATACCATGTATTGCATGTATGACCTTTAAGATGATTAAGGAAAAAAATGACATCAGGAGGAACGGTAGATTCCACTGAACTAATTAACCACTTAAATAAGAAAAGTCATTTTATAATTGGTAATTGTATTTGCCTTATAATCCCAACAAAGAGCTAGAGGTGATTTGAAGAATCCTAATCACTGCTAAAATTTTGAATCAAGCCCTTTTATTTTTACAATCTATCCAACTGTTTTTCACAATCAAAATAAACTTCCAAAATCCCATGTTTTATTGTTTTTATTAGGTTTAGCTAATTACCTTGTCGAAACGTCAATCCTTGTGGAAACAATCTTACTTGCCATTTTACTGCTTGAAAACGATTTAGTGCACTTGTCAAATTTTGTCATTAACTACCGACGCCGCCACGATTACTCTTGGATTTGGTTTCACTTGTGCCGTTGTTGTTAGTGCCTCTAGATCTGTCGATTTAGAAGTTGTGATTCTTTGCAGTTTTGCGTTCTATGCCCAGATTCACTGATGGGTTATGTTATTGATGGGTTTTGCTCGTTTTGGTGCTTTAAATGTTGGAGTGGCTACGTTTTTGTTGGCCATGGGTGCTTCTGTCGACATGGGTTGTTCACGCGCGCCACGTTGGTTGTCTTAAACCCGTGAGGTTCATGCTGGTGGTTATAGTATTGTTTTCTATATTAATTTGATGTATCCTCAATGTTTTGCCGAAGGAAGCGATAACTTCGTTCCTTCTAAATCACCCTCCACACACAAGCTAGCCAAATCACTTGTAGTTAAGACTAATTTTTTTTTTCCTTTTTGGAAAGCCTCTAAGATTAATAAAATGAATAAGATAATCAATCAAATATAAATAATTTGCTGAATGAACACATATAGTTTACTTGACCAACACCTAAATGGACCCAAAAATCATAACCACTAACACAAGCATTAGAATTTTGTTAACTTACTCCTTAATTAACCAAATTATCTTTTGTAGGGAGGAATCCACCAAACAAAACTATATACTTCTTCATCTTTTTACTATCACGCACTGAATTATTCATAATTTAATATGATTAATAACACATACCACTCATTTGATAACTGGGAAGTAAGAAGAATTCACAGAACACTTGGATAGGTCATTTTCTTTAATAAAAAAATAATAAAATAAAAGAAAAAACTAGAATAGGTCATTTGGTGCCCCCATTCAATTAATTCATTCACACCGACACTTTGACAATATTGAGGCATTAAATGCAATCGATTTTTTATTTTATTTTTTATGATTAAAATCGACATTGTTTTTTGGTGAGATTCGCAAGTGGCACGCCACGTAATGGTACAATCTTAGATTAGATCACGTGTTTGTTCTCATTAGTTTGATATATACAAATTTGGAATTTGTTTTTGTGGTGTAGTATCTGTTTAGGAGGAAATGAATTTTTTAAGTGAAAATCTCTAAGTTTTTTTTATTGTTATATTTATACCATTAAATTTGAAAGAGAAAAAAGATAAAAAAAAAAAATACAGAAAAAGTATACTGAGCTTGTGTTTGAGATGTAATAATTGAGAAAACTTGAAATTGTTTCAGTTAAGATTCATTTCTCCATTAAGATGGTTGTAAGTTTTTGGATAAAATATGTTTTTAATTCTTATAAATATACGAGTTTTCAATTTTAGTCCTCCATAATTTTAATAATAATTTTAATCCTTACCAAAATGATTGTCAAGATAATTGCCTTAGCCGTCTCTACAACTTTACAGGTCTTATGTATAATACGAGAAAATGGTCTCTTACATAATAAATCATTGAAAAAACTTAACTCATTGTTGTGTTTTTTTTTTTGATCAAGTAGCCTAGTGGCTATAGCTCACACAATAAAATGTGGAGAAGTGAGGTGTCCAGGGTTCGAACCCCGCCCCTGCATATAACATGCAATATCCCTACCAACTGAGTTAAGCTCACGGGGATCTCATTGTTGTGTTTTTATTAACTCTTTATTTCGTTTTTTTTTTTACTTTTTATTACCAAATAAATGTTTTTTTAAGCAACATATGAAAATAAATCAAATACTTCAAAGACACCAAAACAAAATAATATATCGTAGAAGTAGAGAACAATATCATCTACGAAGTAGCTAGACTAAAATTTTAACACTAGAAAAATATAGACTTAAATTTATCAACGCGTAATTAATTACATTTTAAACCTTTTTAAACTTTTAGATGGCAACTTCTCCAATGTTAAACTCATAACAACAATAATACATGATACAAAATTAGTGTTAGACTTTTTAGAGGAATCATAGATACAAGAACTCCTTTATATGCTAGAAGTACATCGATTCTCTTTTTACATGCTATAATTATCTTTAAAAAATTCATTATGATGATACAAAATCAATGTTAGACTGTTGTTAAAAGTGTACCTTCAATGGTGAATTTTAGCACACTTAATAACTTATATCAATAATTTTATCACACTTATTATAAGAAATTACCTCATTGAAATTGATGAGACTCACTTTTATTTTGACGGTTGATATCTCAATTATGTTGATGCCCCAAAACATCGTATGTCAAATGCAACTATTGATAAAAAAAAAAGAACAAAAAAACAAAAACAAAAAACTGAGTGGGCACATAATCCCAATACGTCTCACATCGATTTCATGATCATGAATGCTTTTCGCATGATCTTGCATTATCAAATTCAATTATGCAATCTTTTCAATCAATTCAAGAAAGTTGACATTACTATATTGGGTTAATTAAGTTTTTGGTCCCTATAAATATTTGCAGTTTTCTTTTTAGTCCCTATAAAAACAAATCACGCTTTTTAGTCCCTACAAAATTTTCCTTTAGTGTGTTTAGTCCTTGTTAAATTCAAATTTGTTTAATTATGCTTAAACTTCTAAATTTTCAAAAGATGTTTTACAGACATGTTCATAACATCGTAAGACACTCTTTTATAAAATCTTTTAGTTTTTAAACATGTAATGAATTAAATATGATTTTTTCTAAAAGGCAAATTTTCAAGATTATATTAATGAAAATTTGGACCTAATGATAAAATTTTGAGTTACTTATTTGCGGAGGAACTTTGTATAATGTTCTAAATAAGTATGTAAAAAATATATTAAAAATTTAAAAGTTTAATCACAATTAAGCAAATTTTAATCTTACAAGGACTAAAAGTATGTTTTGGTCCCTATTTTTAATATTAGTGAGACAGATTATTCGGAACAAAGAGCAAAAAAAAAAAACTAATTTCTTCGATGATAAATTTTTTGGCACATTAATAAGAACAACCAATTTTTATTATCGGGATGGTGTATATAGAAATCTATGTGTTGTATGGGGATATATATTGCAAATTGTACCAAAAGGGCAAAAAACATTAACAGATTTCAGCCCAGCTCTTCATCATATCAATGTTTGGGGCCTTTCGGCATGGGTCCTAGGCCGTCACACCCCAGGACTATGCCTAGGGCCGACCCTGATAATTGGTCCTTCATGTCAAATGGGTTTCTAATTGATCCAGAGGAATCATGACTAGATACATCATACAAACATTCTGATTAACGTATGATGTTGACTCATAAATGTGAGAAAAACATAAGAAAGGGGGTTGAATTGAGTATGATTTTTTTTTAAGTTAAAAACCAATCATAGAATGCAAAAGATAATCATAGATAAGAGAAGAGAATTACACAAAGATTTATCCCGGTTCATCCCACAATCTGAGATTACGTCCAGTCCCCACATACAAGAGAGATTTGTTTCACAATAATCACGTAAGATTACAATTAAACACACAAATCTAAGATTTTCAGTCTCACCTTGAGGACTTCTACAATCAGAGTTTATAAATAAGATTGATTGTTGTTTATACTTTAGACTCAAAGAGTGGTAAATGTGCCCTTTTTTTAACCTTTTATATATTAAAAAATTAGTACGTTCCTTCGATTCACAACTACATAAACTTGTCTCGCATTAAACCTATTGATGACTGTGCAACAACACTAGTTTTTAGTCATGTTTATGTCTTTATTATGGCATTTAGAGAGTCAACTACATGTAATTCATGGTGAAATCAGATCAAAACAGGAACAAGAGCTCAAGAGAAGAAACTGGTGAAAAGACAGAAAATTGCCTAAGAGTGAAGCATCGTGCCACATTGGAGACATCTCGTGGCACGATTTGAGAACGTGGGACAAAGGATTGGTTACTGGAATTTTCGTGGCACGAAGGTTTGTATAACGTGCCACGATTCTAGGTTTTGTCTGCTGTCACGTAGGATTAATGAAGTGATCGTGCCACGATTGGATCGTAACGTGGCACGATGATGGGCTTTTCTGAAACCCTAAAATTCTTTCTATATAAAGCCAGCTGCAGGCAAGGATTAGGGTACCGATTATTAATGCAATTTTGAGCATAGAAGACACTAGGAGATCGAAGAACAAGCCCTGAATCTCATACCAACTCTCTGTTGGTCGGATTTATGTATGTTTTCTCTTGTTTATGTTTATGATTGTTTAGTTATGAGTAGCTAAACTCTTAGTTTGATTGAGCCATGATGAACCTATTGTAATATATGAATCAGTAGTTAAACTCTCTTTATTATCAATGTTATTCAGTCTTTATTCAGAATTATTTGTGTTTATTGCTTTTCATATGATTGTTTTGTATGACTATTAACCCTAGCTTCTTACAATCATATAAATTGATCTTAGGAATTGAATGACTACTAGCCCTAGCATTTAATCCTGAAATAGTAATTCTGTTTAACTCAACACTAGGAACCTAGAGATAGGAAATTGAGGGTTATGACATATAAATTAACGTTCCGACATCGCTTCCGCGGTTATTCAATCTGTTTAAGAGATTAATATGGTTATAACTTAGGAAAGGGTTTTGAGTCAAGAGATTGATCAAAACCACTTAGTTAATTTTTCATAAAGATTGAGTAGTAATTGAGAGTAAAGAGAGGTAAACTAGTCATATAAAGCAATAGCGGATTCACTGACTTAATCATTCATCTCAAAGTAATTTTCTCTCACACTTATTTACCAAGTATTGAACCAAAAATCTTCTGCCTAGGGCAACCATTATAATCTTTACACATCCTAACTAATAACACACTTGCTAGAATTGAAATTAACACAGTCCTTGTGGATCGATATTTATTACTACTTCGATAGTTTTTGGTACACTTGCCAAATACCTAAAATCTCTCATAAGGACTTGAATCGAGTCCTAGATTGCTTTTCAAGTCCATTTGTTTGTGTTTCTGTATGAACAATGGGGATTTACCTCCTAATTAGGGAGTGTTACTCATCTGCACTAGTTGTACGCTCTTTCTTCTGCACCTTTTTTAATGTGTCGGGGGGGAGGGGCTTGCATAAGACACGCCAACGCTCAATTCTGACGAGGTACAAACTGAGAGCAGACATACATTGTATATGAGTGTGATAAAATTGAATTGGAATGATGTGAAATTCATCATACCAAGGAGATATGCCCCCTATTTATAATGGTTGATATGATGATAGACTCCTTGTTGGTTGCAATCTTCTTTCCGTATCTTTAATATGGTTTATTACGAGGCAAATATGGATATTAGAGTAACAACCCTACCAGAACATTGTAATTACGAGTGATTCATGTATATCCGAGTGTAAGAGAACCTGAGGTTTATGTGAGCATTTATGTGGTTCAGTTAAGGTCCCAATATATAGGATCGATCTCGTAGCTATCTAAATGTTTTTTTATGCTTTGAGGAGCTAGAGCATGTAGGAACTTATGTCTGTCTACAAGGTGGCCCCTTTTTATTTTGTTGAGGTATTGATCTGTATCAGTTATTATTCTAAGGAATCAGTTATAACATGGTGGTATAAAAGATCGATTCGGATTTTATGCCACATGTCCAATTAATGTGGTAATCTTAATGTTCGTTGACTTGGTCCATTTGTTAGGTCTTCCTATGTTATTGTTGAAGGGCTAATTTGCTTGGATTCCTTAATGAATGACTAGCCTGGACCTTTTAGGTCCATACTGGTGCATTATCCCCTAGCCCCTATCCCCCCCCCCCCCCCCCCGGACTGGAAACTTAGAGGTGAGGTGAAAGTCTAAAGGGCTTCTCAAGTGATATGCAATGGTTTTCTTTGCCTCCTTTCTTAAGTGATATGACATGTGTTCAAACCATGACATAACAATGAGACAATCACTTTTGTAGGGACGCAATTTGATCTGTTTGAATTGTTAATGGAAAGTCGTATCGTTTGATCGTACTTATGTACCCTTAAAACATTTCCAATCCTTGATGAACGATTCCCTCCAAATTGAATACGACATCAATACGACACAAAACATTTTACACAAATACGACATTAATGGCAGTTTTGTAATTATCATTAAAATGCAAGGGCAAAAACAATTTTTCATTCACTCTTCACCGTTCTCTCACATATCTTCTGTGTACGTCGTCCATCTTCTTTCTACTGTCTAATCTCTTCTCTCTCTAGCTCATTCCTGACTTTGGTGGCGAAGGAGGGGTAGGGCGCGATTATGGACGAGGTGGAGGAGGGAGACTCGATGGAGTTGAAGGAGGCGGCAAGGAGGGAGAAGGCTCTTACACATCCGAGTTTGACGGTTACATGAGGCGGCAAGGAGAGAGGAGCTCACTAGTGCTAGTCAAATCTGAGAAAGACGGTTGTGATAGAGACTGTGAGTTGCGGACGGACCTGTGGTTGGACGGACGGTGGCCACACGGTGGTGAGAGAGAGGCGTTGGTTAGAAAGATGGATGAGAGAGCGGTTGGCAGAAGAGGGAAAAAATAGGGAAAAAAACTCATGTGTAAATACCGTATAAAGATACTATGAACAATGCTTGATATCTTAATTTGTGTTTTTATTTTGATGTCAAGTTATCATTACTGTATGGCAATTCTTGCCCATCAATAAAAAACGTGTGTAGAGTGCATGCTAAGTTTGCATCAATATAAATCATTTTTTTATTTTTATTATGTTACATATAAATAGATAATAAATAGTAGACGATAATGAATTATTTTAATCTACTAATGAAGTCTTTTTGCATCAAACAAGATAAGTATTTGTGTATCGTCTCCACAGGGAATAGTGTGTTGTCAATGACAGTTTAACATCAATTATCATTCAAAGTATTAAGATTACTTGTTTGTTTGAAATGTGATTAGCTAAACTAATTTGAAAAAAGTAAAAGTTGAGATAAATAAGGATTGAAACTTGTTAGGAGTAGCGTTCCTTAACCAAGCGTCACACGTAACCTAATGATCCATACGAATTCTAGCTTTATAAACAACATTATCACAATCAATTCTAAACTATCATTCATTTCCAAAGTGATATAATTAACTCTAAGGTATCGTTTAAACATTCGTGTCCAAATCCCTTAAACGATAACAAAGTCGATCAAATAACCTAATCGACCGTGTCCAGCCTGATTAAGTATTCGAAAGCATTTAACTCTTGATTATGGTGATTATCACAAGATTAACAAAGATGTCAAGTAAGTTAACCTAAGATATATTGCTACTCTAGCTCTAGATTCAAGAGTTTGTGTCCAAATCATCTTGAATCTCATTGAAAGCATTAACACAAGAATAACAACAATATTGAATATAAATTGCTAGAACCAATATATTGCAAGATCAAAAGATTACATGTTTAGCAAGGATCAAGTACCTTTCATCCCAACAAAGGGTATTTAACTACACATCATCATGGAAGCCTTGCAAGGAAGGATTGAAAAGGAAGGAACCATTACACTTGTGATGTCTCAACAAAGGAATAAAGATCCAACTTCCAAACCACTCTCACTCTATATGATCTACCCTATTTCTCTCTATAAAATATCTAAAACTAAAACCTAAGAGAAAAACTAAGAAAAATATCAAGCTTCTTGTCCAAGAATAGCAAGTGGCTATTTATAGAATTCTGCCATGCTTGAGCTCGCCTCGCGAGCAGAATTACTCGCCATGGCGAGTGCTGTTTCCTTCACCATTAAGATTCTGCCACGTCACCCTTGGAGGGTCAAACCACCCTTACTCGCAACGGCGAGTAGCTCTGCTCGCCTCGCGAGCAAGAGGGTGCTTTCGGCTTTTTGGCTTTGTTTTGATGCTCGCCACTGCGAGCTACTGTGCTCGCCTCGCGAGCAATGGGGTACCTGCGGCCCTTTTGCACTTTTCTTGGCTTTTTCATCCTTGCTTAGTGTCTTGAGGTCAAATCCTGCGCAATTGGGTAAAGTAAGGCAATTAAAGCGTAATAAGGCAATTATCACTTTTATCTCGGCTTTTCCCTAAATAACTTGCAAAACAAGTAACAAAAGTGCTTAAAATATAACATGAAAGTATCACTTCCTAGCACTTATCAAACCATTTTGATGAAGTTTTTTTTAACATCAAACAAGATAAGTATTTGTGTATCGTCTCCACAGGGAATAGTGCGTTATCAATGACAGTTTAACATCAATTATCATTCAAAGTATTAAGAGTACTTGTTTGTTTGAAATGTGATTAGCTAAACTAATTTGCAAAAAGTAAAAGTTGAGATAAATAAGGATTGAAACTTGTTAGGAGTAGCGTTCCTTAACCAAGCGTCACACGTAACCTAATGATCCATACGAATTCTAGCTTTATAAACAACATTATCACAATCAATTCTAAACTATTCTTCGTGTCCAAAGTGATATAATTAACTCTAAGATATCGTTTAAACATTCGTGTCCAAATCCCTTAAACGATAACAAAGTCGATCAAATAACCTAATCGACCGTGTCCAGCCTGATTAAGTATCCGAAAGCATTTAACTCTTGATTATGGTGATTATCACAAGATTAACAAAGATGTCAAGTAACTTAACCTAAGATATATTGCTACTCTAGCTCTAGATTCAAGAGTTTGTGTCCAAATCATCTTGAATCTCATTGAAAGCATTAACACAAGAATAACAACAATATTGAATATAAATTGCTAGAACCAATATATTGCAAGATCAAAAGATTGCATGTTTAGCAAGGATCAAGTACCTCTCATCCCAACAAAGGGTATTTAGCTACACATCATCATGGAAGCCTTGCAAGGATGGATTGAAAAGGAAGGAACCATTACACTTGTGATGTCTCAGCAAAGGAATAAAGATCCAACTTCCAAAACCACTCTCACTCTATATGATCTACCCTATTTCTCGCTATAAAATATATAAAACTAAAACCTAAGAGAAAAACTAAGAAAAATATCAAGCTTCTTGTCCAAGAATAGCAGGTGGCTATTTATAAAGTTCTGCCATGCTTGAGCTCGCCTCGCGAGCAGAATTACTCGCCATGGCGAGTGCTGTTTCCTTCACCATTAAGATTCTGCCACGTCACCCTTGGAGGGTCAAGCCGCCCTTACTCGCAACGGCGAGTAGCTCTGCTCGCCTCGCGAGCAAGAGGGTGCTTTCGGCTTTCTAGCTTTGTTTTGATGCTCGCCACTGCGAGCTGCTGTGCTCGCCTCGCGAGCAATGGGGTACCTGCGGCCCTTTTGCACTTTTCTTGGCTTTTTCATCCTTGCTTAGTGTCTTGAGGTCAAATCATGCACAATTGGGTAAAGTAAGGCAATTAAAGCGTAATAAGGCAATTATCACTTTTATCTCGGCTTTTCCCTAAATAACTTGCAAAACAAGTAACAAAAGTGCTTAAAATATAACATGAAAATATCACTTCCTAGCACTTATCAAACTCTCCCCAACTTAACTCTTTGTTTGTCCTCAAACAAAAGATTGAAAATCAAACAAGTTAATAGAACAAGACACAAGTACAAAAGGTTTTGAAAACATTTTCAGATGAATGATTTAAAAGTGAATGCGCTGGCAAGTCTAAGTTTCCAACTAATCTAAAATTCTACTACCAACATGGGATGAGTCCTAAGTAAAAAGTTCAAGTCAAATATTTCAAGACAATAATACATTTATTTATGAACCACACCTAACACACTTCTTTGCAAGTAGATAAACAATTGAAAACATATAAAAGAGGGTTATGAACACACATCCGGAAATCAGGTTAACATTCCAATCAAGTTATGTGTCCATCCAAATATCATTTCAAAAGGCATGAAAAACATGGATCAAAAGGTCTTTGAGGGTTATAACTTGGCTTGGTTACAAAAGAAATGTCATATGTGGGGCAATTGAAATCAAAAAGTCTATCAAAGAGGAACATTCCTTGTATCAACCATTAAATTCCACAATCTTTCCTACCAATCATTACAAACCCTTGGTGCTTAAACATGAAGCACTTTGATCTTGACAACTTATTCTATTTTTGGATTTTTCTTTCTTTTTCTCTTTTTCTTTTTCTTTTCATGTACACATTGTTTTCTTTTCTTTTTCTTTTTGTATTTACAACACCATGTTGTCTTGATCAAAGATAAAATTACACCATAGTACTTGACATAAGATTTACATCTACCTTCTCTCTCCAACTTGAATCAACAAATACCCTATTTGAATGTTCCTCTACTCTAAGGCAAAAGGGACAAATAAACAATGAAATTTTAGGGTTCAACAATTAAAAACATATCAGAGTCCTAAAGTGCGTCAAGAATGAACTGAATTTTGAAAAATTTATAGGCAACTTCATCAAGCATTGTGCTTATGAATTGACAGTTCATAATTGATGACTCCGATTCATTTGGCTCAAGTGGGTTAGCAAGTACTCGCTCTTCTCACAAGGTAGGCTATTTGTGGTCAAGTAAGTTTCACTCATAAACAAAAATATGCCTTGATCACTTCCATGTCTTCACACAATTTAAAACAAATATTGGATTTAAAATAACACAATCGAGTTAAACAATAAATTCCGGTCTCCTTGCATATGTACAAACATTTGAGGTTTCCTCACTTTTAGCTAGAACCAAGTGGTTCACAAACAAATATATTATTGTAAAGAACTAAATGAAATGAAATTTGTACTAAGTACTCGTTTCATATTCGAGTAAAAACCTAGAAAAACTGGAAACTTGTACCTTGGCTTTGCGCTTTAATCACAACTATGAATCAATATCAATCATCTGAGAGTTTAAAATTTAAACTTTGGCTATTAAAACCACAAAGGGTACTTGATCATACAAAAGGTGCTAAACATGAATTTAACTAACATAATACGAAAATAAATAATACTAATATAAATATGAACATCACAATACTAATTAAATTAATTGTACCAACGAAACACAATACAACATAACACAATACGATTGTACCAATACAAAAATAAACTGAGTCAATAGTGCCAAATCAAAACACAAAAAGAAGTAACATTGTTCAAAAAGTATCATAAGAGAAAGCAAATGAAATATAAGGAAGACAGCAAGAAATGACTGAAAGCTTGATAAAATCACTCTATGAAGAACTAGATTTCAAATCTTTTCCTCCTCCTCAAGATTGCATGTCATCATCCGAGCCATCGTGAGTTGATGTAGCACTCGGTACATTTGCCGGATCATCTCGATCATCATCATCATCATCACCTACATCTTCTCCCAAGTTTGTATCCTCATGACTTGCAAAGTCTCCAACCCCTCCATATGGACCTGGCATGCCCTCAGGCCAATTAACATAGGTCTGAAAAGCATGTGGTGTCATGAACTGATCCATCACCTCCTGTGAGTAGCCTACTTGCTGCTGCATGACATACTGAGATTGTTGGAAATAGGTGTTTGCACGGTTTTGAGCTTCCAACATATTCCATGTGTTCATATTGCTTTGATGCTGCCACTGCACGTAGCTAGCAAAATCAAAGGCTGCAGTGGGTTGAAATTGCATGGGTTCTTCTTGTGGGGGAGGTGCCCGAGAAGATGAAGCTTGTTTACCCTTACCCTTATCTTTCTTTGATTCACCCATGATGAAACGGGTGATGAAAGTATCATTGATGGGGTTGCGAATTTTCTCATGGACGGATGAAGGAAGCTTCATACCGGTATCCTTAATGAGTCCCATGATGAGACCGGGGAAGAATAGGCGGGCTGGTGGCTCACCCTTCCCTTGTAAAGTGACTTTCCTCAACTCCCAAGCAATGGTTCGAGCTATGTCCACTGGTTTGCCATTAAGGATGTAGTAAATGAGGGGGCACACTTCTACAACACAATCGGACATGTGGCTACTAGGCATGACATTACAGAGGATAAATTTCTGGATGATTTTGGCCGGGTTAGTCATGAATTTGTATTGGCAACAATGCTCTCTCCCGGCTTCACTCTTGTCATAGTTGAAACCCTCAAGCAAAAGAAATCGTTTGATCTATTCATGAGTTTCATCAACCTTGAAGTGCCCCAAGTTTCTTTTGGTGTGGAATTCATCATACTCATGGTCACGGGGTAATTGGAAGAGATTGCCAAGGTATTTGTTGATGGCTGCCCTATCAAATTTAATGGTGCGACCCCGAACAACAGTCTCATATGGAAAGGTATCAGTGAGGGGGTTTTCTGGAAGAGCATTGGCATAAAACTCACGCACAAGCTCAGCATTTAGGTTGGTGATGGGGTTACACAGTCTATCCCAACCTTGGTCTTTCAAAAGTTTAGCAATCTCCCTGTAAGGTCCATTAGGGCTTATGTTAAACACTCTCTCAGCCCACATGTTTTGGTCGAGTAACTCGACATACCTCTCCTGATGATAGCGGGATTTAAATCTAACCACATCAAAATTTTGGTTTTGGGAGGGTTGGGGTGCAGAGGTTTCACCCTTCTTTCTCTTTTGAGAATTCTTAGGAGCCATACCTGCAAAACAGCCAGGAAATCCATACACAATGCAATATAACAGTTAATTATCAGTATGAAGACAAATCAGCATAATTGGCATCACTAAAAATTAAAACCAGAACAAAAATTTCAGGTTCTGAAGCTCCTCGCCTCGCGAGCAGCTTTACTCGCAGTGGCGAGTAAGCAGATGAATTTTTGGGTTTAAGATGAACACTCGCCTCGCGAGCAGTTTTACTCGCAGCAGCGAGTGACCCAGAATTCTTCAAAAATCCATTCTTTTTCAACAGTTGTTCAGTCTCATGAATTCTTACCCTAGATACAACAATTTCGACCCTGTTAATGACCTATAGATAAACTGAATCATGCCTTTGCTTTGTAATTCGAATTTATGCCACAAAACCCTAATTTTTATTTTCAAAATTTACAAAAGGGTTAACCAAAAGATGTGGCTTAGAAAGAAAAGCAATACGAAATTGTACATGATTCTGTTTTATCTTAGGCATATGGGTGCTAAATCAGAACAACAGTTTCAACAAAAATCAATCTTCTAATCCTAGGGTTTACATGAATTCAAAATTGAAAATAAATAGAAGTTGAAGAAAGGATTCAAACCTGTTGGAAGATTAAATTGATGCAAGTGCAAAATAAATAGAAAGTGAAAGGATTAATTGGACTTGACTAGACTTTGATTGAAACTTTGAAGTTTTAGGGTTAGTGATGATGTTAGAGAGAAGAATGTGAAAATTTTTGATGAGAGAGAGTGTAAAAACGAAAATGATAAGGGAAAGGTAAAAATGGGTGGTTAAGGAAAATAATGGGGGAGTTAATGTGAATTAGTGATCTTGGGATGCGTAACTGCCCAACTGAGTTTACTCGCCTCGCGAGCAACATTACTCGCAGTGGCGAGTGAATTGGTTTTTGACCATGTTGACTACCAGCTTGCTCGCAGTGGCGAGCAGATCTACTCGCCTCGCGAGTAATGACAATTTTTGGATTTTTTTTTTGGCTTTCTCTTTTGGATGTTCTGATGTATGCACATGACCCTAATACCTAATATGCTTTAAAACAATAAATAGACTTACAAAGTTGGGTTGCCTCCCAACTAGCGCTTGTTTAACGTCGTTAGCTCGACGCCTTTTCCGTTAGGGTGGCCAAAATGAGACAGATATCACATCATCTTTTGAAACCCTACGTTTTGGTAGGAATTCCAATGACTTGGAGTCCATGACCTCCCTAACTTTGGTTTATTGAACAAGGTGCAAATTTCATCAATTACCCGATCGATTTCTACCTTGTTCATCTTCTTCCCTCTTGTTTCCATTAAATCTTCCTTGATTAGTAACCGTTCCTTTTTCTCAACCACCATTTCTTCTCCTATATCAACAGTTTTGGCATCTTCACTAAGTGGCCTTTCTTGGGGAAGTTCTATTTCATGTGATGCACCACATTCTAATGTTGTAACTTCCTCATTTTGAACAACAACTTCTTCAACAATCTCTCCAACTCTCTCAAACATATTTGGATTATTTTCTTGTTCTCCAAGAGTGGATTGATTGTTGGCTTGGTTATCCATGATTTGTGCTTGAATCAACCCAATTTGAAGTGATAAATTCTTCAATCTTTGGTTGGTATCTTGCATGTTTATCATGGATTGTTGCATGAAGACATTCAAAGTATTTTCTATCACCTAATATCTTTCATCTTCGTAAGAATGTTGCTGATTCTGTTGACAGGATTCGTACTCGGGTGGAGTATAGAAGTTGCTATAACCATAATCAGCCATGATTTTGGCTAGGTGATGATCCTAAAATGGAAACAACTAACAAGAAACTTTTCTTTGTTTATCAACAAGGGGTTAGTACAAACAACTATCAAGAAATGAAAACTATTTACGGATTATGTACAAATGCTTAAAATGATAAATCAATCGTTCTATCTATGATAACTAAACACCATTCCCCGGCAACGGCGCCATTTTGATGAAGTCTTTTTGCATCAAACAAGATAAGTATTTGTGTATCGTCTCCACAGGGAATAGTGCGTTATCAATGACAGTTTAACATCAATTATCATTCAAAGTATTAAGAGTACTTGTTTGTTTGAAATGTGATTAGCTAAACTAATTTGCAAAAAGTAAAAGTTGAGATAAATAAGGATTGAAACTTGTTAGGAGTAGCGTTCCTTAACCAAGCGTCACACGTAACCTAATGATCCATACGAATTCTAGCTTTATAAACAACATTATCACAATCAATTCTAAACTATCCTTCGTGTCCAAAGTGATATAATTAACTCTAAGGTATCGTTTAAACATTCGTGTCCAAATCCCTTAAACGATAACAAAGTCGATCAAATAACCTAATCGACCGTGTCCAACCTGATTAAGTATCCGAAAGCATTTAACTCTTGATTATGGTGATTATCACAAGATTAAAAAAGATGTCAAGTAAGTTAACCTAAGATATATTGCTACTCTAGCTCTAGATTCAAGAGTTTGTGTCCAAATCATCTTGAATCTCATTGAAAGCATTAACACAAGAATAACAACAATATTGAATATAAATTGCTAGAACCAATATATTGCAAGATCAAAAGATTACATGTCTAGCAAGGATCAAGTACCTCTCATCCCAACAAAGGGTATTTAGCTACACATCATCATGGAAGCCTTGCAAGGATGGATTGAAAAGGAAGGAACCATTACACTTGTGATGTCTCAACAAAGGAATAAAGATCCAACTTCCAAAACCACTCTCACTCTATATGATCTACCCTATTTCTCTCTATAAAATATCTAAAACTAAAACCTAAGAGAAAAACTAAGAAAAATATCAAGCTTCTTGTCCAAGAATAGCAAGTGGCTATTTATAGAATTCTGACATGCTTGAGCTCGCCTCGCGAGCAGAATTACTCGCCATGGCGAGTGCTGTTTCCTTCACCATTAAGATTCTGCCACGTCACCCTTGGAGGGTCAAACCGCCCTTACTCGCAACGGCGAGTAGCTCTGCTCGCCTCACGAGCAAGAGGGTGCTTTCGGCTTTCTGGCTTTGTTTTGATGCTCGCCACTGCGAGCTGCTGTGCTCGCCTCGCGAGTAATGGGGTACATGCGGCCCTTTTGCACTTTTCTTGGCTTTTTCATCCTTGCTTAGTGTCTTGAGGTCAAATCCTGCGCAATTGGGTAAAGTAAGGCAATTAAAGCGTAATAAGGCAATTATCACTTTTATCTCGGCTTTTCCCTAAATAACTTGCACAAGAAGTAACGAAAGTGCTTAAAATATAACATGAAAGTATCACTTCCTAGCACTTATCATCTATATCAAATCATAATGGATAACTCTATTCACCCTTTTATTGATGGGTAGTGTGGTACTTTTTTTTCAAATAACCTAGTAACTAGAATTCACATTTGTAAGGTGAATGAGTGGTGTGTTTGAGATTCGAACTCCGGTCCATACATTTTTTTTAACAAATATAAACGATATTCATTATTTTAAATTGATAGAGTACATCGATACAATACAAATTCAATATTGCTAAAAACAAAAAAGATGAATTTGCGAACAAACTCACAACATCCATGTTAATAGCACAAATCGACAGAGTATGCCTACAAATATGACTATATTCAAGCAACTGAAATACTCATGTTTCTAGATTTGTACGTTGATGATGCAAAAATAATATGCATTCGATCAAAGCTAATATTTCAACATGAATCAAATAAACATCGTACTAAGATGGGAAATCATAAACACATCACACAAAGACGGGAAATCAAAATAAAAAAAGTCGTGATAGACGACCAAATCACGAAAGCAAACGAAAGAAAACTGAAATATGTGAAAATCGCGTATTTAACCAAAGAAAAAGAAAAACAATTGGTTGAGTGATTTCAAGTCAAAATTGACCCTAAATTACAACTCTTTAATAGATCAAAAAGAAGAAAAATTACGACGACTATGTTTTGAGAAAGAAGAGAGAGAGACAATGGTAACCTTAGATGTACTTAAGGGATAATGGTCACCTTTTTAATATATATGTTTCTAAAAGTTTTACATTTTTTACAAGTGCATTTTTTAGGAAAGCTAGCAACGTAGATTCTTAAACTCAATATTTCGAATAGTTCGAATACAAATTTGATCCACTAAATTAATTATATATATGTAGAATGGTTTTACATAAATTTGTATTGTCCATATGAATTTTATACACCATTAGGTTCAATCCAGGTGTTTAATGTATCCGTGTCAGAATGTAAATTTCAAGAACTAATTTTGTTTCCCACTCATATAAAAATTATCAATTTTATCTAAAAAATTATAAATTATTAAAAATATGTATTAAGAAGTTTTATGCTACGAATTTTTTGATCGGTGTATTTTCTTAGATATCTCATCCATAACTTTAAAACGAGAGAAAGTAATAATAACGTAATACACATGATAACACATTCATTTTTTGGAAAAGCTCATCATCGTCCCAAATACATAGATTGATGCAAATTTATACATGATTTCCACCGATGAAATATCTATCTATACTATATAGTGGCAAGATAGATAATACACAGCAACTGAAATTGATGTGCCTTTTTTTATCAACACACATTATTTATTCATGAAATATATTATTACTAAGAAAGAGTGCATCATGATCATAGCATTATGATCAATTCTGAGTGTTGTCCTTAGCTTGCATGGCAACAAATTCAGCATGTGAGCAGCACCTGCCATGGCAATGGTATTGGCAACCGCCTCCACCGTGGTTGTAACCGCCTCCACCGTGGTTGTAACCGCCTCCACCATGGTTGTAGCCACCACCATTGTAACCACCTCCACCATGGTTGTAACCACCACCACCGTGGTTGTATCCACCTCCACCATTGTTGTATCCACCACCACCGTGGTTGTATCCACCTCCACCATTGTTGTATCCACCACCACCGTGGTTGTATCCACCGCCATTGTTGTATCCACCACCACCGTGGTTGTAACCTCCACCATTGTAACCACCACCGCCGTGGTTGTAACCTCCACCATATTTGGCATCGTTTACTTCATTAGTCTTTTCAACAACTTCTGCAAACACAGCACATATAATATGAATCATTACTTTATATATAATTAACTAGAAAAGAATTTAAACAATATAGAAAATGCTCGTGAAAGTATTTATAAAGAAAAATAATATATAGCTCACCCTTTTTGGCATCAGAGGTAGTTTCAGTTAAGTCCCTAGCTGAGACTTCTGAGGAAATAAGAAGAACCATAGCCAAGAGGCCTAGGATGAGGATTGCTTTTCTCGAATCCATTGTTCAATATCTGTTCAAATGTGATATTTGGTAAATGATGAGAAAACTAGTAAGAAGTGTGCTCTATATATAATGGAGGGAAGGAGGGAGATATAAGGACCTTTACTTGGTAGTTGGGAAGGTAGCTAGTGAGTATAAATTCAATCTTATCTATAAATTTTGAAGTATTGTTTGGTAATTTTGATACTATTCATAATCTATACAATGTACAACAAAAATGCATGGTTTTAGGATAATTTTTTCACTTTGAATTATACTCTTACAATATAAGAATGTTATATTATTAATGTCATTCAAAAAGATTTGAATTCATATTATATTTATTATATTGTAGGTATCATTAAAAAATACAAATGTAATTTATTACAATATAAAAATGCTAAATATCTATATCTTTAATTTTAAATAAAAATCAAAATTTCATAAAACTAATATTTATGCTTTATATGTCTTAACACAATAAAAATGGTGGATAGACAGGACATGAAATATCTTTCGAACGAGAGGGAATAGTAAAGATTGGGGGCTATGATTTATGAAAGTGGAGTAGAGTTATGCCTACTTGCAACTGGCTGAAAGCGACAAAGTATTGAAAGCATACTACTAGTTCATACCACCTATCTCATCTCATGGAGATACGTAGATCCTAACTAAATAAAATGATTGGCAAGAGAGTACTCTCTGATTTTTATTACAAGAAGAATTATAAAAAATAAAATAAAAAATCAAAATCAATGCAATTATTAATTGATGTAACTTTTTGAATATTTTTATAAAAAACGTTACTTGTTCTTCCATTTGGGATAGTATGGGTATTCTTATCGTCCTTCGGTAGGAGCGTTAATTGGTTTATTAACCGTGTGGGGTTGTTCTTTGGTGGAGGTGCGGTCATCGTACAATGTTGAGCATAATCTCTTGATCCATGGTATGTTTCTTACTAATAATGAGGAATTTTATTTGGCAAATATATATGATCCATATGATAATGTGGCTAGGCAATTGTTATGAGACAAGTTATATGCGAGTCTTGGTGTCCGTGAGGGGAAGAACTTTTGTGTGTGTGATGATTTTAATGCGGTTCGGTGTATGGAAGGAAGGAAATCAGTTGGGGTAGTAGTACATTATGAAGACATTGATCCTTTTACTAGATTTATTGAGGAGAATTTCTTAGTTGGTCTCCCTCTTGGGGGTCGTGCATGTACTTGGTATCGGGGAGACGGTAGATCCATGAGTTGTCTAGATATATTCTTGTTATCTGAAGCTTGGTGTTTGACTTGGACTAAATGTTTACATATGGCTCAAATTAGAGGGTTATCAGATCATTGTCATGTTGTGTTGTGTGGTGATGAGCAAAATTGGGGGCCTAGACCAACGCGTATACTGAAGTGTTGGTCAGAGATTCCAGGTTATAAGTAGTTTGTGATCAGTGAATGTCTTTTCAGGTTGATGGTTTGGGTGGTTGCGTTGTTAAGAAGAAGTTTAAGTTGATCAAATCAGCGCTTAAATTGTGGATTAGTAACCATGTTCAAAATTTGCCGGTAGGATTTCTACTAATAAGGAGAGAATAGTTTTGTTAGATTTGTAAAGGGGAAATTGAGTCGTTATCAGATAGCGAGTCTGAGGAGTTACGTGGGCTGACAAGTGATTTACATTTTTTATCTCGTATCAATACTAGTATTTGTTGGCAACAATCTATGTTACTTTTGCTAAAAGAAAGAGATTCGAGCTCAAATTTTTTTTGATGGCATTAGTTCTAGTCGTCGACAGGGTAATAATCTTAATTCTGTTATTGTCGAAGGCGCCCAGGTGGAAGGAGTGTCTAATGTGCGTAGTGCAGTTTTTTCTCATTTTGCGGCTCATTTTGTGGCGGGTAATATTGATAGACCACTTGTGGATGATCTTCAATTTCATACTCGATTTCCTATGGTGGAGGGAATTTGATTAAGCCTTTTAGTTTGGAGAAGTGAAAGTTGCATTCTGGAATTGTGACAATTTCAAAAGTCATGTCCCGAAAGGCATTAATTTTAGTTTTATGAAGGAGTTTTTGCATGAATTAAAAGGTGATATCATGAGGTTCATTTTAGAGTTTCACTGCAATGGAAGGTTAACGAAAGGTATTAATTATACTTGTATCGCTTTGATACCTAAAATTGATAGTCCCCAACGCTTGAACGATTTTAGACCCATTTTTCTCGTGGGTAGCTTGAATAAGATCTTAGCTAAGTTGTTAGCAAACAGACTTGGTCATTAGTAGTGTTATTTCAGATATGCAATCAGCTTTTGTGAAAAACGAGCAAATTTAGATGGGACTCTGATAGCCAACGAGGTGGTAGATGAGGCTTGCAAGATGAAGAAAAAGTTATTGATGTTTAAAGTTGATTTTGAAAAGGCTTATGATTCGGTAGATTGGGGATATTTGGATGATGTTAAGGCTAAAATGATGTTCCCGACTCTTTGAAGGAAATGGATCAAAAGGAGTGTATCAGTACCCCTATGACATGTGTTTTGGTTAATTGTAGTCCTACAGATGAATTCCTGTTGGAAAGAGGGTTGAGACAGGGTGACCCACTTTTCCCTTTTCTTTTTTTGTTGGCAGCAGAAGAATGTCATGTAATGATGAAATCGATAGTGGAGTCTAATGTGTACACTAGATATCTAGTTGGTGATCATGATTATGTTGTTATTCCTCATTTGAAATTTGCAAATGATACGTTCTTATTTACGATCAAAATTTGGGCAACTGATAAAGCCTTGCGAGCTGTTTTGTACTTGTTTGAAGCGATGTCAGGATTAAAAGGTAATTTTCATAAGAGTATGTTGGTTGGAGTCAATGTTAATGATTCTTGGTTAAATGAGGTGGCTTTAGTGTTGAAATGCAAAATTGGGAAGATTCCTTTTGTGTATTTGGGTATGTCGATTAGTGGTAATGTGCGGCGTCTGATTTTTTGGGAGTGACGCTCAATCAAATCAAATCTAAACTGTTCGGGAGGAGGAGTAGAAATTTATCATTGGATGGCTGATTGATTCTCCTTAAGACTGTCTATACTCTTTCATTTTTCAAAGCCCCTTCATGTATCATTTCCTCTATTGATTCTATATTAGTTTTTTTTTTGGGTTGGTGTGAGGATTATTGGAAAATTTCTTGGGTTAACTGGGAATCTATGTGTACGAGGAATAAGGATGGAGGTTTGAGGGTTAGGCGATTGAGGGAGTTTAATGTTGCTCTTTTAGGTAAATGGTGTTATAGGATGTTGGTGGATAAAGATGTTTTATGGTATCGTGTCTTATCGGCGCAATACGGTGTGGACGGCGGCCGAGTTTTGGAGGGGATCCGAAGAAGGTCAGGTTGGTGGAAGTATATGGTGTGTAATCGGGATGGTGGGGGGTGGTTGGTCTCAAGATAATGTTTTTTGAATAGTTTCCAATGGTGTAGATACATTATTTTGGACGGATGAGTGGATTTGGGAGATTCATTTATGTGAGAGGTTTAGGTAGGGTTGGTCCTTTGAATATGGATGCCTTGGGCGGATCATGAGATGGTGCCCCTATTAAAAAAAAGTTAACAAAAAATACACAAGGATAAAACAAATAAACTTGAAAGATTATTGCACCTTTTCATTTGACATTGTGCAAAAAGAACACGAGTATGAATCTTTGAAATGTGGACCAACAAGCTCTAAACTAGGATCATGCTCCAAAGTCTACACTCGACACTTGAGAATTTATTAACTAAATAGAACATGTTTTACACAATACCACACATTGATCACAATTCAATATTTATATTCATAAACCACTATAAAGAGACTTCTTCTTCTTCCTCCTCCTCCAAGAAATCGTTTTATTTTTTTACTATTATATCTATATAAAAATATTTGTATGAATATTAAATAAATAAATGGATCATTTGGTACATATTCGTAAGAGACTATATTATATCTATATGACATTGACACTTATGTTTTTTGTTGTTGTCGAATGTCAATGACTTATGTTCTTGTGTTAACAAAATTGAGATGAAGAGATTAGAGATTTAAAATTAGAAAGAAATGAAACACATAAACTCGTGTAAAATAATATGACGTTAGAGTGCCCCAATTGTTAGCAAGTATCTTACATAAAATAATATAAAATTCTCTTTAATATTGGAAATATGGTGCACTAGGTTGCCGCTTTCTCGGCCCATGCTTAGGGCCATCACTGGGTTTAGGAGGTTGTTTGATTTGTCGGAGGATAAATGGGTATCGGTGAATGATATGTTTGTCTTAGGTTGGGGTGAGGGTGGTGTGGCCTGGAAGTGGCGGCGGCGGTTGTTCGAATGGGAAGAGGAGTTGATTGGGGCGTCTTCGGATTTACTTTCTAATGTGAATTTGTAGATCGATAATGATGATCAATGACGGTGGCAGTTAGACCCGACGTGGTGCTTATTGAATTCGAGGTGTGTATAATTTTCTCACTAGCTCGTAGTCACAACAGTCTTTCGCAGCTTCAGCCTTAATTTGGCATAAAGACGTTCCTTTGAAGGTTTCAAATTTTACTTGGTGGCTACTTCGTAATAAGTTACCTACACAAGATAACTTGGTTGGCGTGGTGTTATTACTCATGATGCACAACTATGCGTGAGTGGGTGCGGTAATACAGAAACCGCAAACCATCTATTTCTAAATTGTATTGTTTTTGGTTCTATTTGTCATCTGGTTCGTACTTGTTGGAATTTTCATCGGTTGACCCTATTGATATATCTGATCGTTTTGTTCAGTATGTGCATTCGACAAGAGGCTCTATTTCTCACTTAATCCGGTTCTCGTGTGTTTGAGTAATTTGGAATGAAAGGAATGACATAATTTTTAATAATAAACAAAAATCTATTTCTCAGCTTCTCGACAAAGTCAAGATTATTTCTTTCAGATGGCTGAAGATAAAAGTTACAAACCTCTCTGTAGGTTTTTATAGCTAGTGGCGGTGCCCTTTTATTTGTTTGGTCATTTTCTTATTTTGTTTTCGCTTTGAAAATTATGTTTATGATGGTTTGTATGGTAGACTCGTCTTGAATGATTCAAATATTATATTTAAACACATGAAGGTGCTATCGTACTCTTGATAAGCCCTAGTCGTATCTTCTCCTTTTTATCATCTTTATTCACTTTGTATTTTAATATTTTGTTATTGTCTCTCCTCACTCATCTCTCCTTACTTGGTAAAAAAGACGTCTCAATAAAATCTCCTTCAAACATTTTTTTTTTTCTTGTTTTCATTTTCAACATTCATTCTCAATGTTCTTAAAAACAACCTTGTTTTCCCATTTCTATTAGTGACGGATCCAAAAATTTCAATAAGTGAGGTCAATATTGTTTACAATAAATATTTATAGAAAAATATATAAATTTATTACTAACAAAATAATTAGCAGTAAGAAAAATTGGAGAATACAAAAAGTATGTCATTATCCCTTAAAAAAAATGTATGTCACTATATCGGTCTCTATAGATGTTATCAAACTATCATTCAAAAATTCATCCTCCATCGCATTTGATTTTTCCAAAATTCATAGCAAAGAAACTCCTTTCAACAATTGCAGTCATCACATACAATATGTTTTGTAGTTTCCACACACTTTCTTCAAAGATCAGTAATTTCATCTAAATTAGAAAAGTTTTCAAAAGATGATACATCCATGTTTTCTAGTAATTCCTCGTATATTTCATAAGTAATTTAAAAATAAATTCAATTTTAGACTTGAGTTTATCAATTTTCTTATTTGGTTTGGTCATTTTTCATCTTTTACGGGCTATTTTAATTTTTTTTATCTTTTTGGGATCATTTTTTTTTTTTGGTTTAATTGAAAAACCAATCGTTCTTTTGAAAGTTAAAACTTAAATACCAATGTTTTGTTTCCAATGCATAAACGTAAATGGTGATAACACTAATCCATTTTAAAAAATGCAATAGAAGGCATGAAAGTACTAATATAAAAAACAGTTTACATATACGACTTTGCTTTACCTCTAGACTCTCTGGTGTATTAGTTTAGTTATGTGAGGTCAACGTACAATTTAAAGCGGAGTCAAGATATAAAATCATTCTATTATTCATTGAAATAAAAAGCAAAAAGTGGGGTGAACTGACCCAATATGCATAACCTGCATCCGTGCATGTCTATACGTCACATAGGTTTATGTTAATTCACATGAGTCTCACCAAATCACGTTGATATCTCATATAAATTTTGTGCGTTCCATGTAAATTTTAATCAATCAAATAGAATGTTTTGAAAAGTATGTGATAGAATGTGTGTTGTTATTATTTTTCGATGTTATAATTTATGATTAAAAGACTAAGGTGTAAATCTTTTTCCTTCAAAAAAAAAAAGGTGTAAATCTTTTAAAAACATAAATTATCAAAACATAATAAAAATAAAATAATGCATCAAAATGCATTTTTAATAAAAGATAAAAGACTGAAAATATATTTAAGTCAACATGTTAAGGGAGGAAGGGACCATGGGGACCCCCAATTGCCCTCCCTAGTCCTTTGTCCTTACTGCTCATGTCACAATAACAAGTTAAGAGATTTTGAATAATTCAACTGATGTACTTATGTTGAATTAAATTGCCAGCAACAAACGATACTGAGAGTCACCCACTTAGTTCAGCTTTTCCTTCTCATCAAATCTAACGAAATTTATGCATTTAATGTTTCTCTGTTTTTTTCTATAGAGTACAAATTTGCAGTTATGAGCATTTAATGTTAGCAAAAATATATCCAAATAACATTGCAATTTGTGAAAAATATTATGATTCACGATCTACTCATCCAAACAATGACAACATTGTATCCGACTCCATTATCTGTTACTACTCCGTCCCTAAATATTAATCCCTCCGGTCACTATTATAAGCAAAAGTTCATTCATTCAATAAATGATGTATGTAGACTATATAACGGAGATTAAGAAAGTTGGTCGTAGTATTAAATTTGTATATAATTACTATTGTTTTTACAATTTTATCCTTAAGAGAGAGAGTTAATTTATGTTTTCAACATAATTTATTGTTTATTGTAGAAAAAGATGCAAAATAAATAAGGGTATGTCGGTAAAGAAATAATTAATGTACTTCAAAATATCAAAGAGGTCTTATAAAAAGGGACAATTTTTTTTTCCAAAAGGATCTTATAATTAAGGACGGAGGTAGAGTATGATTTAGTGATAAGTTGCATGTTTATCTGTGTCTAAATTTGACACAATTTTTGGCATTAAAATTTATAGTTTTTTTTTTTTTACAAAAAATTTATGGGTTATGCTAACCTTTAAGGTATTTGTTTAAAATTCAAAAATAAAAATAATTGATTAACTCCTTCAAAAAAATTGATTAATTTTATGTATAAAAAAATTACTTTTTATTGTTTCAATATATTGAATGTATAATTTTTAAGATTATAAATTTTTTACTTTAAACTTCTAAACAAATGTCCTAAGAACACATTAGAACACTTGATAACATTTTTCAAAAATTATTTGTAGTCAAGCTACCATGAATAACTTTTCCATTGGATGAGAATTGAGAACCAATTCCAATATTTCACCGTGACCGTTGTACTTTATTTATACTTTTGTCCTCCAACGACTTTTCTATATTTATACAGAGTTGTGCTAGAAAACACATATCATGAAGGTGTCTTTTAGCAAGTTGTTCTATGAACATTTGCTAAAAGACACCAACTAATTTTTATGAAGGTGTCTTTTAGGAAAGTTATACCTAAAAAGTGGAAATCACACTTTGAGGTGTGGATTGCTAAAAGACAAATTCATGAGTGGCTTCTAACAAAACTCATTTATATATAATTAAAATTTATTTTGATTGTTATACATTTAAAAACAATTTTATTCGGTATAAATTGGTAAGAATTAAACTCACATATCTCCAAACATAAATCAAGTTAATTTTAATTCACTTTTAATCAAAATCAATTCTATAAAATTCAATTTTCCCTATCACAAACCAAACACACACTTAAATGAACACACGCTTAAATGACCTAAACCATAAAGATACCTTGAAATATCTCTCTACGAGATAGGGAGTAAACAACAAACGTAACAATGAAAATTGAAAGCCACTCAAATGTTTAGTGTCACTTGGGCAAGACGAAGCACCAAATTAGATCCTCTCATTTCCTCTTATAACACCATATTATGAACCACATACATCGTTAATTGAATGAATCTAAAAAGTCAAATTTGCTTATAATTAAGAACAGAGTGAGTATTTAAATTATTTATTTATAATAATGATCGGATGAAATTCACTATAATAAATTCATCAACGGTAATCAATTTAGAGTTGAGATCCTCTTTATTTACAATTCTCTCAATTTTCTCTATTTAAAAAGATAAAGACACAATTTTTTTTTAAAAGAGTATACAATAATTATTGAAAACATTCACTATATTTTTTTTTGTCTATCTATCGTTAAATTGTACACTCTCTTGTCACTATTATAAGTAAAAATTGACATTTTAGATTAATTCAATAAATTATGTATGTTGTCTTTAATGTAGATCACATACATCATTTATTGAATAAACCTAAAATGTTAAAATTTGCTTATAATCAGGGGTGGCCCTGAAAGTGGACGGGAGGAGCGGCAGCCCAAGGCACCATTAATTTAGGGGTAAAATTATTATTACTTAGTAATTAGTATTATAGAGATATATTTTTTAATTCGATGTGATTAATTATATTGAAAATATATTTTTAAAGAATTTTAATTATAAATGAATATTTTGCAACAAAAAGCGCAAGAAGAAAAATATTGAAATAACTAAAGAGCACAATTTTATTGTTTCGTCAAAGACATCAAAAATCTTAAGACCGACCCTACTTACAATAATAATCGAATGATATATATACTCTATATACTTTAACAAATGAAGATTGGTTAGAGCAACTCCAATGCTGTTCTTAAGAGTGTTCCACAGCTTCAAGAACAGGTTCTACTTTTGTATCCCATTGAAGTTGAGTGACATGGAGGGCCAAGCTGGAGAACCGTTCTCCAGGAAGAACAAGTTCTAGCAGAAAATGGTCAGAAAAAGCAGATGAATGGGAGAGAGAAGATGCAAAAAGCAGATGAACAAGTTCTTCAATATCAGTTTTTTCTCTTCAAATATCATCTCAGATCTGATTTAAATATGTGAGAACAGTTTAAAAAGAATAAAAATGATAGAATTAAAAAAAAAGAAAAAAAAAAGGAGTCGCGATGGATTAGAAGTGGAAAGAGGAAGTTGGAGAGTTTGATGGCATATGCTGGGTTGTTGCGTTAACTCTATATCCATTCCTTTTAACAAAATTAAATTAAAAAACTGATTTTTTTATTAAATATATATTACAAAAATAGAAGATATAAAGAAAATAAATAGTTTGGTAAAAAAGGGGTCTATTGTGGGACTCTAAAAAGTAATATAAGAACATAAATATGGTTCTTGCATTGGAGCAAAAATGAGTGATAGTTCTTAAATCCTATGTGTCATCCATAGGCCCACAAAAATTGATTGAAGAACAAAATTTTGGTTCTAGCATCGGAGATGCTCTTACTCGTGATGAAAGTTACAAAGCCGCCTCAAAAGACTTCCTTACTTCAAATCATTGTAAGGATAACGCAGTGAGTACGTGGACGTGGTCCTGGAATTCAATCATGTGGAACCATCCATAGGCATAGCCATAAATATTTAGAGGTTCATGTTTCCTACATCATCAATTGCGATTTTAGCATATGATAATGATTGATGTCTTTATAGGAGTTCTCTTCGATCAACCCACAAATCTTCTGTTTATAGATACTCTTGTTTAAAGAGTTGTCTAGAACCAAACATTTTTAATAAAATTCAATATTGAAGCTATTATTATAGACCCACCATGCTTCTGTTGTGCCACTCTGATTTGTTATTATTATAAGACTTTTATTTTTTTGTTGAGGGAATTATTATTATAAGACTTATTTAAATTGGATTGAGTATATAATGAAATAAAATCATTTGAGAAAAAATATTTGCCTCACAATACTTAAAGCTATTAAGTAGTAGCCATTGTTTTTATCATAAATTTATATTTTGTGTTTTTTTTTATATTTCTATATACATAAATTTTTTAAAATTGAGGTGCTATATAGATATTTTTATGACATCCTACACATTAATGACAAATTATTTGGAAGATCTCAAATGTGAATCTGACTTTTTCTACTTTATAATCGAACTCGTGTCACTAAAGTATTTTTCTCATAAAGATAATTAAATTGTTACTAGCGTTTAAACGAGCATTCCGTATCGTATGTCCCATCTTCTTATTACGCTAATGCATAAAAATTACGAACATTAGTTTTTATAAAAAAAATTATTACAATTATTTTGATTTTGATTAAAATTATAGATATAAATAATAGATATTTTACACTTTCATATTGTAACAAACTATAATTATCTTTTTCAATAATACAAAAAATATAATATTTTTCAAAAATAATATATCAAATTCTTATCTTTTTTAAAGGAACAAATTCTTATATTTTTGAATGACATCAATAAAATACCATTCTTATAATTAAATTTGTTTAAGGATATATTTTGAAGGAAAAAAATTTCAGCTCAAAACGACCTATTTTCTTTATAGTTAGATGTAACATTTTTTTTATGGAAAAAATTCATTGCTTTTTATTAGCTATCAAGTCTCGGATACATGACGGTACATCATCATAAACGTGGGAGCTAGCATTAGATAGGGCTACCCTAGCTAATCCATGAGCGACCCCATTGGCTTGCCTCCTTTGAACTCGACATGAGAGTTCTGAAAATTAGAATCGAACAACTGCCCACAAGCCTGAAGAATATAACCTAGTTCACTGCTATCACCTAGGTTTGAATTAAAACGTTCAACAACAGACTTGGAATCCAAAACAAAATCAACATTGTCATAATGAAGATCAGCCGCCCATTGTAGTGCCATGTGAAGTCCAACAGCCTCGCCAACATCAACATCACAAAGAGGAGAGAAACAGTCTGTCTTAGCCATGACAAACTCATCCTGATCATCACGGATGCATATGCCAATACCTACCATATTCAGAGAGTCAGAAAAGGAGGCATCAATATTACATTTGTACCTACCATATGTCGGCTTCGTCCACTCGATGACAGGACCATGAATAACACTACTCGGTTGAGTAAGGATGTCCGTAGCTTTGTGCGATCTGACTTCTTGGGCGGTTTTCCAATCATCTAAGAGGTGTCAGACCCGTTCAACAACCAGTCGACATGTTTCATTTTATCCGTAGTTAGATGTAACACTTGTTTCATTTTATTAAACACAAAATTTCTTTTTTCAGATTCATCTAAAAACTATTTTTTGAAGAAAGATTCATTAAATAACAATTATATCTAATCTATATAAATAAGATACATCGATTATTTAATCAATTTAAAATACAAAATTTTACTTTTAATATTGATCGGAATGAGAATTTTCAATTCATTTTATTGATTGATTCTATACCTGTAGAGAAGGGTCTAGTTGTTGCCCCGGCAACTAATAGACCACTCATACGTGATAACAGGGAAGTGAGTAGAATTCACAAAATACTGCACATGTCCTTTAAACTATTTATTGAAAGGAAAATGCTATTTATCTAGAAAAATAGCATCAAGAATTTTTCAAGACACATGTGGCAAGTTTTAATTGCATGATTTATTTGTCCACTTCCTATTTTTCAGCCACACCTCCTTGAATTGTGGCAAATAGTGCATTGTGATTGGTTGACTTTTATTCTTGAAGAATTCTTGATGTTTTTTTTTAGAGATATAGCATTGCTCTTATTGAAAATGTCCAATAAAAATTTACTATATAAAGTCTTTAAAGAGTGTTTTTAGAACACTCGTTAGCATTTTTTTTTAAATTAACATTGTTTTGATTAGTTTTTTTTTTTAGGGAAACATTGTTTTGATTAGTTAAATTTAGTTTCTATAAACATCGTAAAATATATGGAGATGTCGGAGTTTCGAAGCTTATATAATATACGTAAAAGGTTGGAGGTTTGAACTTCAAATATCCTGTTATTATCTTTAAAAATGAATTTATAACAAATTAATAAAAAAAATCATACTCCCTCCGGTCACTATTATAAACAAATTTTGACTTTTTAGGTTCATTCAATAAATAATGTATGTGGTCTATTCCCTCCGGTCACTATTATAAGCAAAAAACTACTTTTTAGGTTCATTGAATAAATGATGTATGTGGTCTATATTAATGACCACATACATCCCTGAACTTAAAAAATAGTTTTTTGCTTATAATAGTGACCGGAGGGAGTATATTATAGATCACATATATCATTTATTGAATGAATCTAAAAAGTAGAAATTTGTTTATAATAGTGACCAGAGGTAGTATTTGTTTTGTTGGTGAAATTCGCAAGTGGCACGCCACGGAATCGTACAAGTTCCACATGCATTTGACTTTTGCAAACATTATCAATCGTAGATTAGATCACGTTTCATTGTTAAGGGTAATTTTCCTTAAAAAAAAATATATAATTAGGGGTGAGTTTTTTTTTTTTTCTCTAAAGAAATAACGGTGAGTTTGTTTCAATTTTTTTGAGCAAACAATCTCTTAGAAGTTAGTGTATTTTTATGTTTATCTATTTTTTGTGTGTTAATCTTCAGTTTTTAAAGGAAAGAGGTTATGATATTTTGGAGTTGGACCGTGAGGTAGATAAAGATTGACCAATAATTGTTCCTCCTAAGAATTAAATTCATATTCTCCTAAACAATTTGTCATTGATGGAACTCATTAACCACTTCACCTTAATTGTTTGGTTTATGTTTAGCTACTCTAATAATACAAATTTAACTATTTCAAATGAGTTTATTTATGAAAATTATTAGTAGAAATATAGAAGACAAAATTATAATTGATACATAAATATATTTATCTTGTTTTGGCACTTTTAGTCTCTATAGTAACTACATAAAAAGTTTTGTTAACAACGAAAATTTTCAAGAAACCATTCAAAAAAAAAACGAAAATTGTCAAGAAAAGATTCGTAAAAAGATATTTTACTTTTTCTATATATTTAGCCCTCTAATAAAATTTTGACTAGCTTTACCACTGCTTAAGGCACTTCGTTAATAAAAATAGTAGCAACGTAATTTGGAATTATATTAAAACATTGTGTGAAGCATAAGATAGAGATGTTCGTGGAAGAGCATAAATGCTACAGTTTGCTTGATGTCTAGTCAACACAACTTTGTAACTGTTGTGATTCATGAGAATAATTTTACAATCTCGTTATAAAAAAAAAAAAAAAAGAATAATTTTACAATCTCGGAAGATGACACTGTACTCTGAGTGATTTAATTTATTTTTGTTAACATCATTAACCACCATTTTATAGCCGTTTCCAATACCATGAACTGATGCTCTAGCGAGTTCAACCATTCAAGTTCATACAACAAACTCCAAGAGTTCAAGATTTTGTTTCATGCTTATTCTTGCAAATTTCAAGATTGTGTTTCTTCCATAAGCTCCAAGCAGACATGGCAAAGTTCACTAATTAATTTTGACTCATGTGTTTCCATAATCTAGCAACACATCACTGAAGCCTTCGGTACCTTCCATTAATCCTTCCAACGAAGGACACAACTACACAAGTTCAATTTTTGCCAACAATTGACACTATCCTCGCAACATAAGAAAAAATGTCAAAGTGTAGGATTGACGAACCACGCTATTTGACTAACATTCAATACACTTTCTAGTTAGCCATCAGGTAGATAATCCCTCCCAATAGGCCACGCAAAATGTTTAACCTTCGAAGGGATGGAAAGTGACCATAACTTGTTCCAATCTCCTTCCACTTTCTAATCATCCATATTTATCAACATTATTCGGAATACTAACCTTATTAGGTTAAAATCCAAGCGTTTTGGTGGTTAAAACCATATTTCCTTTTATTCAATTATGATTACCATACTTGGAGGACGACCCCAATGCCTTGCCTAATGGTGGTTTCGTAATTTGTTTTTCGGCTACTTCATGAAGCTTCAGTTGTATCATGTAAATTCCTGGATTTATAAGTTTCCTTTGGTACACCTTGGAAGATTGGGTGATTGGGTGTGATGCAATGGAAGATTGGGATCATTTATTTTCTCAATACGCAATTTCTACGATAGACTTTGGTACCTGATTGTTGTTTGGATAAGTATTTCTTTTGTTTCACAGGGTGCATTACAAGATCATTCTCTTTAGTTAGGTGGGATTTTCAAAAAATTCTTGAACATCGTTTAATATTGTTTGGATTTCAGTACTCTACATTACTCCCTTTGTCCCAAATTAAGTGAGTCATTTGCTCATTTCACACATGTTACGAAAAATGTATAAGTGAAGGAGAGAGAAAAATGGTTTTAAGGGATCTTGTCAAGTATTTGTGAAACTTGAATCATATTAGATAAATAAGGGAGAGGGATGGTAGAGGAGATATGGTTATTAGACAATATTCAAAATGTGGTGGGAGATGGGATGACTACGTTGTTTTAGAGGGATTCATGACTTGATAGTTCCTCTTTAGATACTCAATTTAACATACTTTTTTTAATTGAGTGACAATAAATTAGCTACTGCAACTAGCTTTTGTGCGATTGGGTGTGATGCAATGGAAAATTGTGATCATTTATTTTTTCAATGCAATTTCTATGGCAGACTTTGGTACCTGATTACTGGTTGGATAAGTATTTCTTTTGTTTCCTAGGGTGCATTACAATATCATTTTCTTCAGTTTGGTGGTCTAAAGGAATTTTCAAAAAACTATACATCGTTTAATATTGTTTGGATTTCGGTACTCTACATTACTCCCTCTGTCCCAAATTAAGTGAATCATTTGCTCATTTCACACATATTAAGAAAAATGTATAAGTGAAGTGTTGTGAAAGTGACTCAAAATTGGAGTTTGGAGGCCAAAAATTGATGTTTGCTGAAAGTACAAATCGGGGCCCGAATGGCAAAAATCGGGGGCCGATTTTGGCTGTCTTTGGGAGCAGTTTGGTACTGGAAAAATCGGCGCCCGAATGGTAAAAATCGGGGCCCAATTTTGCGTGCAGTTTTTTTTTCAGAAACGTATTTTTGGGCCAGATTTGGTACAATTTTATGGGAGTTACTTTTACTATAAATATAGGCATTGTATCAGTGTAAACCTTGAGATAGAGGGGGCTGAAACAAGGGTTTAGAAAGGCAACAACAAAACTAGGGTTTGTATAGAGTTTGTCTCTTTGGAACAAACACTAGGTTTTGAGGGTTGATTCACCTTGGGAAACACTATTAGGATTGAGTCTCTTGGTTACGGGAAGAGGCTGGGATTTGGGTAGAATTAGGCGGGAGACTTATTCTTGTAATCCATCTCTTTTGTAACGTTACTCATCATATAGTGGAACGGAGGGCTGCTCTCTCCCCCAGACTAGGTCAATTTGGACCGAACTGGGTAAACAGATTCTTTGTGTTCTCTCTTCTTCTTTTCTCTTGCTGTGTTGTTTTCTACTTTTGGCTTGTGATTATAACTGTTCTATTCACTTTGATTATTGGTTGCTTTATTATCCATTGCTCCACACATCAAGTTGTTATTGGTGTGAGTTTTCTCATCGAATCCGCAACAATTGGCGCCCACCGTGGGGCAAGGTCAAAGGATAATCTAGTACCATGGGTTCGAAGTGGGATATTGAGAAGTTTACCGGAGATAACGATTTTGGGTTATGGAAGGTAAAGATGGAAGCGATGTTAATACAGCAAAAGTGTGAGAAAGCTTTGAAGGGTGAAGGTGCGTTACCGGTCACCATGTCACGTGCGGAGAAGACCGAGATGGTGGACAAGGCCAGGAGTGCCATTGTCTTGTGCCTCGGAGATAAAGTTTTGAGAGAAGTAGCAAAGGAACCAACCGCGGCATCAATGTGGGCAAAGTTGGAATCTTTGTATATGACAAAGTCTTTGGCTCATCGGCAATTCCTAAAGCAACAACTCTACTCATTCAAGATGGTGGAGTCAAAGGCCATCATGGAGCAACTTACGGAGTTCAACAAAATCCTTGATGACTTGGAGAATATTGAGGTGCAACTTGAGGATGAAGATAAAGCTATACTCTTGTTGTGTGCTCTACCGAAATCTTATGAATCGTTCAAAGATACCATGCTCTATGGCAAAGAAGGCACTGTTACCTTGGAAGAAGTTCAATCGGCTTTGAGAACCAAGGAGTTGACCAAGTCCAATGACTTGAGAGTTCATGAAAACGGTGAAGGCCTAAGTGTCACAAGAGGGAATGGTGGAGGTAGAGGTAACCGGAGAAAGAGTGGTAAAAAGTCAAAATCTGAATGCTTTAACTGTCACAAGATGGGTCACTTCATGAAGGATTGTCCGGAGATTAATGGTAACTCCGCACAAATTGTCACTAAGGGTTATGAGGATGCAGGTGCTCTGATGGTGTGGTGTTGTTTGGAGGATGAAGGTGATGTTGGTCACCTTGGGATTGATGCCTAGTGGAGCGGTGTTCGTCTGGAGAGACGTTAAACACTCAACATCAGCCTGGAGAGGCGGTGGTAAGAATACTCATGATCAGTCTGGAGAGGCGGAGGCAACAATACTCATGATCTACCTGTTGAGGTGGAGTTGCAAGGTTGAAGACATAGTAGGATGTACGCATTTGCTAGTTGAGGTAGAGTACGCTCAGCGTGAGGTGGAGTTGAACACACCGGTAATGGTACGACTATGGAAGACCTTGGGTGCTATGCTCTATGGTGAGCAAGGGATTTCTTCATAAGGTTGAAGAATGTATAGCACGACTTGCGGGATTACTCTAAAAGAAGGCCAAGGGTGATTGGATGCAAGAAGACCTTCAAGGAAGCGGGAGATGTCCTGTGTTGAAGATGTCATGGTGAATGCTTGTGGGACTACCTAAAATACCTAGCGTAGTTAGACTGCAAGGACCTTCGAGAAGGCGGAAGACATTCCGAGGGCTGAAGGGGGTTGAGGTGTATACTTGTGGATTACTCTAAAAGCCAAGGGTGATTGGGAACAAGTAGATCTTCAAGGAAGCGGGAGATGTCTCGTATTGAAGAAGTATGGTAAAGGCTTGTGGAACTACCTAAAATTCCTGGCGTAGTTGGACTGCAAGTACCTTCGAGAAGGCGGAAGACATTCCGATGACTGAAGGGATTAGGGTGCAAACTTGTGGAGCTACTTCGTGTAGTGGGAACAAGGGAAAGAGCAGCAAGGTGTTGATGTTAAATGGGCATCATCACTAATTTGGAGTCAAGGTGGAGATTGTTGTGAAAGTGACTCAAAATTGGAGTTTGGAGGCCAAAAATTGATGTTTGCTGAAAGTACAAATCGGGGCCCGAATGGCAAAAATCGGGGGCCGATTTTGGCTGTCTTTGGGAGCAGTTTGGTACTGGAAAAATTGGCGCCCGAATGGTAAAAATCGGGGCCCAATTTTGCGTGCAGTTTTTTTTCAGAAACGTATTTTTGGGCCAAATTTGGTACAATTTTATGGGAGTTACTTTTACTATAAATATAGGCATTGTATCAGTGTAAACCTTGAGATAGAGGGGGCTGAAACAAGGGTTTAGAAAGACAACAACAAAACTAGGGTTTGTATAGAGTTTGTCTCTTTGGAACAAACACTAGGTTTTGAGGGTTGATTCACCTTGGGAAACACTATTAGGATTGAGTCTCTTGGTTACGGGAAGAGGCTGGGATTTGGGTAGAATTAGGCGGGAGACTTATTCTTGTAATCCATCTCTTTTGTAACGTTACTCATCATATAGTGGAACGGAGGGCTGCTCTCTCCCCCAGACTAGGTCAATTTGGACCGAACTGGGTAAACAGATTCTTTGTGTTCTCTCTTCTTCTTTTCTCTTGCTGTGTTGTTTTCTACTTTTGGCTTGTGATTATAACTGTTCTATTCACTTTGATTATTGGTTGCTTTATTATCCATTGCTCCACACATCAAGTTGTTATTGGTGTGAGTTTTCTCATCGAATCCGCAACATGAAGGAGAGAGAAAAATGGTTTTAGGTGCTCTTGTCAAGTATTTGTGCATTCTCCATTATCATAAATGCAAATTAGAATATTGAATTAGGAGTGATGAAAGTAGTATTAATTAGAGTTATAATTGAAAAAAATAACAATTAATATTGTGTTGAAAAGTGAAATGAGTCAGTTATTTTGGGACAATATTTTTTTTACATAAGGGTCACTTATTATGAAACAGAAGGAGTATTTGGAAGAACCACAATAGGAAAATCTTTAACAATAAGAGAGAGCATATTTTTGTGTTAGTAGAAAAGGTTAAAATCCAAGTGGATTGATGGTTAAAATTGTATTACCTTTTATTCTATTTTGATTACCCTCCTTGGAGGACGACCCCAATGTCTTGCCTAATGGCGGTTTCTTAATTTTGTTTTTCAGCTACTTCATGTAGCTTCGATTGTATCATGTAAATTTCTGAATTTATAAGTTTCCTCTAATACACCTTTGGCTAGAGGGGCTTCTTTTGGTTTAATATATTTTACCTTTGTTTAAAAAAATAAATAAATAATGCTTGCCTTTCTTGCTTTGTTTCATCATTTCCATTAATCATCACTAGTGTCTATATTTCTAGGTATAGGTTTTAATGTCTATTTGGTTAGATAGACAAAATGACAAATAGTTATTGAAGCTCACATACATAAATAGAAGAGTTACCGTTCGATCGCCGACCACAATATCAGTCTAATAATTTCGGCATTTTCAGTTAAGTTTTCAATGTTTATTTTATGCATATTATAATTGGGAATTGGTGGGAATGAGTTAGAGTAATGTCTTTATTTTTTCCTCTCTTCGAGAAATGAATGAATGAGAGTCCAATTACTCATGGCTGCCAATTCATCCCACTTGTTCAAATTTTCAACTAACATTCAGGTATCACCACGATGAGAATCGTTTCTATCAATATATTTTCTAAAAATTTATTTGTTTTAATGTAAATGCTTCTCGGACTTTTTTCAACATATATTAAAATTCGGGTTAAGTAAATAGTCCCCTTAAATATACCAACATTTTATTTTAGTCCTCCTAAAATATTCTTTAGGTTTTTGGTCCCTGTAAAATTTTTCATTTATGAATTTAGTCCCTGCTCTAGTGTAATACTCAATGTAGAGCAGAGACTAATTTTATAGATGAAAAATTTTAGAGGGACAAAAAACCTAAGAAATATTTTAGAGGGACTAAAATCAAATGTTAGTATATTTAAAGGGACTATTTACTTATTTAAAATTAAGAACACAAGTATCAGAGGTTGTACTAGTTACTACAACAATGATAGAAGTAGAAATAAGGTTGAGGAATTTTGTTGAAACCTAGATTTGTGTTTAAAAATATATTTACAAAATTAACATTTAGATAACCCTACTTTAAAATAGTAAAATGTTTTTTTGATAAAAAAATGTGGAAGAGGCAATGCTAACTTACCTTTTCATGTTTTTAGGTGGAAAGAATAAGAAGCCCCATTTTAATGTGAGTATATTACTAGTGTTAAGACATGTATGCATTTGGTGTGTTTGTCTTTCCGCGTTTATATTGTGTTTACTTTATCGCATATGATTTGTTTTTTTAATATAGTTTTTTTTGGTAACAGATGCTAAACAAAGGAATAAAAAAAAACATAAAAAGAAGACAAACTAAAAGTTAGGCTCTATGAAACCAATCCCGTTGGACATCAGCTTACAACAGAGGTAACAATCCATGGTGGCTCCAAGAACTCAGCGCCTAGCTTCGCCATGAAGTCTGAACCATTCGCCTCCCTCAAAGTATAGGTTTAGTCATATACATCATCCGGTCACTATTATAAGCAAAAATCTTCATTTTAGATTCATTCATTAAATGATGTATGTGGTCTATAATAAAGACTATATGCATCATTAATTGAATGAATATAGAATGTGGATTTTTGCTTATAATAGTGATCGGAGGGTGTATAGGTTTATTGTTTCTATTTTATAGATATATGCTTATAATTTATAAAAAAAATATATTTTGTATAAGCATATTTTTAGGAATTATAGTGAATTTTATCTAAAAAATTACAATATTTTACAAATATGTATTAAGAAGTTTTATGCTATATGAATTTTATAAGGGGAAATTACACTCACCTCCCCTAAGGTTATTCTAAATGTATCCAACACCCCCTCTATTTTCTTAATTAGCACTAACCTCCCTTGCCCTTGACACCGTTAAACTTCTGTCAAATTAATTTCCTGAAACATATAACACCGCCTAATTCTGAATTTTGTCATTGCCTTTTCATTTCCTCCATTCAATGAGCGGCCACATTTTCCCTTACTCTAAGGAAGCAACAGAAAAGACATGAAGCACAAAGTGTCTCTTTTGTTATTGCTTGTTGGATTAATTCCGTTTGCGTTGTTTGCTTGGGTTGATCTTGCAACATCTCTTTTGTTCTAGTTAGCTGGATTATTTTTCATTCTCCAAGTGAGACCGTTCATCAATGGTTTTGAAGGAGCGGAAAACCTTGAAGTATTTTTTGGGAATCAATTGTTGGGGATATTCTAATTTTTCAACTTTTGGGATATGGTTTATCTGCCGAATGTCATCTCCAAGTTGGAATCGCCGATTTTGATACATATTTGGGTTTATTTTTGTTCACTGGGTAGTGCCTTTGGATTCTATTTTATATGAAAAATTGTTATTGCCAATTTCAATTCCCAATTCATTTTCGTACTTACAAAGACATTGTATGCTACAAAACAATAAAGATTTCACATTTCATACAGAAAGAACAAAGACCTTGTTGGCATAAATGCTCAAAAGGATAAAAAAGTATTCATTTTTTTATGCAGTATGTGTTATTAGAAACATGAGAATAAGAGGTCTGTTTATTGAGAAGGATAAAGTAGCAGTTTAGTTTTAACAAACTGAGTAATTAACGGTGTTAATCGAGAAGGGATTTGTTTATCTATTTTAAGAGACCTTAAGGGAGGTTATTGTCTATTATAGAACTTGAGGGGGTGTTTGTGTTGTTTAAAGAAATCTCAGGGGAGGTCACTATAATTTTCCCATTTTATAATCGGTGAATTTTCTTAAAAACCTAATTCATATATTTTAAAGGAGAGAAAGTAATAAGAACGATGATATAATACACATTCACCACTTTTGCAAAAGCTCATCACCATCACACATACATAGTGTGATACAAATTTATACATGATTTCATACTATGTAGTGACAAGATAGATACACATCAACTGAGATTGTTGTCTATCTATGTATGCCTTTTTTTATCAACTCACAAACATTATTTATTCATGAAATATATTACTAAGAAAGAGTGCATCATACATGATCATAGCATTATGATCAGTTCTGAGTTTTGTCCTCAGCTTGCACGGCAACAAATTCAGCATGTGAGCAGCAATGGCCGTGGCAATAGTAATGGCAACCACCTCCACCATGGTGAGAACCACCTCCACCGTGGTGAGAACCACCTCCATAGTAATGTCCACCACCACCATATTTGGCATCGTTTACTTCATTAGTCTTTTCCTCAGCTTGCACGGCAACAAACTCGGCATATGAGCAGCAATGGCCGTGGCAATAGTGATGGCAACCACCTCCACCGTGGTGAGAACCACCTCCACCGTGAGAACCACCTCCATAGTAATGTCCACCACCATTGTGGTAATTACCACCACCATTGTGGTAACCGCCATATTTGGCATCGTTTACTTCATTAGTCTTTTCAACAACCTCTGCAAACATAATATATATGAACCATTACATTTTATATACATACGAGAATGATCAAATCACATCGTTGTAATGTTAGAATATTTTTACAATATGCTCAAAAACTTCTTTATTTGATCCTTATTTTATAAAGCTAGCAGTTAGATGCATAATTATATGATATAGATCATCTCTATAAATTATAAAGCAGATCTAAAATTATTTGATATGATATTAAGATGTATATATCAAGATTAACGTTTAAATAGAATTAAGTTGAAAAGAATTAATAATATATATATATATATATATATAGAGAGAGAGAGAGAGAGAGAGAGAGAGAGAGAGAGAGAGAGAGAGAGTGGAACTCACCCTTTTTGGCATCAGAGGAAGTTTCAGTTAAGTCCCTAGCTGACACAAGAAGAACCATTGCCAAGAGGCCTAGGATGAGGATTGCCTTTTTTGAATCCATTGTTCAATATCTTTTCAAATGTGATATTTGGTAGTGAACTATGATAAAAACTAGTAAGAAGTGTGCTCTATATATAATGGAGGGAAAGAGTGATATGTAGGGACCTTTACTTGGTAGTTCAGAAAGTAGCTAGTGTGTATAAATTCAATCTTATCTATAAATTTTGAAGTATTGGTTGATATTTTTGATACTAATCATAATCTATATTAAATGTAAGAGAATGCGTGGTTTTGAAATACATGGGTTTGGGGTAATTTTAGTTCTAAAAAAAAAGTTTTGGGGTAATTTTTTCAGTTTTAATTAAAATCTTAAATAAATTTAACCGTAAAAAATTACATTCTTAAATAAATTTGTTTATAAGAATGTTTTATTGTTGGTGTCAATAAAAAATATAAGAATTTATATTCTATGTATTATACTTTTGGTGTCACTGAAAAATATAAATATAAATCTTACAATATTAATTAAAATGAAAAATATATATACTTTAATTTTAATCAAAATTTTATTAAAAATGTTGTTCATTTATACGCATCAACACAATAAAAAAAATAAACGAAATGATCGTACAAAGCTTGTGACTAGTAAAGATTGGAGGCTAGGAAAGTGAGTAATTTTTTTTATATAAATTTGTTGAATCAATTAATGCAATCTTATCTATCTATAAATTGCGAGACAGTTAAAGCAACAAAAGAAATCTTTACAATAGACATTTAAAAATGAACTGAGGAAATAGTTCAATGATTTAAATATGAGAAATGTTACTCCCTCCGTCCCATATTACTTGACCTAGTTGACTCCGTCACGTATGCCAATGCACAATTTTAAACTTAAATTTCTTTAATAATCTAGTAGAAAAAATTACGAAAATTTGATATTTTGAAAATATTAATCGAGACGAATCTAACAACATCTTATATGCTATATTTCGTTTTTATATATTAGTAGAAAAATAGAGTCAAAGCATGTTACATGAATAGTGCAAATATTCTAAATAGGTCAAGTAATATGGGACGGAGGGAGTAACATGTAACTTTAGGGTACATGTTAAGAAATTTAAAGTGAAAATGTTGTCTAGAAGATTATGTCAATTTATTCTTTTTTTTATATATAACTATGTCAATTTATTCTTCTAGAAATCGAAAATTAATGTTTTGTAATAAATATTTATCATTTATAGAATCCTTAACATGTGTTGTAAAGATACAAATTAGCGTCCTCGTGAGCTTAGCTCAGTTGATATGAACAATGCATAAAATATATAAGGTTCGGGATTCAAATTTCAGTCACGGCTGAAAAGATACAAGTTAACATGACATTTAGATATTACTATTCATTGAGTAGTAAAGACCACATGCTATTAAAATGATGCAGGTGTCTACTTGCTATTGGTTGAAAGTGAGAGCACCCAAGGCATACTATACTAGCTATTGGTTCATACTAGTGACGGATCCAGAAAATTTGAATAGTGAGGGCAGTATTTAAAATAATGAATAAGTAAATTCAATTTAGGTTTAAAATATTAAACTAAGTATGTTTTAAAAAATCAAACCAAGTAAAAGAAGAATAAAATTGGAATGAATTTAATTAGCGTACTCTATCGGTGTATAATTATTTTACACATACATCCAATAACATGATGCTACAAAGAAGACTATTTTTGACTAACAAAGTGCACAATCAATGACTATTTTGAAATTTTGATATATTTAGGGACTATTGTGATTATTTGTTACACATTTAGAAACCAAAATGATCATTACCCTATTATTATATTTTATTATACTTATAAATATATGGCATTAAAGAGGAAGAGACCATAACTAAGTCAAACTGCAAGCTAAAGCAACCAAGTAACATATATGAATGAAAAAATTAAAATTGGTGTGAGGGCATTGGCCCACATAGTTCTCTATGTTGGTCCGTCCCTGCATTTAGGGACTATTGTGACTATTTGTTACACATTTAGAAACCAAAATGATCATTACCCTATTATTATATTTTATTATACTTATAAATATATGATATTAAAGAGGAAGAGACCATAACTAAGAGTCAAACTGCAAGCTAAACCAACCAAGTAACATATATATGAATGAAAAAATTAAAATTGGTGTGAGGGCCTTGGCCCACATAGCTGTCTATGTGGGTCCGTCCCAATTACTAGCTATCTCATCTCACATCTCACCTCACGGAGATGTACACGTTCTAACTAATCCACACACATTCATAATATTTTTTTTCTATACAAAAAATTAGCAAGAGAGCATTATAGGATATTTAAAAGAGTATTATTGTTCTTTCAAACAAAAAAGAGTATTATTGTTGAATACTTTATTCATCTGTAAGTAACCGTAAAGATTATTTTTTTTATTTTTTATTGAAAAATTGATATGTACTGTATATGAGTATCTTATAAACTATATACCAGCAATGGAGGATATTCTCATAGTCATGGATGAGTCATGGTCCACCCAAACTAAAAAAAAAAAAAAAACATTTTTAATAGATATATACCTATAGTTTAAAACAAGAGGAATGTAACACTCTCTGATATTCACTCTCTTATTAGAAGAAATTAATGTATTTTCCACTACTTTAAGTGAAATCCACCTTAATTTAAACTAATAAAAAAGTCTGTAACCAAAAAAACTAATAAAAAAGTAAATATGTGTCCCTTCGGGGACATCCGATAAAATTTAAACAATAGGGAGAAAAAAGTAAATGTGCACAAAAGTGTTGAATAAAGAGTGTTCCACTACTCTTAAAACAATACAAACTAGAATTGATTCGCGTGCTGGTGTGGTTCAACTAGGTGGTCTCAAAAAATGTATTTAGTCACCGTACCAAATGCTTTGCTTTTTGTTACATATACTTCCTCCGGTCACATTTATAAGTAAAAAACCATTTTTTAGGTTCATTCAACACTTAATATATTTGGTCTATAATATATATCAAATACATTAGGTAGTCAATGAATCTAAAATGTGATTTGTTGCTTATAAATGTGACCGGAGGAAGTATATCCTACATTTTATTAAATTAAATTTTTTAAGGGTAAAAATATTTTCTTATATATATTATAATTTATTATTCTTGGCCAGTTAAGACAACTTCTGTCCTAAATTGTATAATGTGTCGTCTTCGCTTTATTTAGTTGGGACTATCAATTGGTGGTGACTCTCGCAAGTTGAATTTTTAGTGTCCTTTGCTTGATCGTATTAAATCAAGGTTAACGGGTTGGAAGAGTAGAAATATCTCATCAGGTGGCCTTTTTCGTTTTTCTAACTATGTATTGTTCTCTCTTTCGGTCTAATTTCTAATAAGGCGAAAGGAGGGTTTGGGGTTCAGAGGATTAGGAAATTTAATTTGGCGTTACTTGATAGATGGTGCTGGAGGATGAAGGTTGAGACTAGTAGTTTGTGGTATAAAGTTTCAGTCGTTAGATGTGGCGAGTTAGGAGGGTATCTCGCGGATAGGGGCAGATTAAATTTAGGTTGGTGGAATAATTTGACTAGTGTTAAAGAAGGGGTAGGTATCGGAGTAGGTCGTTGGTTTGAAAATAATATTGGGTAGGAGGTAGGAGATGGTTCACAAACTTTATTTTGGTGGGATTAGTGGATTGATGGCGTGGTGTTGAAGATTAGATTTAGTCACATTTTTTACTTAGCTGTTAATAAAATGGCAACAGTGGTTAAAATGTATTCGCTTTGATAGGGGCGGGAAGGTGAAGCGTGGAAGTGGAGACGTCAATTGTTAGCATGAAAAGAGGATTATGTAAGGGAGTGTAGTGATATTTTAACAAATATTGTTTTGCAGTTTAATATTCCTGACAGGTGGCTTTAAAATTTACATGTTTCCAAAAAAAAAAATACAATTTTACAAGTACTTATAACTACATGATGTCGTCAGTTAACGTCTTGGCAACTGAGCACTCTAAGGCATTTTGGAATAAGGACGTTCCTCTTAAGGTCAGTTTATTAGCCTGGTGTATGTTGCGTAATCGTTTGCCTACAGCAAACAACTTAATTTGGAGAAATATTATTCTGCCTAATGTTCAGCTTTGTGCGGCTGTTGGGCACCTATGGCATGGTATTTCTAACTTGCTTGGTTTCATCATGGTACCTCCTGAACATGTGTCAGATCATTTTCTTCATTTTGAAAATTAAGGCGGTTTTCCTAAAAAATATATGTTTAGTATTCGATCTATTTTGGATGGCTAGTCTGTGGGTGGTTTGGAGTGAAAGAAATGCTCGGGTGTTTCGTCAAAATGAGGACTCTTTACAAACTATTCTTGACAAAATCAAGCTTCAATCTTACTGGTGGCTGAAAGCGAATCGAATTAATTTTGCTTCTACTTATCACATGTGGTGACTTAATCCTTAAGCTTGTTTGGGAATCATTTTGTAATCATGGCGCTTTAGCCTTTTTCTGGTTTCACATTTCTTTTGGTGATTTGATGTAATTTGATACTTGCTTTGCTGGTTTTCCAGCACTCCTTGTGGTGGAATTTTCAGACTTTTGACTCAATATATTTCATTTTAGTTTCTTAAAAAAAGTATGTATACTTTTTACATTGTAAATTGTTTTAAGTTTATTATTGATAATTTCAAGTTACTCAAAATGCGTGGAGAATTATTTTAAGTCATGTAGTTTATTTTTCAATGATAAAATTTGTGCTTATTTGCCATCAAAAAACTTTGTGTTTAATTTTTATTACAACCTAAATTTTTGGTTTATATATTATAGTTTACATTTTTTTAGTAGCCCACCCGATTTTTTTTTTCCAGGCTCCACCAATATATACCTCAATTATTTAATGAATCTAAAATAAAAAAGTATTTGCATATATTTAAGACTAGATGAAGTATTAATTAACTTTTAACCGTAATTCTATTTGCTTCAAACGAATATGCAAATTAAGAAAGAATATTTTTTTCCTTAACTTTAGATTTTTAATTAATCTAAATAGTGTTAAGTGAGGCGAGCGTAAAGAACTATAAAATACTCCCTCGTATTTTAATACAAGTCATTTTGATACATATATTAAGAAATGTAGATAATTTGGTATTGGAAAGAGAAATTATGAATGATTTTACAAAACTATTTTTTACTAATGATATGGGAAAAGGATATTAAAATGACTCTTTCTAGTTACACCCTTAAAATATCTAGTTACACCCAAAATTCCATTCATATTTTATCATATTACAAAAATAGCCTTTGTCCCATACGTGAACTCAGTTAACTAAAACCTTGTAAATTGTAAATTATGAAGGTGTACGTAAAATTAATTTACGTGAAGGTGTGCGTAAAATTAATTTACGTTGGTGTAGTTTTAACTCTATATGCACGCACTGAAATTGAATTCACGGACCTTCATTTGCTAGTCTTTTCTTAATTGGTAATTTGTATGTTGTTTGGTCATTGTCCGTTCAATGGAGGTCTCCTTTCAAGTAATAGGCATTGTAAATTTTGCTGAAACATAGAAGGCTTGCTGCAACTGTATAATTTTTGGATCTGTTAGTTTTGAATTTGTAACCAATTGTATGATTAAGTTTCGTTCTTTAAGATCTTGTCTTGGATTGGTATTAGTTATAGGATTCTCAGTCACATCTTGTAACTGGGTTGATTCTTAATAAATTGTCTTTTTGTTTCTTAAAAAAAGAAAAGAGGAAAGGGTGAATTGAAGTGGGGAATGATTGGGAAGGGAGAAGGAGGACATTCGCAGTTGAATTGAAGATGATTAGCATGAGAATGAGTGTATAATTTTTGAACTTTATGAAACCTTCACGAAGAAGAGGAGGAGGAAAATGAAATGGAAAAAGTCATGTTAAGGAAAAAGAACAAGGAGAAGAAGAAGAAGAGGGGAAGAAAGTTAAAAGTAATTGTTGGAAATTTAGAAAGTAAATAAGGGTGTTTTGGTCATCATGGGGTGTAACCAAAAGTACCATGGGTGTAATCAGAAAAACTCTATTAAAATAATAGAAAGAAGAGAGGGTAATAAATGATAACCCTTTTGATTCATTAACCATGGGAATTAAAAAAGTTGACATTTGTATTAATATTATTTGTAATCACTATTGTTTTTACAATTTTATTCTTTAAGAGAGAGTTCATTTATGTTTTCAACATGCTATTTACTGCTGATTGAAAAAAAAGATGTATAATAAATAGGGATGTTTAAGTAAAAAAATAATTAATGTAGTTGAAAATAACAAAGAGATCTTATAAAAATGGAAAAAAAAATCTCAAAAAGATCTTATAAAAAGGAACAAAAAAAAACTCTCATATGCAAGACTTCTACGAATTTTTCAATTCACATATACACTGAACTAGTGTCAATGGTATGTATAGCAATAGCAAACATCTTACACTTAATAAGGACAAATTATCTGGAGTACTCGACTTTGAATCATAACTTAACAACTTTTACCCTAAAAAAAAACTTTAACAATTTTAATTAGACTTTACTAATAAACTATAGATCCGTAAGGTATTTCCCTTAACAATTTGAGGATGATGATGACCCAAAAACATGTCTTACACTTGTTTTGTAGGATGAGATAAGATTTCTTTTTACAAAGATAATCGATTGACTCTATGGTCTTGCCACTTGCGACTGCAACTAATAGACCATTCAAGTGTGACAACAATGGTCTTGCCACTTGCGACTGCAACTAATAGACCATTCAAGTGTGACAACAAAGAAGGGAGAAGAATTCAAAATACAGGACAGATTAGGTGCACCAATTAATTCATTTCACACTGAAACTTTGACAATATTTTGAGGCATCAAATGAAATCGAATTTTTATTTTACTTTTCTTGAATAAAATCGACGTTGTTTTGTGGTGATCAAATTCGCAAGTGGCACGCCGCGGAAGGTACAAAGTTACCCATGCATTTGACTTTAACAAACATTGTTATCAGTCTTAGATTAGGATTAAGACTAGATCCTACTCCATTAGTCTCAAAATGATTCACTTTTTGTAAAGAAGATTTTCAATAAATCGTTGGTTACTTTCCTTTATTATATTCTACTCCGTCCGTTTCACATACTTGTCGTTTTTGAAGAATTTACACATATCAAAAAATCAAATAAATTTTGTTATTTTTTGATGAAATTTTGCATGTGTTTTCTATAATACTTTTAACCATTTATTATTTTATTTTATCATCTCTCTCTCTCTCTATCTCTCTCTCTCTCTCTCTCTATAATAATAATAATAATAATAATAATAATAATAATAATAATAATAATAATAATAATAATAATAATAAACAAATAAGTGTATTTTTTTAAGAAAAACATGTAAGGGTATTATTGACAAACTATGAAACAAAATTATTCTCTAAAAGCGACAAGTATTATGCAACAGAGGGAGTACTCTCTAATTAATACTTCGTCCAGTCTTTTTTTTAGGGGATTTCATCTGGTCTTTATTATAAAAATATTTTTTAAAAAAGGTATATGGTCTTATATATGAAAAATTTTCTTAATTTTTAAGGTATAGTAATTGCTTAAAAAACTTTTTATCCTTTATTATGCTTATCTTTTAATAGTGTCTGTATTTAATGTTTCACAATTTTTTATAAGGGTATATTCGAAAAATGTTCAAAAATTACAATAATCAATATTGTATTGGTTTTGATAATTTCTTTTTTTGTTTTTTGTTTTTAAGGATTAGAGGGAGTATCTTAAAAAGGTTATTTAAAAAAAATATTATTATCTCTCTTTCATTTATACAATATTTTTAGGGATATGTTTACAAAGTCACTTGTTAAAAATCAAAAGTAATCAGTTTGCATTGAATTTAACAATATTTAAATTTTTAAAAAGTTAAATTCATCTCTTTTTACCATTTTTAATGCAATATTTATATTTTTATCTTTTTAACCAATGCCCTAAGAACAATCTCCAGTATTTCCCTTTTCTAAATATGTATGAAATGACCAAGTAGATCAGTTCATTTGGGATGAAGAAATATGATGTTTAATGTAAGTTACTCCGACTCCAAATTATAATTTTTTTTGCAAAAAATTATAAAATATATGTCATTTGACAATATTAATAAAACATTAATAATTTTTTTATCATGGCTTTTTTACTATTTATTACTCTCACTTGTTTCATTCTTTCCATTTCCTTTTTCAATATCATGTGTGAAGGATATTTTTATAAAATCAATATTTCTGTTTCACATACAAAATTAATTATATTTTTAATTTATGTAAAATTATCAAATTGAATTATAATTGGAGACGAAGAGTAAAAAAAAAAATGTCTCTTTTAGTATTTTTTATTATGCAACCATTTTGTATCCTTGATGAAAATGTGAATTCTCATTCCTTTTATATACCATAAATTGTATTTGTTTATGAATATCTAAATTTTAATAACCAACTTTGTATTGCAAAAAATAAAATTTAAAGAAAAGTATAGATATTTACTACTTTAATATGCCTTATTTAAAAATTCGTCCTCAACTTTATATGTGTTGGGTTGGCTCTACTCTTGTTTTTTTTAAAAGGTTATGCTAATCGGTGCTCTCGGGGCATTGATTAAGGATGCCAAAAAAGGAAATTATTACCATAAAAATAAATATTTGACTTTTTAGTATTAATTATATAGTTTTCAATAACTACTATATAATTTCCTTTTTTAGCATCCTTAACTAGTGTCCCGGATGCATCAGTTAACATTTCCCTTTTTTAAATAATGTTATTAGCACACTTGTTAGATTTTTTTTTTTTTGCTTTATACTCATTAAGTATATTCAGACATCTAATAAATGTGTAAGGGTTTATTTAAAGCAATAGTTTTTTGGAATAGGAAAATGGGTTTATTTGGAAAAGAAGCTATAAAATATCTAGTAATATAAAAATAGATTTATATTTAAGGATAGATTTTGAGTAAAATGAATAGAGTAATGATATTTTGACATCCATTTGATGACAACTTTGTTGACAACCTTGTTTTTCTCACTTCTTATTGGTCAAAAACAATGGAGAGAGAAAAAGGAAGAGAGAGAATAACAACATCATATGAGTATGAGAGAGAAAGTTGTCTAAAAATTGTCAAAAAGTGGTTGTCAAAATATCATTTCTCAAATGAATACATATGTATAAAGAACCAAAGATCAAAGAAAGTGTTCTTTCAAAAAAAAAAAAGAAGAAAGTATGCATAAGGGGCAAAGTTGGCAATGAATAAATTGTAATGACTCGAGGACGGAAGCTACCAGAGCCTAAGTACACATGTCATGGTCCATCTAAATCAGTCAATGAAGGCAACTAGAACTGACTCACTGTTTTATGTCTCCCCATAAATAACTTAGTATCGCCATCACACAAAAACAATTACAATAAATTATTTCACATATCTTTAAAAAAAACCATTTCACATAAATTAGAAAGAAATTATAAATGAAAGAAAAAGAGTAACCATTTATTAAATGAGTGGTTATAGATGGACCACCTTAGGTGGCAAACCATCTTTTTTTTGTTAAAGACAATTTCATTAATGAAAGTCTGGCAACAAATCAAATGTCAAGACTGCAGAAATATAAGGCGGAGTTTCTTCGATCCATATGCAATCTGAATTCTTAAGAGCATATTTAGCTAAATAATGAGCAGCTTGGTTGGCTTCACGCCTAAAATGCAAAAAATTTAAACTACGAAAACTACCCTTAAAACTAATACAATCTCGAATAATAGAGCCAACATAGTTGGGAGATTGTTGGTGAGCATTCAACGCTAAAACCACATTAGAAGCATCTGATTCTGCTATAAGATTAAGAAAAGACATGTCTTTTGTAAATTCCAGACCCTTCCGCATAGCTAAAACTTCTGCAACCTCTGAATCTGGTAATGAAAAGACTTGCGAGGAACTAGCACCAACGACAATACCTTCATCATCTCTCACCACAACACCAATACCCCACTTATCACCCTTTACTGGACCTGCTGCATGAACATTAAGCTTATAGAAACCACTAAAAGGAGGTGTCCAATGAACATCAGATATTGGCAAAATTGGACCTCCACTTAGTGTCTCCACCAACACCGTACTAGCGCTCTTAAAATTTCCAATAGATCTTTGTGCCTTTTGAATAGAGACAGCCACATCACCCTCAGTCCCCTCAAAACATTTCTTATTTCTAGCACACCATATCTCATAACACAAGGCCAAAACATGGACTATAATATCTGATGACAGTCAATTATTCGCTATTTTTAGTGTCATTTTCATCACATTTTGGAGTTCACAAGCAAGATTAAGCAGCAAGAAAAGCATGAAAAGTTGAAGATTTTGAAGAAATTAATTTTCTGAAGAATATTGGAGTTCATAGTTATTTTGAGCATGATAAAGTGCGAAAAAGAGGAAAAATTGAAGATGCTGGAAAAACGCCAAAAACGTGTCACGATTTGCCAAAACGTGACACGATTTTACCAGACCAGAAAAACATGCTCTCGGCGTTGGGGTAAAACGTGTCACGATTGCAAAAACGTGACACGATTTCTTCAGCTGTTTGTAAAAACGTGTCACGATTTACTTAAAACGTGACACGATTTTAGGCGAATTTCTGTGCCTATTTAAGCTGAAGTCTATTCCAAAAACAAGGGTTACGAATTCTGGAGAGAGAAAGTGCGATTTGCAGACCTGGAGACTGAAGAACGGGGCGATTTCCTCCACTCTTTACCAGTTTATGTATGTTTTAATTCTTTCATTGATTATGCTATTTGTAAACTCAATTATGAGTAGCTAAATCTCTTAGAGATTAGGTCTGAGATGATTCTTTGTAACCCTAATTGATACATGATGCTGTGAAACTCTATTTATTGTGAATAATTATTTAGTCTTTATTCAATTCAATTGTTCTTAATGCTTTTTATATCCTGATCAAATATAAACATGATTTTGTGAGAACGAATGACTACTGACCATAGCTTTCGACTTAGACCTATTGAATTGTTCTAGTAAACATGGTTAGTCTAGGAATGGATAATCGTTTATTAGTGATATTAGGTTAACGTGCTTTAAACCTTCAAAGATTATTAGACCACCTAAGGGATTAGGGGCTGTAGTTTGAGAAGAGGGTCCTAACTCAAGGGATTGATTAGGACTATTTTGTTAACTATCGTGGGACTAGGAAATCAGTCATAAGAATAGGTGCAGTATACCAATTAGGGGAACATAGATGATTCGAAAGACCTGACCTCATCTCTCTATTATTTTCTAACCAAATCTTTATTTTATGTTATTTAATTTTATGCAATCAAATCTACTTCCTAGTGGCAAACCAAAAATAACTTTTACGCATCCTAAATATTTTACCTTATTGCTGAATTGAGATTAACACAGTCCTCGTGGGATCGATATTTTTACTACTTCGATAGTATTTGGTGCACTTGCCAAACGTCTATCAAGGTTTTGGCGCCGTTGCCGGGGACTGTTGAGTCATTTCAATTTGGTAATTACGTTATTATTTAGGATTTCTGTCTTTTATATTTTTGTATATATATATTAAAAAAATAAAAAATAAAATATTATGCTCTTTGTTTTCTTCTCATTGTACTGTGCTACTGAAAAGTTTATCCAAGTTTTGCAGCTATGATAGACAGGGTACTCCTCTATGACACAGAAGAGATTGCTAAGTTGCAGTATGAAAAATATATGTTATCTTTTAAGATCAAAATTTTGGACAACAAAATCTCGAGTTGTGGTCATTATGAGGCGAATCAACCAGGTAGTGATGGTGAAGGGAAGAAAGAGGTGATCAACATCGATTACAATACTCAACTTCTGAATATTTTAGATGATTTCTTGGTGTCAAATCAAGTTTCATTTGAGAAGTTTGATCTTAAGTGTGGTGATCTTGTTGAGAAAGCACATGAGTCTCATAGGAAATTGGTTCAGATGAAGAGTGAGTGTCACAAGGTTGTGGTGGAAGAAAAACCCAAAGTAATGAGTGTTGATATTTTCCCAAAGTCTGGACCAACGGAGGTTAAGGAAATCACTCGTGTGCAGATGGATGCACATCCTTCTCTACGGTGGGAGAGCTTAAATTCCAAAGGTTTAACGGTGAGAGCATGGGAGCATCTACTTCTTTGCTACAAATTCATGGAATTCCTACCAAACAAGAGGAAGAAGAAAGATGATATATTCTTTCTATCATATTTGCCACCCTAACAATGGTTGAAGCGTCAAGCTCAATGACGTAAAAGAAAGCGCTTTGTGGGAGGCAACCCATCCTTTTTTATTATGTTTTTGTTTTCAGTATTTTATTTCTATTGTTGAGTCAAACAATTTGTCTTTAATTTTCATTTTGGTTTAACTCGGTTATGCCCCCCGTTGATGTAATTGTTCTTGAACTTGTTTATTATTGACGAGTTTGCTTGTTTTATTGACTTTTTACAGTTTAGTAACAAATATTTGTTCAAGTGGTATTCCAAAAGTTCAAAAGGAGGAGTGACTTGTGTTTCAAAGGCGAAGTGTACGGCGTTAAAGATAGGTAGTCACAACTCCCAGATATCTAAACTGTAAGGATTCATGGCCAAATTTTATTTTTCCAATTTACTTATATAGAGTGTTCCATGCATTTACATTTCTAGAACTTGCGATTTTTCTCTATTGTTGATTGATCTTTGTCATTAGCACACTGAGGCAAAAGTGCTTGGTCCTGTGAGCCTTTTGAAGCCTACCCTGATTTTAATTGTTATATTCTATCCTTTTCTTAACCAATTTGAGCCGGTAGGATTAGAACTTTTTGTTCGGTGACAAACTACATTACAAGCTTAGAGACTTTTAGGACTTGTCCCATATTGCTTTTCTGAGTTAGGCATTGTAGAATGTTGTTAAATAATTAAGTTTGGGGTTGCTATTGGAATTTGCAACCAATTAAGTTTGGGGCTGGGGGTACTAGAGAACAAAGAACATTATCATGAAAAATACACACAAAAATGGTGTATCAAAAAAAAAAGGAAGAAAAGAATAGAATGAAAAAAGGGACAAAACATTGAAAATCCGAGTAAATTTAAACTCGATTGTCCCAATAGTTACAAGTGTTCTCTAGTACCTTTGCAACAATTGTTGTTCCATAAGGTGAATGAATGATGAATTTAATTTTGTGCTTAACTTCTGTAGGAATGCCTAACTCAAATTTTGTGTAGCCTACTTATCCAAATATTATCCCACCTTCACCTAAGCCCCGTTATAACCCTTAAAGACCTCAAAGTGTGCATTGACATGGATTTTGATTGACGTTTAGAAACTTTTCAAGCGTATGGTAATATATAGATTGCATGTCAACTGTGTGTGAACCCTTTCATATTTTTGCGTGGAGTTGTGAATTGGTGGATGCGTACAAGTCAAACTAGCTCATCTTTAGCTAGTAAGGTGTTGAACTTTTGGGTACTATCGCTTGATCAGGTAATTGTTATTTTACTGTCAATTGTCAATATTGCAAGTAGATTCCTTGAGGACAAGGAATGGTTCAAGTTTGGGGCTGTGATGACAGTCAATTATTCGCTATTTTTAGTGTCATTTTCATCATATTTTGGAGTTCACAAGCAAGATTAAGCAACAAGAAAAGCAAGAAAAGCATGAAAAGTTGAAGATTTTGAAGAAAGTAATTTTCTGAAGAATATTGGCGTTCATAGTTATTTTGAGCATGATAAAGTGCGAAAAAGAGGAAAAATTGAAGATGCTGGAAAAACGCCAAAAACGTGTCACGATTTGCCAAAACGTGACACGATTTTACCATACCAAAAAAACATGCTCTCGGCGTTGGGGTAAAACGTGTCACGATTGCAAAAACGTGACACGATTTCTTCAGCTGTTTGTAAAAACGTGTCACGATTTACTTAAAACGTGACACGATTTTAGGCGAATTTCTGTGCCTATTTAAGCTGAAGTCTATTCCAAAAACAAGGGTTACGAATTCTGGAGAGAGAAAGTGCCATTTGCAGACCTGAAGACTGAAGAACGGGGCAATTTCCTCCACTCTTTACCAGTTTATGTATGTTTTAATTCTTTCATTGATTATGCTATTTGTAAACTCAATTATGAGTAGCTAAAGCTCTTAGAGATTAGGTCTGAGATGATTCTTTGTAACCCTAATTGATACATGATGCTGTGAAACTCTATTTATTGTGAATAATTATTTAGTCTTTATTCAATTCAATTGTTCTTAATGCTTTTTATATCCTGATCAAATATAAACATGATTTTGTGAGAACGAATGACTACTGACCATAGCTTTCGACTTAGACCTATTGAATTGTTCTAGTAAACTTGGTTAGTCTAGGAATGGATAATCGTTTATTAGTGATATTAGGTTAACGTGCTTTAAACCTTCAAAGATTATTAGACCACCTAAGGGATTAGGGGCTGTAGTTTGAGAAGAGGGTCCTAACTCAAGGGATTGATTAGGACTATTTTGTTAACTATCGTGGGACTAGGAAATCTGTCATAAGAATAGGTGCAGTATACCAATTAGGGGAACATAGATGATTCGAAAGACCTGACCTCATCTCTCTATTATTTTCTAACCAAATCTTTATTTTATGTTATTTAATTTTATGCAATCAAATCTACTGCCTAGTGGCAAACCAAAAATAACTTTTACGCATCCTAAATATTTTACCTTATTGCTGAATTGAGATTAACACAGTCCTTGTGGGATCGATATTTTTACTACTTCGATAGTATTTGGTGCACTTGCCAAACGTCTATCAATATCCTCATCGACATCAATAAAATTTTCCTCCAACCATTTATGAAAAGGAACGTACCTGGAATCATGCGAATTAAATACCACACCTAAAGAGGAAGCAAACCATATTTGCTTTAACCAATGACACTCCATAAAGAGGTGTGAAATTGTCTCATTATGTTCCCCACAAAGAACACACAATGGATCACTACTTATTCCTTTTTTAAAAAGATCATTTTTTACTGGTAGTTTTTCATGTAAAATCCTACAAGAAAAGTGGATGTGTCTTGGAATACTTTTTATTTTCCATAATTTTTTCCACACTTGGTGATTATTATCCTGCATTGAGCTATGTGAGTCATCTGCTTCACGCCTTGCCTTTAAGAAATGGTATGCACTCTTCACAGAAAAAGTAGCTGACCGTGAAACACCCCACACAAATTTATCTTGCAATTGAGAAAAAGAAATTCGCAATTGAAGAATTTGTTGAGCCTCAAAAGGGAGAAAAATTTCATTAATTAAAGGAACATTTCAACATCGAATGTCATGGTGAATGAGATCTGAGACAAACATAATATCACAATTAGGGGGTTTAGGAGACCAAATCTTGTGCCCATTTTGATAAGGAAGCAAATTATCCTCCCATACATTAATTAGACGACCATCTCCTACTCTCCAAATACCAGCTTTCTCAATAACATCCATTCGTGCTTGCAAAATACTTCTCCATGTATAACTTGGACAGTAACCAGTTGAAGCTTTCAAGAAATTGCTTATAGGGAAATACCTTGCTTTCAAAAATTGCGAGATCAATAAGTCGTCGTTGTGCATAATACCCCAACCTTGTTTGGACAACATTGCAAGGTTAAACTCATGAAATGTTTGAAAACCTATTCCACCTTTCCTTTTTTCTTTACATAATGTCTCCCATTTAATCCAATGAATTTTACGCTCACCTTGTTTGCTACCCCACCAGAACTTACTAATCATACTTTCAATATGCTCACATAAACCCATCGGAAGTAGAAAACAATTCATCACATACGTAGGAATAGCTTGAAACACTGATTTGATCAAAACTTCTCTCCCAGCAGTTGATAGAAATTTTTCTTTCCAACCTTTTAGCTTCTTCCACACCCTATCTTAGACAAAATTGAAAACTTGTTTCTTAGACCTACCAACAAAAGCAGGCAGCCCTAGATACTTTGAATGACATTCAACAGCCTTAATTTGCATCCAACCTTGGAACAAGATTTTACGATCATCAGGTACATTTCAGCTAAAAGAGATTTCAGATTTGTCCAAATTAATAAGTTGACCAGAAGCAGATTGGTAAGTATTAAGAATTTCCTGAATGGTCTGAGAATCTTCAAAAGAATCCTTACAGAAAATGAGGCTATCATCTGCAAAAAATAAATGATTAATTTTTGGCGCTCCTCTAGTAATTTGAATTCCATGAAGGCCTTTTTATGCTTGTGCCTTAATTAGAAGCCCAGAAAAAACCTCAGCACATAAGATAAATAGGTAAGGAGATAAAAGGTCCCCTTGACAGAGGCCTCGTTGAGGATAAAACTTCTGACAAGGACTTCCATTCAACAAAACAGAGAAAGAAACAGTGGAAATACAATTGAAAATCAAGTTCTGCCATTTCTGAGAAAAACCCATAGACTGAAGCACCTCGATCAAAAAATTCCACTCGATACGATCATATGTTTTTGACATATCTAGCTTTAACGCCACACAACCCTTCTTGCCTTTTTTTTTTCTCATATAATGAAAAGATTCAAAAGCTAGTAAGGCATTATCAGTAATTAAACGTCCCGGCACGAAAGCACTTTGGAATTTTCCAATGATATCCAACATCTTTATACACCTTCCAACATGTAAAAAAAATTATAAAATATTCCTGCAAAGTGGCAACTTAAAAAAAAAAAATTGAGTTTCAATCCAGTCTCAGTTCTCTCTCTTCTATGTGACTTTGTCCTTCCCTCACCTTCTCTTCATACTCTCCATCTCCGACCACCACCTTCAACCCAGACCACCGAACTGGCGACGACAACCCCCACCACTGACCACCAATCATCCTCCTCCTCCATCTCCGACCACCACCACCGTTGTCTTCCTCATTTCACCGGCGTTTCTCTTCCTCCAAGCTTTCTTGCCGGCGTCTCTCCTTTTCTGGTTCTGGGTCACCGTTATGGTGGTGACCGGTGATGAAGGTCGTGGTGGTGGCGGCTGACGAGAAAGAGAGGAGCACCAACGGCCGGCCATCAAAGGGAGGGGTGGGGCTAAGGACAAGGATGAGGCGGCGGCTGCAGTGGTGTGGTGAAGGAGTGTGGATGATGTGGTGATGAGATAGAGAGAAGTGAGAGAGATCTGTTAAAGTGTTAGGGTGTGTTTTTGCAGAGGAGGATTGGAGAGAGTGAAAGGATTGGAAAAAAGGGTTTGCGAAATTACTAAAATACCCTGCCACATAAGGGCGTGTACAAAGTGGTATGAGAAAAGGGTGTTTATGAATCATTTTCCTTATTAAATAATGAAGTTTTTTTTTGTATACAGAAGTTATTCTCCATGTGCAAGAGCATCCGTACAAAAAAAATCCTTAAATCTTGTGGGATCAAAATGATCGATCAAGTATTCTTAAGATTTGTATGGCCTATGCATGGCTAAGAGTTTGGGAACACACATCGTAAATCTCTTAGGAAATTTTGTCGCTCATTTAAATTAAATCCAGCAAAGTTCGAGAAATTAATTTTCAGAGTTGTGTCAAAGGATACTCGATTCATTCAAACAAAAAAACTTCATTAACTATTGGTTGGTTCTCATTATCATAAATAAAATGTGTAAAATCAAAACTGAGAGTGATACATATAATTTTAGTTAAAAGATTTAATTATATAAAAATAATAAATGTTACATAAATATTAAAAATGACAATTATTATGTGACAAATTTTTCTTGTAAATGCTAGTATAAGGTTTAATTAGATAAAAATAAGGGAGTTGTACCAAAAAAAAAAGATAAAAATAAGGGAGTTACTTTTCTCACTCTATGAGTTTCTCACGCGCTCGGTTCAAATTTTAAAATTTGGAATATTTCAACGTGTTTTGAAGGAAATTATAAGGTGTTTATGTTGTTTGGATTTTGTAATTCAAACTACATAAGCCGCACAAGAAACTCAATAGGGTAGGAAAAGAAGGTGCTAAAAAAATGAATGTTACATAAAAATTAATTTGGATCATTTGATTGGGTTCTAAAGGCCCAAAAGACTTTTTTTCTTTAAATTACTTTTCTAACATATGTTTTTTCTTAAAAACACATGAAAAATACTTAAATACCTTGAAAAAATATTGGCGGTAGTTAACTACCGTTTCGATAAATTCCAGCAGTAGTTAACTACCGTTGCGATATTTCCCTAATTTCAGTACAGATCCAAACCCCTACCTCCTATTCATCCTTCCCCTTCCATCATCATACATTAAAAAAAAAACCGAAACATTTTTTCTCCCCCAAATCTTTGTTTCAAATCATCAGAGAAGGATTGTTAAAAGGTTTCTACAAACATTTGACGTCAAGAAACATCTAATGCATCTTTTAACCCGTTGTTCATATCTCTACCATATTTTTAGTTCTTTGCGATTAGAATTCAGATGTAGTTAACTACTGCTGGTAGAACAGTAGTTAGCTATCGATGTGGCCTTCAAATTTTGAAAATTTGATTAGCCATTGCCTATTTTTTTCCTTCATTTTTTTCTTTTCTTTTTAGATTAGATAGATATTAATTAAATGTTTTTGCAATCATATGTTGATTATTTATAGTTATGGTTGAGAATCCGGATGATGATCCGGTTGAGACAAACCTAGTTTTTTCGATTATTCCGTCGGGCTTAAATATGCAAACCGTCCCTGTAATTTGGGCGAGTTTTGATTTTCGTCCCTGTAAAAAAAAAATTTAAAAACATCCCTGTAATTTTTTTTTTTTGTTTTAAAAAGGTCCCTGGCCCCACCCAAACGTTGAAGTGGCATGGTTTTGGCCACGTGGCAGTTGCTGACTGTGCAACTTTTGCCACGTGGCGCTGACGTGGCTTGCCATATAATATTAAATTTTAAAAAATATTTTTAAAATTCTGGAAATTGTTTTTTTAAATTAAAAAATCTGAAAATAATTTTAAAAAAAAAATTCCTAAAAATATTTTAAAAAAATTTCCGATTCTATAATTTTAAAAAATATAATTTTTTGAAATATGAAAAAAATGGAAAATTATATAATTTTTTTAAAATCATAATATATAATTTCGAAAATTATTAAAAAACTGATTTTTTTTTTAAAATCATAATATTAATTCCAAAAAAATCTAATTATATATTTTTTAAAATTATGTGAAAATAGACTGATTATATATTTTCATAACAAATCATGATGCGTTTAAAAAATCTGAATATATATATTAAAAAAATTATTTTTTCCAAAATTTCGAAAATTCTTTTTTAAATTAAAAAAATCTGAAAATAAATTTTAAAATCATATAAAAATTCGAAAAAAAAATCTGGAATTTTTTTTGGAAAAAACTGTTAAAATTAAAAATTTTGAAAAAAAGTGAAAATTAAATTTTCGAAAATTAATTTTTTTAATTTGAAAATGATATATTAAATTTTTTCGAAAAAGTATTTTCCGATTTTTTCTTCATTTTAAAAAAAAAATTGGAATTTTTTATGATTTTTAAAATTTATTTTCAGTTTTTTTAAATTTTTGAAAATGATTTTTAGAAATTTAAAAAAAAATTAAATTTTTTAATGACGTGGACTGTCACGTCAGTGCCACGTGGCAAAAGTTGCACAGTCAGCAACTGCCACGTGGCCAAAACCATCCCATGTCAGCAAAAAAGTGGGGCCAGGGACCTTTTTAAAACAAATTTTTTTTTTACAGGGATGTTTTTAATTTTTTTTTTTACAGGGCCGAAAATCAAAACTCACCCAAATTACAGGGACGGTTTGCATATTTAAGCCATTCCGTCGAGATCAAACCGTCTAAGGTTGAAGCTTCGGTTGATGTGAAACCAAATGTGGACGAAGCTTCCGTGAAAGTTGAGGCTTTACATGTTAATTCCGGTGTGTCCGAACTTGGTGTCAATGAAGTAGACATGGCTCAATTCTTTTCAAGCCAAGATACATGGAAAGATAAAGATTAATTTCTTGGTTGGATACGCCGACAAGAAAATAGGGATGGATTTACAACTGTCATAAAAATGTCTAGTGCAATAAGGAATCCAATGTTGGAGTTGGTTTGTGAAAGGAGTGGCGATCACAAGGTACCGAAGAAAAAATTGAAGCATGAACCAACGGGATCAAGAAAATATGGGTGTTTGTTCAAGGTGCGTGGATATGTTAGTAAAGAATTAAATGCTTGGAAGTTGGCTATTCTTAATGGAATTCACAACCATGAGATTTTGCCATATTTAGAAGGACACCTTCTTGCGGGAAGATTAATGAAAGATGACAAAAAGATTGTACGTGACTTGACAAAGAGTTTTGTGCAACCAAAAAATATTTTGACGAATTTTATGGGAAAAAGACAAGAGTGCATGACAAATATAAAATAAGTATACAATGAATGTCATAAATTCAACAAAGAAATCAGAGGTGACAAGACGGAGATGCAATATCTAGTGTCAAAGTTGAAAGAGTACAAATATGTTTATTTCACAAGAACAAAAAGTGATAGTGAAACTATTCAAGAAATATTTTGGGCTCATCTCCAATTGGTTAAGCTGTTTAACAATTTCCCGACTGTTAGCACTTTCTGAGGCCACAATGTTGTCTCCACCTCCAAGAAAGGTACCAACCAAAGGAGCCAAGAAAAAAGTCAAATCTAAACCAAATGAGGCATCGACTAGTTGGATCCCATCTTTGTGGGAGCGTGTTGATTCCCAATTTTCGGATAGTTAATCATTACCAACAAAGTCATCATTACCTAAAAGAAAAGGTGCTCGTATTGACAACTCTTCACGTTCCTCGGTTCCAACGTCTACTCGGGTTCCAACTCCTTATGATCCCTCGAGTCCTATTCATTATATGTCAAAATTCATGAGACCATTTATTAAGAAAATTGTGGATGTTAAAGGTGGTGTGAATTGTGGGTTTAGGGCTATAGCTGAGTACATGTGTTTCATTAAAGAAAGTCATGTTATGGTTCACAAAACACTTATTCGAGAGGTGAAATATTATATGAACGACTATATGCGGATATATGAGAGTTAGGAATGTTATAACTGTATCTTGAATGAGTTGCATCCTCCTAAAAATAGTAGTGGTATTGCACCTCCAGATAAATGGTTGACATTGTCGAATATGAGTCACATCATTGCAACTTATTACAATAGGGTTGTGGTGGAGTTAACTAATCATGAAATTGGAATTTTGGAGACTTTTTCCCAATTAGTGGTTGGCCTTCGATTAACCCCAAAAGCCATATCATGTGTCTTGAATAATCCCAAATCATTTTTTTTTTGGAAAGACGGCTGTCCACTACCTCCAGCATCTACGGAGTGGAAGCTACGCAAGAGGGAAGAGACATCGTCATGGAAATTTGAATTTTTGGATCAACGCACTTGGTTTCGAGACCTCATGAAAATTGAAAAAGGAGACAAACCGTCATCACCCAAAAAAGAATAAAACCGAGTCAATCCAATTTTGTGTGACACTCCTAAAGAAGCAAATGTAGAATTTGAAGTTATTGCGGAAGATGAAGATGATTCAATTATTAGATGAAATATGACATTTTTTTGTCGGTGTTCATCCTTTTTTTGGTCAATATTACATCGACGTATTTTCTGTGATATATAATGTAACACCATTTTTTGTGGCCAATATGTAACTAACCTTTTATAAATTATATATATATATATATATATATATATATATATATATATATATATATATATATATTGATATTGTCAGATGTACATAATACATGCCCAAATTTTTTTTGCTTTACAAAGCAAGTTTAAGTTTGCTTCAAATACTTATTCTATTTGCCAATTTTTTCATGTCTATAACTAGTTACAAACCCGTGCTTCGCACGGGGGTTCAGTAACGTATTTGACAAAATATTATATTGGAAGGATAGATTGTGAAATGACAGATAATTATAAACCATAATACAATATTTAGAGTACTCTTACATTACGGATTACAAAATTAAATCTTTAAAATGGTTTGATCACAAGTAACAAATGAAAACATATTTTGTCAGCTGTAGAAACACTTTTCCAGTAATAATTGATATCTATCTATAAACCAATGAAAACCCTATTACCAAAGCTGCCTGATTTATATCATTTTGACTTTCAGCTTCAACATATATAAATCATTTCACATGATCTACAGCAAAGACAGATATTAACTGCAATTTAGTATCTAGTTCTTTCAGGCGAACAAACTTCTGCATCAGATAGATAGCTGAAAGCCTCTCTACCTAATTTATATCATTTTGTGTTTTTAGCTTCAACGTATATAAATCTTTTCACATTATCTACAGCAAAGGCTAGGGATGTCAATGGATACTCATGGGTACGGATAATATGATACCCGTCCCCGCCCCGTTGGATAAGTATGATACCCGTGCCCGCCCCGTATCCTCGTGGGTACTCACTATACGGGTACCCGTGGGTATTGAGGTATCCATGGGTACCCATGGAGTTTTGAATTTATTTATTTTTTGGTACAAATAATAACTTTTTTTAATTACCAAAAAACTTCAACTTTTAAACATCCATACATAATCCACTCAAAATTTCATAAATCATACATAATTCATAGAAAATTCATGATTCTTATATAATCTATATGTTTTATGATGTGAATGAAGTGGAAACGGTGAACTTAATAAGATGAATTAAAAAAAATTAAAATAAAAATAGGTTATTATTGAGGATTTTTAGGCGGGGGGTAAAATTTTCTTCAATAAGGTACCAACTTTAAGTAATAAGATATGATATATAAAGATATATTAGTAATTTACTTAATTTATTATCGGGTATGGGTACCCATAGGTATGGATACAATCCAATCCGTGTCTGTGTCCAGATAATAATGGGTAGTCAAATACCCGTTTATTATACCCGTGGATACCAGTTTAGCTACCCGCTCCATACCCGTGACGGATTTTACCCACGGGTACCCGTGGGCATGGGTATTTTTGCCACCCCTAGCAAAGGCAGATATTAAATGCAATTTAGTACCACGTATATAAATCATTTCACATGATCTACAACAAAGGTAGATAGTAACTGTAATTTAGTATCCATTCCTTTCAGGTGAACAAACTTCTGAATCAGACAGATAGTTGAATGCCTCTCTACTTGATTTATATCATTTTGCCTTTCAGTTTCAACGTATATAAATCATTTCACATGATCTACAGCAAACGCAGATATTAACTGCAATTTAGTATCGAGTCCTTTCATGTGAATTATACGCACTTTTAAAAACTTGTTTTAAAGGAGAGATGTTCAAATTACGGAATATTACCATTCTTAGTAAATTTGAGAATGAAGTTCGCATAATCCAAATATTTGTGATGCATGGTTTAAGGCATGGGGTTCAGTAACGTATTTTGTAAAAAAATTGTTCCGAAGGAAAAATGAACAAATTAATGAATATTGCACAAAAATTAAGAAACTTTATCAAAATATTTATGAAAGCTTTATCAAGAGCAGGAAAACATCATAAATTACATAATAGTTAAAATTATAAAAGTGAGCGCTACTGTCATAGAGTTACCAAAAAGGGATTAACACCAATATTTATATGACACAAAATGAACGAAAGAAACACATTAAACTCTTTAGCGTCTTGTGTAGGAACTTGTTATCAATATTTTGACCATTAAAAAATAAAAAATCTCTTTGACGTCAAAAAAGTAATATCAACAGAGCAATATTCAGTCTCTTCACATATGCTTAGTAATATTCAGTCTGGAAGATTACATTGAAAGGATAGATGGTAAAATGACGGATAATTGTGAATCATTGTAATATGTCAAAATATAAACCTTAAAAACCATGAACCATCAACTTAGTTTTAAATAGTTAAAAATAAAAAAATTGTAAAATAGTTAAAAGTTTTTAAAAATATAAAAATTTTAAAATATTTAAAAAAATTGGTGAGGTAGCACTCAACCAAGCAACACTAAAAAAATTATATGCATTAGCGTAACAAAAAAAAGACAGACGGACATAAAATATTACTCTAAACGTTAATGTGTGTATATATTCGCGAGGTTGAAGAAAGGAGATAAAAATATTTGGGATCATTAAATGACAGCGTGAATAAAAATATTTGTGACATTGTGATGATTAAACGATATTGAAATTAAATATATAAGTGATAAAAAGATAATAAAATTCCTTTGAAAAAAGGTAATAAAATTAAATGGAATCTCCTTAAAAAATTAATGGAACGGTTAAAAAAAATAAAGTTAAATGGAAGAAAAAAACATATTGAAATATAATATTAAAAAATAAAGAAAAAGTTTCCGGCGTGAGTTGAAAAGAGGTGCTTGTGAAATAAATTGTCGAGAAGTAGTTTTTTAAAGTAACATTCAACAGCTTTTGGTCAAAGCTCATTCCATTCAATTTTATGCGTTCAAAAAAAGTACTTTTTTTAGTAAGTACTTAATTGATATTGTATTCGGCCTAACTTCTCCTTAAAAATGTAGAGAAGTTTGAAAAAAAGTCGGGTCAAACGATACCTTAATCTCCCACGACGGTAATGTAGAAGCAATTGAATTTGGGAGGAAAAACTGAAAAAATAGTTAAAAATATAAAAATTGGAAAATAATTAAATGTTATTAAAAATATAAAAATAAGAAAATAATTAAAAAAATTGGTTAGGGGCAAAAATGGAAATTCATAGGTCAAACCTTAAAAAAAAAAAAAACCCTCCAATAATTGAATTACCAAAATGCCCCTCATAGGGGCAAATTGGTAAATTCAATGGACATTTCCTTTCTTACATATATAAGTAGATATATCATTATCAAACTTCAGATCATGTTCTTCATTGTTACTTACCACAAAGCGTTATACTATATTCAAAAATATTGGCAACATTGACCTTATTTCCGTTCCATGACATTACATTCATAACATGATTAGTTTTGATCTAAAATTGAAAAATCAAATATACCTATGTACTCATGAGAAATTATTCAAGAAAGATGTGCTTAGATGATAACAAAAATTCTATAACGGTTGCATGGTGTTTGAAACTCACAATGAAACCCCTATTTAGGATATTCTTACGGGACAAAATGCTTCTATTACCAAACAATTACCGGGAATGGGACATATAAGGAAAACAGTGTATTTCCTACCAAACACACAATATTTTAACACTATAAACAACACCTAATTTCCCACCATTAGTGTAAAAATGGAATAAGAGAAAGAAAAAAAGTGAAATTTGAAATTCCAAAACCAACCATTTGTGTGCATACGCGCAAGATGTTTACCTTGGTCAACAAATATAATATAGACAATCACTTATTTTTTTGATAGCTCGCAAAAAAAAAAATCACTTATTAGTTGATTTACATTGGTATTTATATATGTATTATAGCACTCAATGTTCATATGAATTGCACCTTAACTTCAAAGCATAGAAAAATTTAAAACGTAGGTGACCAGTGCTGATATGAAGGTGAGAACTATATGATTTAATAATTAGTAGCATTTACATATATTGTATATCTATACATTGTCTTTCAATAATAATATCTTCAATTAATTGCCACAGAAAATAGTTATCCAGATGCAAATGGAGAGTGACAAATTTAGAAGCAAAGCTTTGACAATTGCTGCAGCCTTTCAAGGTACATGTAACATTCACTTCCAATAATCAATTTTATTTGTAACTTCATATTATAGAAAAAAATAATATTCACATTTCAAAATAAAATAAAATAATTTAACGTGCATATCAATTAAACTAAAGATAGAGTGTCATATTTTTAAGTAATTTTTTTTATTTTTTGAAATATATTTAATATTCTTTATATCTTCATTTCAAAATAAATTTTAAATTAACACAATAGTTACATTGTTATGTATGATCCTATAGGCGTGGTTTCAGTGTCATTAGAAGGAGAAAGCAGAGACCAAGTAGTAGTAATTGGAGATTATCAAATAGATTGTGTTTGTTTGACTAAAAAGTTGAGAAAGAAATTTTGTTATGCTAAGCTTTTAAGTGTTGAAGATGCAAACGTTTCTGCTAGCAATGAAGGTGATGAAGCTAAAGAGGAACAAAAAGATGTTGAAGAAACCACAAATTCAACAGAAAATTTATCGGTTGTTTGTAACTGTGAGAAAAATTATCCTCCACCTTGTCCCTTGTATTACATAGTTGATCATGATCCATACCCTAGTAGTTGCTCTATCCAATGAAAATATAATGTGTTACCATGATCAACCTTTTAATGTTTAAATTTAAATAATTTAAGTTTCTTAATTTGCTATGGGTTTTTATGCTACGAAGAGATCATTACATGAATAGGAATTAGCACAAAAGTGTACGATGTATTTGGATGAAATAAGAAGATAAATTATGAGTGATTTTACAAAATTATCCTTCATTAACGACATTCTGAATTTAAAGAAGAGAGTATGTTGTAAATTACACAATAAATGATCATGTTTATATAGTTTATTATACTAACAAACTTGTTAACTTTCTACTACTTTCTAGCCAACTTACTAACCTAACTAATACTAATAATCATTCCAAACAATAACTTCATGTAAAAGGTGAGGATTCATTTTTAGGCTATTTTAAGAACACACTGCATTTTCTTATAGTTTTCCCCCATGTACGTTTGACATGCATCCCAAATTTCTATTTCCACCGCTATCCCCGCTTCCACCGCTGCCCCGATTTTCATCGTTGGCCGCTTTTCCATTGCCATGATAGTTTGGGATAGAATTGTGACCCTCGTTTTTATTTCCACTGCTGCTTCGCCATGTTGCTCTTCCGCCTGACCAACGTATATTGCCATCTCCATCTACCCTGATGTTTGTCTTTGATTCTCTTGCTTCACCAACTGCAAATTAATAAACAATTGTTTTTGTTAAATTTAAAAGAAGAAAGCAATTGTGCATACTTGACATAGATATAATTATAGACACACATACATTGTTTCTCATTTTTAGAAAGCTCAATTGCAACAACGGAGATAAGAAACAGTGCACAAAAGCACGAAGACATAAACATCTTGATTTTCATCCTAGCTATAATTAAGAGTTTCTTGTGAAATATGAATACAATTGGTAGCTATTTATTATAATTATCATGGGACAAGATAAAATATAAGAAGAACAAAAGAGCTTTTTTTACTCCAATAACAAAAATAGCTTGATTAAAAATAATATGTTGTACCATAAAAAAGATAACATAAATTGCACGGCAAAACAAACACAAAATATAATGTTTGGCTAGCTGATTGCAATGATAATGAGTCATTATGTATTGAGCCATTGAAAGGTTAAATTAGAGCATGATTGCCAATTGAGGTAAGAAAGATTTTCAGACAATGGCAACTGTAGAAAAGTAACTAAGATATTTGATAAATTTAATAAAAATTGTAGTTCTTAATTTTTGAAGAAAAATGATAACAATCATTGGATAAAGTTTGAGTTTATAGAAATTGTAGTTCTTAATGTTATTTCTAAAAATCTAAAACTACTTTCTCTTAATATTTCCAAAAGGTTATGTCAGCATTTGAGGAAAACATGGTGAGAAATGGTATTTCTCACGATTAAAAAAAGTTCACGAATGTTTTCACAAACAAGAAAATGTTGATCATAACCTTTGAGAAATATAGTGGATAAATATTATGAAACCAATTAATCAAATTATTTCGTAATTAAGTTTAAGTCCTTTCACTCTTCTTAACAACCAAATTTTCCTTTTTCAAAAGATAAAACAATTACGTTAACCTCAAGAAAATAATTGTTTTCTACAATCCTCGACTAAATTTAAACTAGCAATGTAATTTTGATGAGTGATCGATAAATATTGAGGTTAATCTAAAAAATCAAATCAAAGATAATGCATGAAAAGAAGGCTTACCTCTCCGCGTTGAGGCAATTGTACGTTTTGGTGTTAACTTCCATTGAAAATTGCTCTTTAGGCATCATAGGCACCTCGAACTGATGAAAATACTCCAACGACAATTAACTATTGTTTGCTTCTAAATAATAGTTAATTGTCTTCCCAAGAATAGACCTATATTTAAGTGTGTAAATACAAGATTTGTCGTGATTGTTAGTTAACTATACTTCCATGATTATATATTGTTTGTTATTGTAGTTAACTACTTTGGAGTTAGGAATTACAAGTTTACAACTCTCGAAAACCATTCATTGCGTAAACCAGCAACTAAACAACCTTAATCCAAATCAAGAAATTGCACAAACAAAACTGCAAACAACATATGTGTACTTGGAACAAAACAAACCCTCCAAATGATGAAATTCATATTCTTGAGATTCATGTGCGCAAACCATAGGTGTCTAAAGAGCAATTTTCACTTCCCATGTGATTGAGGCCCAATGGATCTCATTTTACCGATGCACAGGAAGGCCAATGACAATGTAATAACTATGTCCTAGTCCCTCTTTTCCTTATTATTTGTAGCTTTTATAGAAAAGTTTCTATTTACTTATCAATATCAAATTTCAATGCAACATATATTATTGTTTTATCAATACTCTTAAGTATTTATTGCAGAGATGAAATGGATAAACGAGATAATAATTTATTTTATTTTTTTTGGTACAAAAGAGGGCCAAAGGCCCAAACGAGATAATAATTTATTAAGGATATTATAGGTAAAAGATAATAATTGTTTCAAAAGTAATAAAATTTATTGGTTCTTTGGTATATGTAAAAGGACAAATAATTTTGATACGTGGCATAGATTATAGTGACAATATCTCACACATTCAAGAACTAAAGTAGATGTTTATCCAGGATCCAAATATTTGAAGAACCTGAATCGAGAGCATGAAGAGGTTTATTTTCTATAATATATATTTGTGCCACTTAGATGCAAACTAAAAAGGTGAGTTATTATTATGCAGACGATTTCAAATAAAAAATTATAACTAAAAAATTAGGTATGTTGAAGGGACACATATCTTTTTTAAGAAATTGTGTATGCAAATTGGTTATTGAAATTGTAAGCATAAAATAGTTTTTCTTTTTTACGAATTTGCAAATGCATCATCGAAATTGTAAAGCGTCGCTTAATATAGATCAAATTAATATATTTTTTTAAGTAGTTTGATGGATATAATTCACTTTTAAGGTGAATACGTTGGTGATGTTCAAACTCCGATCTCTGCATATATTAGAGACAAATAATATTATCTCATTTTAACCGTTAGCAACCAATTTATCCTTGGGGTAGTTTAAATTTCATATACAAATTCTTGTCTAGTGAACTAGCATTGATGTGGGATAAATGTGCAATGTGACATGTTTAATTATGGCACCACACTAATACACTATAACATCCAATGGAAGAAGTTATGAAGGGATCATTTTTTTTTTTTTAACTCTTCAATTTCTAAAAGAACGAAGCCTAGTAATCCTGAGTTTGACCGCAAGGTAAGTTAAGTCTGACAAAAAATCTGTTCAACTTAAAAATCGAACTTGAATTCTAATGAACGATTAGTCATTTTATTGAGCTTCAAGGATCCTTTCAAATGACATTTTACAATTTCGGTGATATAATTGCTAATTTTAAAAAATGAGATATTCTTTTGATTGATGCTTATAATTTCGAGCATTTATTTATCCACTTTTTTTTGTTCAAAAAGATTTAGCGGCAAAAGTCACACACATTATATGATAAAAAGTGGGAAGTTGCATCTTCGAACACGCAGTCCCACATATCAAACGCCCCACCACATGAAAAAATAAACCTGGCGAGTGAAATTTTTTATGGAAAAATACCAACAAGTTCTTCACTTCACTCATGAGCGTTTTACACATTGTACCTTAACACTTTATATAAATTCATCTCAAATAATAATGAAAGATAAAATACACAACCTGCAAAAGCATTTGAAAATTGATAATGAAGAATCCTTATAATTTTTTTTATAGCTTCCTTACCTGTCCCCAAAGCTATTGAGATCAAACTAAAGTAGCATAAGAAAATAGAAAAAGATACCACACTGAGAAAAGACATAGTAACTAAAAAGGAATAGACATAACCCTAATAACAAGCAAACTTTATGAAAGCCTATCCACTACAAACCATGTGCAAAAAGTATTTATATGATGCAAAAGCAATAAAAACATAGCACTCAAATCCATTCCCTTTTTTCTTTCTATTATTTTCTGATTAAGTGGTACCATTCCAGCTTTGCACTCCCCTGCATACAGATCATGATCAATACTTATTTCTTGTGAGCACATGTGATTAATTTTATTTTTAGTATAAAGTAAAGTTCATTTTTAAAAAATTGGGTAAGAAAAATGTTTCTTAATTAAAGTGACACGTCCCAGTGAGCTTAACTCAGATGGTATGAACATTGCATAATATATGCAGGGGTCGAGGTTCGAACCCAGGAACCCCACTTATTCGCTTTAAAAAGGTGAATTTTTAGTCATTAGACTGACAAAAAAAAAGTGACACAATTGATCAATTTACAATCGTCTTGAATGGGATTTAAACTTCGTTCCTCGAGGTTACAAGATTCAATTTTTACCGCTTAGCTGACACCTCGTGGAGACATAAAGTAATTAGTTTAGTGTAATTTTTAAAACAACTAACTTTATTTTAATGTCAATTATTGTTAGTTCAAGTAAGAATGTTACTTGACTTTTATACTTTATCCAATTCTAAAAATATAACAACCATTATATCATACGTGCATTGACATATATATTATATAGTTGAGGGCAATGTCATTGTGAAACTTTTTTCTCTTTTGAAATTGTTAAGCTTTGATGGGTTTCACTGTTGGGTTGGTAAGAAATGTCTTCTCAAGAAATCATGTTGGTTCTCATGAAAGAAAAGTAAGTCCTCAATTTGTATTGCTTCTCTCTTTGCTTCTTCTCTACAAGAAGCATTTGTCTTAAATCGCAACAGTCTTTGATTTTGCTGAGAATCGCAGTCAAATGTGACAGACGTAACCTCAAAGCATTAGCGTTGAGGTCACTGAGACATGAGATATTTTGATGTTATAGCTAAAATTGCGGTCGTTGTTTGCTAAACTTAATAGTTCCAATTATGTTCTCATTCTTTGTTAATTGTGTAGAGTTCAAGAATTCTAAACAAGTTTTGAATTATCTCATGCTAGCAGATAATGAGACGAAATTCATCCGAAAATAGAAGATGGATATCAGTTAAATCATACTTGTGTGGCAATGAGTTCAATTCAGTCCTTGCAGAAGAAGATTCAGCTTCATTTAAGAGCTCAGATGTCACTGTTACACAGTCCATACAAGAAGATTTGTTGAGTGATAAAGGAGAAACCAAGAGTGAAGAAACTGTTGAGAATGTAATAGACAATAGACCAAATTCAAACTCCAAATCATTGAATGAAGAAGCAGCAGCTATTATTATTCAATCAGCATATAGAAGTTTCAAGGTTAGTTCACTAATTATTAATTGATTACTTCAATTGGATTATTCACATCAAAAGATATACCTCATTCCAAGAAAAAGTTGGTTCAAATTTCCATGAGTTTACCTTGAAAGTTTGCTTGTGATGCCAAAAGGTTTCAAAAATAGATTAATTTTGACCATGCACCTTAAAACATTTTACATTGTCAATCCATCACAAATTACTATCATTTATATGACTTTTATGGTAAATATGATTGAAGTCAAATATTTTTAAAGATCCAATGGTTATGATTGATTGACAATGTAAAAAATCTTCACATTGTTGTGCATCAATTAAATTCTTTAAAAAGATTATAACTGCGACATCAGGGTTTCTTATGTTTACGCAACTGCTTTGTGATTATAGTTGAAGTCGTGCCATGTCAAGTTGTCAACAGTGTTTGACCATAATTTTTTGTAATATCACGGCGCGACCACAGTTTAAAACCTTTTTATGGAGATCAATGTGTGTGTGGTATGAGTAAAAATTGAATAAAGAATACACAAAAATGACAATTTAAGCAAAACAATGTCAATTTTTACTCTTCCCCTTTATTTTTTCCATTTCCATCCTTCAATCTTTTTCAATATTAAGTTGCAAAAATGTCAATAGCTACTAGCTAGAAAATTTTAGAAAATAAAAGATGTCTTTACATTCATGTGATTCATAGTATATTTAAGCCATGCATAAAAAAATAGTATTTGTTGCTTATTTACATAACTAGCATATACATGCTAAATATTTCAGTTGAGGTGTAAAAATGAAGAGATCATAAGCTCAGAAAATGGTGAAGAAAAGCTCAATATAGTAACAGAAAGTCCAGATAGAAAATCTATGGCTACATCAGTTGAAGTACAAACAGGGAATTCCACTGAAGTTTTCTCATTTAAAGGAGAAAAAATGAGCATTTACAACAGTTTTCAGCACAGGAATAGAACTAGAGCAATAAAGCAAAAGGTATAACATAACACATTGTTACTTTCTGAACTAGAACATGATTTTGATTAAAGAGAAAATTATTATAAAATAAAACTTGGAATATGCTCAAGTGAATAAATTCAAAAGACAATGACAAAGCAATCAGAAAGAATTATCAGTTAAGGCATTTTCCAGAACATACTTTAAACTTTATATATTATTATTAAATAAGAGAGTGGTTAACATTTTATCAGAAAATAATAGAAGAGTGGTTTAAAATATGTAAAGAAGATGCTTGGTTCTGCCAGCAGTGTTTTAAAATTCAAGTGTGATGATGATGTTGGAAGTTTAAAATTATTGTAGAGTCGTTCGAGAAATTATACAATATAGACGATGTACATATTAATTATATTTCTTAATTTATGTGTCAAAACTTGGACGAAGTATAATATATGACGGAGGGAGTGTGACATAAGGTAATTTGATATCTAATAACATTGAAATTTTTCAGGATGATTGGGATGACAGCACTTTGAGTAGCAATGTTTCAAAAATGAGGATGCAAGACAGAATGGAAGCAGCAACAAGGAGAGAAAGAGCACTGGCTTATGCTTTCTCACAACAGGTAAACAGCAAAAACTATTTCAATACACAAAATAATAAAGCGAATCATTGATTTAGTCTCTAAAACGGTTCATGAGGTGTTAACTTAGTCGTAAGAGTTTGACATAGTAAATTCAAGGGATGGAATTCAAATTCCCTCGAGAACGGTTGTAAAATACTAATCCTCGTTGTTGCAGCTGCGAATATGTTCAAAGAGAAAACTAGCAAAACATAACAACATGGAACAAAATATGAGCTGGAGTTGGCTCGAAAGGTGGATGGCAACTCGGCTTCAAGACACTTCATCAGTCGAAAGCCATGCGATGAAGCAGTATGAAAATTTCAACACTGATCATCACAAACTCACTATAAAGACAAGATTTTTAGATGCTTCTGGTGGTGAAGAAAAAGAGAGTTGTGGATCAAATGAAGTGCCACTTCATTTTGATAACTATTCAGTAATTTCACAAGAAGATAAAGTTAGCAGCTTCAAATCACCAACAATGAAGACTAATTTTAAAGCTAGGAGAACTGTGTCTAGGAGGAAAACTGTGCCAAGTTATCAATTTCATGATGAACATCCAAAGGTTAGAATTTCTTTATTAGTTTCATAAATCATCTAAGTCAAGGCTTAAACATAGTACATTATATATGTTTGTGGAATTGAAAATTGCTCCCTCAATTACTTTTAAATAGATCATAGTCTAACTATTTAAGTTATGTATCATCTATAAAACACGATACTTTAGATTGAAAACGTGTTTAGTACATATGGTAATGTCAAACGTGACCACGTGAATGTAACTACATGTGCCACCAACACATATTCAATCACTTTAATTTTCTTAAATTATTGTGTTAGTGTCTTGTTAAGCGTTGATATTTGTGTTCATGCTTCATAGTATATCATAAACAAGGTTTTAAACCACGATTGTGGTTTTGGTTGTCTCGTGATCTCTAATATTGATGTGAAGACATAAAAAATCTTGATGTTATGGACCCGGATCACCTATAATTAGAACTCTACGTAGTTTGACACATTAAATGATATCGGTCATCATTACAAGATCATACGACTCAAATTATACCATAACAAAATTAGTTTTAAAGTAATTCGATTGTTGATTTGAAATCAGACGGTTGAGATGAGAAACCGAATGACGTAGTTATTGCACAAAATCAAAGTCCATGTGCTAGTATATGTCAACCACTACCATATTATAAATATCATTTTTATGTTGTTGCAGGTAAGCATGAAAGATGGCTCAACCAAGCAAAAACCAAAGCAAGATGTAAGCAAGACAGAAATGAGTCAAATGACAATAAGCAATCTCAAAACTTCTAATGAGTGATTTCTCGACTTTTGTAATTAATCTACCAAATAAGTCAACTAATTATGTGTGTCTACTAGTATTGAGTGGGAAGCAGAGCAAAAATGACATTTAGCACCCTCAGAGCTTCTAGTAATGAGTGACTTCAAAGTTCTTACATTAATATGTCAAATAAGTTCAACTTGTGTGTCTAATATTAAGATGTAATTATAATGGTTGGATTTTCTTGTAGATTGTAATTCCATTATTCTATTTGTAAGTACATAATATTACGTGCTTTGGAACGAGATGGTTGTTCTAATAATTTACTTTTCAAATACTATTTTTTTTCTTCAGCCATAATAAGAATATATTCACAATTAGCTGCATAAGTGAGAGATAATGCTGAATATCAATATCAAACTTTGCTTAGAATAGACTAATAAACTATTTCATTTCTCCTGAAGCATCACCTATAGAGCTTAGGTCGCCTACCAAAGATGAATGATTAACAACACTATCCCGACAAAGACCACACCAAATCTTGAGGAGAATGAAACTCCAGTAACATGAAAATTGAATTTTTGCAAACACTTGTGAGAAACTACACTTTTAGTCATGTACTTTTTGTTATTGAGAAATCAAAGGTGTTGTTCGATATGAAATAGTGATATGAATCTAAAGGCTTTGTTTACGAGTTTGGAGGGGAGGTGAACTAAAGGCTTTGGGGGGAGAGAAATATAGAGGAAATTTGAGAAATCTTTCACATTTTTTGAAGGAGTATTTTTTTTAGAGAGTGATAAATTAATATTAATGATTAATATATTTTTAAGTTTAAGAATATTATAACAGCATATATTAAATTTGAAGAATTCATATAAACCCTCTCAAACCCTCTAAAACCCTCCTCCAATACAATTTTTTAGTTCCCCAAATGAGGAGGGTTTTATATTTTGAAGAAAAATAAGTCCCCCAAAGCCCCTCCTTCCAATGTCATCTATTTCTTCCACTTACTCCTTACTTTTTTTCAAGCATTTCCTTCCATTCCTCTCCGAACTTGCAAATAACGCCTAAAGAGGGTGAATAGATTCCCTCTAAAAAAATTGCGCATGGAAACAGTTTTTCAAAAATACTTTTGCAAATTGATATGACTATTGGAAATATGATTAAGAAGAATACTAAGATTACCGAACTAAAACAATGTACACAATAAAATCAATTTTGAACAAGAGATTCACAATTGATTTAATGTTAGACGATCAAATATAAATTACCCGATTACAAACCTCAAACATTCCTAAATCAAACCTAAAACTTAAGCAAAAAATTACTATAAATTCAAATCACAAAACTTAGTTCATTGATTGAATAACTACGGTCTTCCACTGTGATTGAATGTTTGCACAGTGTGCTAAAAGGTTTGATTACAAGTAACTAACAAAGCTTGAGATTATTTAACACAAAAGATCACCAAGACCCTAAACTACTTGCAACAAGATCACCTCGAACTTGATCTAAGTCTGAAATACATGAACTCGACATCTTAATCATTTAAATCTTCAATCCTATGAGATCCTTCAACAATCTTCGCCAAAATTTCTTCTTCCCAATAGATTCCTTCGATTTCCTTAGGAATTAATGAACTAGAAAGGAAAAAAAAGCTAGCTTATAGAGGATAAAAGAAAGCTTCTTATGTCATTTGAAACTTTGAGCACCTCAAATTGCTTAAAAGATTCAAACCATTACACAGCCTAAAGGATACATAACGTTAGCTTAAGCGAGTTTACATAACCTATATAAACCGAGTTTACATTTCTTTGTATGTAGACTGAATTTATGTAGCTTAGGCGAACTCATATTATGGACAAAGGATACATAAAATTAAGGTACATGAACAACAACAATTCGATATTATCAATAAATTTTAATTAAAATTAAGTGTAACTAAAATATTTTGAGATGTGACTAAAAATTATCTTGTTAGAATCACTGTGTTTTGTTAAAGCTACAATCATAATTTACTAAATCTACAAAGTGTGGCATTATGGAAATCACGACGACTCAAAGCGATGCCGAAAAACTTAAAGCTACAATCATAATTTACTAAATCTACCAAGTGTGGCATTATGGAAATCACGACGACTCAAAGAGATGCCGAAAAACTCATTGTGATATTAAACATAGGTTTTGTAACAAGAGTCCTAAGGACAATGACACTTGTTAAATAACCAAACATAATAAAATAATTTTGAAATATGTACAGTCAACCTCTTTAGAACAAAATGTTATTTTTAATACAAATTTATTTATTTATTTTGAATTTTTACCCCATATGCACTGCACTAGTTAGGATAATCATAATCCTCCATAAATTTTCAACCTTTTGCCTTGTAATCTAAGTAAAAGCAAATGGTGACAATTGACATAGAGAAGGATGGGCAATTTGGACTTTTTACATCACCATCTTCGAATGTTCCGAGTATTTGGCAAGTTTCCTCGTACAACTTCCCTACGTTGTTGTCTTTGCAACCAAATGAACAACCAACAACCTCAATTTCCACAACCCACAAATCAAAATGCAACCTTTCTTCTTCCTTCTCCTACTATTCACCTCTTCCTTCATTCCCACGCAATCACAATCTCAACCTCAACCCAAAAACCAAGCTTTCATATCCCTATTAATCACCCAAAACGGCCTTAATTTCGTGAAAAACATACTCATTCAAAACGCAATTTCTTCCATAGTTTCACTCCAATTACCCAATATTGAAAAGGGTACAAGAATTCCAATGTTGGGTAGTGTTTACTTTGTGCTTTCTAATATCACAATATATGAAATTGATGTTGATTCTTCTATTGTTAAGCCTGGTGAGAGTGGAATTGAGATTGTTGCTTCTGGGGTTAGTTGTAATTTGAGTTTGGATTGGTCTTATGAGTATAGTAGTATTTGGTTTGGTCCTGTTAAGGTTTCTGATCAAGGTTCAGCACAAGTTCAGGTATGAAAAAAATGATCCTTTGTTTTTGTGTTTTTTATTTTGGATTTGTATGTATATGTGTAGAATGGTGTTTAGATATGTAGAAAATTTGTGTTGCGAATAGAAATATAATCTATTTATGATTGTGGTTTAGGCCTTGAGAGAATAAACTTAATTAAGTGCTTATTATAGTATAATTGTAAGTGTTATCATATAAGTGCCTATGTATAAGCTATCTTTTTAACAAAAGATAAGCAGGGTCGAACTGTTTTTGTATAAGCTATAAGCTGGTTTCATAAGCTATCATACAGAACTCGTGGAGATAAATTGAAAAGTGCTTATGGACATGTAATAAGCAGTAAATATGTGACACATTTATTGATATTGGCCGTCCGATCTTAAATCAGTGATGAAGACGATTTAAAGATGATTTGGTAAACGTGTAAAGTGAGCCGAGCAATATCAATCAATGGCCGAGATTAACTGATGTGTGTATCTGCATGTTTTTTTAGATACCGGGAATCTGGATCCCTACCAATGTCAACTTATTTAATGATAAATTGTATTGCTGCACTAAATATGGATAATGTAACTTATAGATGGCTGAGACTAACGATACATGTTTCTTGTTAATATTAATTTTGTTTCAATATTTCTTCATTTTCTTCATAAAAATGTAATGAAAAGGGAATTTGATAAGTGCTGATTTTGGAAAGGTTGAAGGCATGGAAGTTGAACTTAAATTGGGATTGGAGAACCAGGAAGGATATTTGGATCTCAAACTTAAGGACTGTGGTTCTTCTGTTAAAGATATTTCAATAAAATTGGATGGTGGTGCATCTTGGCTTTATCAAGGGTATGGCAGCAATAACCATATCAGATTCTAGCTCATTTCATATTTCATGTGTCACTTTTACGTGGCAGAAAACAATTTTACGGTGTTGTGACATTTAGTTTTGATTCATATCTAACAGGATTCTTGATGCTTTTGAAGGGAATATTGGATCAGCAGTAGAAAATGCTATCACCAAGAATCTTGGAGAAGGCATTACAAGGCTCGACTCATATTTGAAAAGTCTTCCGAAGGAGGTTCCGGTCAATGATCACTCTTCATTGAATGTAACTTTTGTCAATAATGTTTTACTGAGTGAGTCGTCGATTGGGTTTGAAACGAATGGGTTATTTATAAAAAGAAATGATTCCCTACCTATTCCTAACCTCTGCCACAAGAACTCAAAACTTCCAATTTTATGCACAAATTCATCGAAAATGCTAGCCATCTCTTTAGACGAGGCTGTTTTCAACTCTGCATCATCCTTGTATTATGATGTAAGTTTTGATGTTTGGTCATGATCTTAAACAGTGTCAAAAACTGAACTGAACCATGATCCAGAGCTCTTGTCTGTTTGATGTCTGGTTCAGATTTTAAAACATGTCATAAAGCATGAATTTTCTCAGCATAATTTTATTTACTATGTCATTGGATTGTATTAGTGTTAAATGAGAAATTGTTTCGATGTTCAGGCAAAATTTATGCATTGGATTGTGGACAAAATACCAGATCAATCTCTATTGAACACTGCAGGATGGAGATTTATTATTCCTCAGTTGTACAGGAAATACCCAAATCATGAAATGAACTTGAATATATCTTTGTCTTCTCCTCCAGTTGTGGAGATTTCAGATCAGAAAGCTGGTGTTGAAATATTTGCAGATTTAACAATTGATGTTTTAGAAGAAGATAAAGTAATACCAGTAGCATGCATCTCATTGGTAGGATCTTTGATATTTAATGAACTTCACTTTTTGCCATAATCTATGTGTATGTTTTTTCCTTCACCATTCTGATTCTCTGAATATATTACTTTGGTGTTACTATACGTTAATGCTATTTTAATTATGATTAATTATATGGGCTAGTGTGGTGGATGCGAGATGAAGCTTGATTCAAGACAGTGTTGTCAAATAGCGGCTATAGCGTTATAACCTACCAGAATTCAAACAAATTGCTATTGTTTTACAGTATGCTATTTAGTACAAAATGTTGTGAATTAGTGGCTATAATAGCGGAGATAGCACAAACCGCTATTCTCTGGCGGTTGACAAGACTTGCTCAAGAAGACTGGGTTTAAAGATTATATGATTAGTTAGTTTTTGAATTTAGTGCTTCTAATTGTTATTCAAAAGACTTACTAACATGTCATCATTATATAAGTTTACTTTGATTTCATGTTTTTCTACATGGAATATATTTTATGTCATCATTATATAAGTTTACTTTGATTTCATGTTTTTCTACATGGAATATATTTTATCCAAACACTATATGTTTATTCAAAATGCAAAGTCTGCAAAATTCATTGTATCATATCTTTATTCCCATCTCTGTACACCTTATGATAAATTGTCATTTCTTGTTCATCTTTTACATTAATCACTATTGCTATATTCCATCCTGTTTCCTCAGATGATTCAAGCTTCGGGTTTGGTCAAAATAAATGGAAATAACCTCGTAGGTACCATCAGATTGGGTGACTTTGGAATGTCATTGAAATGGAGCAACATTGGCAATCTGCGAATGTTCCTTATTCAGGTAGGTTTATGTTGTTACATGTAACACATAGAGTATAATAATATGTAAAAAAATATTAAGTCGTCCAATCATAAATCATCATAAGTTCACGTTTTAATGTTACTTCTTATAACCTGTGTTTAAATCTCAATACGGTGAGATATGTGAATTTCTGTGTAAAACTTCTTTATGCTTTCAGTGGATAGTTGTTGAATCCTAAGACACATATGGTATGTTTGAATTGGCTTATTTGAGCTTATCTACCAACATAAGCACTTGTGTGATTGAGAGATTTTATGGAAACATCTTATGACATGTCCAGGAGCTGTTTTAAACTTATTTCAATAAGCTCTTTAAGATAGATTATGGAATCAGATTATAGCTTATATGAGAACAGTTTGATTTTTTAATATCTTTTGTTATAGAAATAGCTTATATATAAACACTTATATGATAAGTACTTATGTTACAAACGTTTAAATAAGTTTTTTATCCAAACATGACTATTGTGAATAAACTTATTAATTTTAAGATGTCTCATTGATGAAGGGTGTTTTATTCTTTTTTTCCTGCAGCCAGTTATGTGGACAATTATTGAAACAGTCTTCTTGCCATATGCAAATGCACATCTAAGTAAAGGTTTACCCTTGCCCATTATCCACGGTTTCACCTTACAAGACGCAGAGATAATCTTGTCATCGTCAAGAGTCGCAGTTTGTAGTGATGTATCATTTGCAGATTCAAACAAGCATTTCTTACAATCTCATTGAGTAGATAAAATGTGTTTTTTGATGCATTTGTAAATATTTGAAGATAGAAATCAAGATCATATCTTGACCAAAAAAAAGAAAGAAATCAAGATGATATGTCTCCTTGTGCTATTTTCTGTTATTTGTTAATTTTTTTAGGGAATGAGGGGCAACCATCATGCCTAGATCTAGATGTATAAAATACAGGCATTAATACAATTACTTGCTGCCATGAATTCTCATGTAATTGGAGAGTTTAGTCATGAACAATATACCTTAGTCGCACATCTGAATTGGTTTAAATTTTGGTTTACATTCAATATTCAAGATACTAAAAAATAAAAAAAAATAAAAAAAAAACTAGACTGTGGTTATTGTCTAAAAAAAACTTTGGTTTGGATATTGGTTTCTTTCTTTAAAAACTTAAACAAGTGCATTAAACATTTTTATAATTTGATTTCTCTAAAGTCTAAAATGAGTTTACCTTAAAATGAATTTGATTTTCCACGTTGAGGCAATTGCAAAGGTGCGAACTACACTTTGTAGCTTCTTGTTATTATTGTAAAAATGGATGTGAATCCAAACACAAGCTTAGTCGTCATCAATACCAGCAACATTCCCCACATTTTTACATGAATGACATCACACTTACTGTTTTGAATCGGCTACAAAGCCTAAATAAGACTAGCACACAACGGTGATGGAGCAGGTTCAACTCCATGTGGAACACCGCACTGGAGCATGCCTCAGCCCATCTAAGCCGTTGAGGCAATCTCTAACCGCCTCTTGCAGAGGTGCCACATTTTACGGAGACGGTTATTCTCGTACACGTCTATACAAGGGCGACATAGTGTCACCCTAAGGTATGATTCATTTTTACCTCATTTTGCACATATTCACTTCATTCTCATGCTGACTTGATCGTCATAGTGCTAACGTGCTTGCAGACACAAGCCTCCTTCGCCATGAAGACCACCGAAGGATCAACATCCACCGCAACAGATCAATCTTCAGTGGACAGATCACTTATACGGTGAATACCCCCTTAACCCATCAACCATCAGGATCACATAATAGCCTCCACAATTAGCATTCTTCATGTCTAGTTTGCTAGTTCCACTATAGTTGAGTTTTACCCATTTCTTAGGAGGAAGCTTCCATTGCACAAATATTGCGCAATCATCACAACACTCAACTTGTTGTAAAGTACACACACTTTATTTGGATGAACATGTCTTTCAAATGCTCACATTTGTTGTTACAACACTGTCAAATAATACTTTCTTAAAAACAAAAAACTGTCAAATGGTACTAATATAATTGATATTCAGCTTAATTGTACCAAATTTATCCTCTGCAAGTCTGACAGAAGAAAGTGATCTTGAACAAACCTTCAAAACTAAATCAGGAGACCATGAAAGTCGTGTCCCATGGGTTGCCATGAACACTTTTCATATGCTAATTGATTAGCAAAATGAACGTTTTCATGTGTTACCTTCTTATTTAAAAAAAAAATAATTTACAGCCATAATGTCATAAATATTTTTAGAGTCAAAAACATTATTTCATTAAAAAAGAAATATTTTGTTTAAAAAAACAATTTAAAAAGACAAGACAAAACTACGTTGGACTAGAGTTAACCTTATCTTCCCCCACAACACAACACAACCATCATCATTCATCACTGTCTCAGGACAGTTCGCAAAACCCACTCTAAACCCTTTCCTTCATCCTCTCAAATCCATGGCAACTCTTCCACCTCGCCATTTCACCACACAAATGCAAATCCCTCTCACAAACCCCACCTTCAAACCCCCACAAATTTTCCCATTTCACCACACAATTCCCTCTCCAAAACAACAACTTTCCATCCCAACCCACATCACCAATTCCATTAAAGGATCAGGTTATTTATCGGAAATAAGCAAAGCAATCGATTATGAAGAACAGTACCGTGTTGCAAAATCACAGGTTCAACGTAAAGGTTTGGACTTGGAAGGATATTCAATTGAAGGAGTTTCAATTGGCGGACATGAGACTTGTATTATTATTCCTGAGTTTAAATGTGCTTTTGATATTGGAAGATGTCCCACTAGAGCTATTCATCAGAATTTTGTTTTTATTACTCATGCTCATCTTGATCACATTGTAAGTTTAATTTCCCAACTTTTTGTAACTACCAATAATGTTTTCATTTGTGATTATATTTTTGACTAATTTGAGTTATCTAGTGTTGTACGAGTGTCGGACATTGAGACACAGCTAATCTGACGAGTGTTTGTGTTTTTTGTCCAGACTCGTTGAATAATTGTTGTATCTAGTCTATGTTATAAACCATGCATATTAGTTATTATATGAATCTAGAAAAATAATTTTGCTTATATTTGAGACTGGAGGGGGTATTCAGTATTGTCAAATAGGGTAGCAGGATTTTAATTAATATACTACTATTGTTCCTTGATATGTGAATTAGTACAAAGTGTTGTCAAATAGCGGCTATAGGAGTGTTATAGCATTGTAGCATAGAGGAATATGAAAAAAAAACTATTTTTTTCTTTCTGGGATTTGTATTTTGTAATTGACAATTTTTAAATATAACATGTACTAGTAGGATTTTAAATAAAGGTCAGTGAGAACAATTTTTTATGTTGTTGAAACTGCAATGCGACGTCAAGTGCTGCATCCTCAGTTGCATTTGACCAGGATTCTCTGTGATAGCATGCTATCTGAATATATTTAAGTGAGATAGCTTCTCAAAAGATTATGATAGAGAAGTTAACTTTATTATAATTGTGTTAATATTAGGGGAAAAGGTTAGTTGCATATGCCATGCTTTATCAAAAACATACTGAGAGTGAAAAAAACTAAGACTTGGATACAAATCTTAAGTTTTAGATTAAATAATAAGAGTGAAAAACTTAAGTCATTGAAGCTAATTTTGACTTAGATGAATAAAGGAGGGAAATGTAGCTTATATGTAGTACATCTTGTTGAAATATGCGTAGATGTTAGAGGTTCTGAAGAAATTAAGGTGTAGAAGCTAACTTCAACTTATGCAAGAAATTTTGTAGTTATCATTTATTGGATAATTCTTTTAACACTTAGTTTCAGAAGTTTTTCTAGGGAAGTTTATCCAAACTGTCTCTATGTTGATTATTGATGAAAATTCGTGTGGAAAGGCCTATAGTAGACCCACAGTGTATGAATCCTGCTACAGCGAGAACTCTATAGCAGCAGATTTCTCTATTTTTATTGATTGAAATGTCAAATTCATAATAGATTCTTATCGATCTTGGTAAAGAAAGTAACTATTTCTACTATATTTTGTAGTTGTAAAAAGATTCAACATTGATAGCTTATCATATCAAGTACAACTCAGATAATCTAATGCTGGCCTTTCTTTTCAGTTTTCAAATTCTTAATCTCAGTGTATTGTTGTAAATGTTGTTTGCCATCTTAGTACTTTTTTTTTCCGTGAGTTTTAGCATTCTATGTCTCTTTGTATGACTGATGAGTGTAAATTTAATATAAGCTCGTGATGATTTTGAATGATTTAGGGAGGGCTGCCAATGTATATAGGAAGTCGTGGTTTATATAATTTGAAGCCTCCCACAGTATTTGTACCTCCTTGCATCAAAGACGATGTTGAGAAACTGCTTGACGTTCACAAGACATTGGGCCAAGTTGAACTAAATTGTGAATTGGTTGCTTTGGATGTCGGTATGTGTCAGTTGTCTTTCTTTGGTGGTCAGGGGTTATCTTTGAGGAAATGATTTGTCAATTTTCATTTCAGGGGAGACATATGAAATACGGAATGACCTTGTTGTTCGACCATTCAGAACACAACATGTTATACCAAGCCAGGTATCAATATTTGAACATACCTTCTCGTGCAAAAACATTTTCAAACAAAGTTCATGGCCCAAATTAGCGGTTTTGGGCTACAATTGTATTTTCATCTTTAGTATTTTCTTGTGATGCTAGATACTTTCAGTCAGAAATTTTGTTAAGAAATTTCATCCTCGTGTTTTGGCCATGAAACATATGCTTGTTTTTTGTTTTTCTTTTAAATTTAAGTTGTGTATTTGGTATACTTTTCTGTACTCTTTACTTATATAATCTGATATATTTTTGAATTTTTTAAAATATATATGACAAAAATAAAGAGAGTTAGTGACCTCCTAAAACCTATCTTTTCCGTTTGGGATTTGGATGCATGAGAAATGGTAAAACTTTGGATGTATGTGTAATGTTAAAACTTTGAGCCATGTATGTGACAATGGATATGTTGTCAAATGGGTGCTGCGGCAGATATTTCTAATTTATAACCACCATTGGCAATTTGTGAAGAGATGCCCACCATACCAGCGCCATAGACTGGGTGTGTGTTATACAGCGGATTTTTGGCCTTCTGCCATTGACAACAACATAGTGCTTTGCAGATCTCTTGGCTACATGAATCATAATGCAAACCTGGTTATGTTTTGCAGGGTTATATAGTCTACTCAATCAGGAAAAAGCTGAGGAAACAATACAGTCACCTGAACGGGAAACAAATTGAGAAACTAAAAAAGTCAGGTGTTCAGGTCTGTAATATCGCAAACTCAATTCTGATTTGAATTTGTTATCTTTATTTTTAATGAACTCTTGTTTCTAGATTACAGACACTATATTATCTCCTGAGGTAGCCTTCACTGGGGATACAACATCAGATTTTATGCTTGACCCACTTAATGCCGATGCATTGAGAGCAAAAGTTCTTATAACCGAGGTACAACACATCTTTTAATAGAATTGTTACAATATTGACTGAGTTTAGCGTACTTAGAGTCGCAACATGATCACCTGAAATCCATAGAAATAGATGTTAAGAAATCAAGTATGGGGAAACATCTTAAAATATATCACAATGTAAGAAGTTATAGAAAACAGCCTTCAAGTTTTTCTCATTTGACAAATTAAACATATTTATAATTTAACATTTTCTCTCAAGTTGGAGACTTGTCTTTTAAGCAGCTCATGTATACCAGTTGACGTTGTTGGAGTTGTTGTCGTGTGACTAAAATGTTATGACCATGATTTCTTACTTCCTCCCTATTCCTCTCTATTTCTATCATTGTTTGATTGATTCAATTGTTGAAACTATTATAACAGGCAACTTTCCTAGATGATTCAACCACAGTAGAGCATGCACGCCAACATGGTCATACCCATATATCTGAGGTAACATGACGTCTTTCATTATTTTATGGCAACTTTGTAGACAAAATCAAGGCGCACGAGGATGAACTTTTGCCTCTCTCATGCACGCCCTTCCTCGTTTTACTCAAGTGTCTATATTCAATTTAAAGCTATATCTTATTATCAACAGCTTTTTGTTGCCACCTAAAGTTTTTACATTATAGTAACTAAGTATATAGCTGATTATCGTTATTATGATTATGACATACTGTGTATGAATTGATCTCATGCCATTTCAAGATAAAAAACCTAGAACTTCATGCACACTCTAACAATTTCACGCTTCCTGATGTTGTAAACATGTTTAATTATGTAGCTCATTGAAAATGCTCAGTGGATTCGCAACAAAACAGTTCTGCTGACTCATTTTTCATCAAGATACAATATAGAGGTACTGTTATAGTTTTCTTTCAATAGTAATTCTATAGACTTGCATCCCTCAAATGGGTCATATGTGCATGATACTATTTAGATGTAAAACTCTTGGCGGGGGCATAACCAATGTTGTCAAACAGCGGCTATAGGGAAGCTGTATTGCTATTGCGCAATGGATTTTGAACAAATTGTTATTGTTCCGCAATGCACTATTTTGAACAAATTGCTATTATAACACCATAGTATAGCAGAATTTGAACAAATTGTTATTTTTTTTCGTTCCACGATTGACATTGGGCATAACCATTAACCTCTAGTAGCACCACACTAATTTTGCATTTTGCAATGATGTTAAGTGCTTTTTTAACAAATCAGTGAATAAAATAAGCACTTTAACTGCAGGATATTCGTCAAGCTGCATCAGAATTGCAGTCTAAGACTTCAGCAAAAGTGGTTCCACTTACAGAAGGCTTCAAATCACAGTACACATAGGTTTTCAAAGTCGACACAAGTTGCACCATTATCCGTGTTCAATGAGCACCTAGAGAAAGAATGTAACCAGTTTATGAAAAAGAATGTTACTAATTTCATTGTTTCTTGTAAACTAGTGAATTGTAACTGTAATGTAATTACAATTAGTTCAGCGCTAGAGATGTTATCTAAATTTAGATGAATTTGGTCCAAAACAATGATTTAGACCTAAATAGGTTTTTTTATTTTATTTTTAAGAAAAGATGTTTATATCATTTCATTTATAATAATATCGTTAATACAATGGGGTATATTAAAATAAATAATGCGACTAGCTGATAATGCAGCCACTCTTGCTAGAGCATGAACTACTTCATTTGCTTGTTGCATGTTGAATTTGACCCGAGAGTTTGTAAACTTGGAATTAAAAAGCCTTTTGCACTCTGTAGTAATATGTTCGAACTCTGAAACATCGAACAAGTTGGAGTGAAAAGCATCATTTTTTGTTTTGGAGTCCACCATGAAATCGACATTATCCATCTGCCTGTCGCTTGACATTATCCATATGCATGTCGCTTAACCACTCTAGCCCGTAGAACAACCCCAAAGCTTCCCCCATAGAGATGGGACATAAGGTTGATAGGCTCATAGTTTTGGCCAGCACAAAAGCTCCATCATCATGCACACACATACCAATACATGTACAATTCTAAACATGTGAAAAAGAAGCATCTATATTGCATTTCATTCTACCTTGTTGTGGTCGCTGTCAATGTGCACCAACTGCTGCACCTGAGGAGGAAGACAATGGAATCGTGCTCCCTGCTTGCAGGCCCGGAGGAGCATGCTGTTGGGTGTTACCGCTTTGAGAGATATTAGCATATTGTTATAAGGTGGTGTGCTCGATCCACAACATTTGCTAATATCTAAATAGGTTATATTCCTCAAGATATTATTTGTAGCTAAATTAAACATTATGTTAGAGATTTTTTTTAATGGTAAATGTTAATAGTGATTAATTTGTTTCTCCTTCGCCTCGGGTTTAAATACAGTGAAGGTGAGAAAAACACAAGAAAGGGGGGTTGAATTGTGTTTTGAAAAATTCTTCGTTTCTCCTAAACAACTGAATACACTGATCAGAAGCTAAGTGAGACAGCTTCTGAAGTGATGATCAGAATCTAAATGCAGCGGAAAAAACAGAGAGAGAGAAGAAGAACGACACAAAGCAATTATACTGGTTCCTTCCACAATCCGGAAGTAGTTCAGTCCCCCTTGCACTTCCAAGGAGATTTCACTAAGAGTAATATCTGATTACAATTGCTCAAGCACACAAGCAAGAGACTTCCTTTGCTCAAGCACACAAGCAAGAGACTTCCTTTGCTCAAGCACACAAGCAAGAGACTTCCTAACTAAACAAAATTACACAGAAAATTGTTTAAGGTTGAACACTTGATATACAATCAGAGGTGCTCACAATACAAATCAGATACAGACTCAATGGACTTAAGAATTTCTAAGATATGACTATAAGACAAAGAAATTCTAAGTGAATGCAGAACAATTTCAGCAGAGGTTTGGTACTTGTAAAAATGTTATGAGTCTTTCGTTCAGCGTTCATGCATTACCAAATCTCTAGGTCTTCACTCCTTTATATAGAGGTGTGAAAGAGACGTTGTGAAATTGCCAGCACACCAAAGAGTCGTTGTTGAAGCTTGATCTTTCACCAATGATCTTTTGCTTGATTTGGTTGTTGTCCTATGAAGAACAAATTTGAAATCCATTCCTTATCCAAGGAAACATCTATGCAGGCGTAACCGTATTCTGGAGCTGTTTTCTTTTCTTGTAGCGTGGACACAAAACAGAGTAGTGGAGAACGTGGTTGTACAATTCGTACAAAGTACAATGTCAACGCTTTCGTCCAAATTGCAAGCACAAGCCTTCAAACACCTTTGAAATGACCGTTGCAAAATTCCACTAATCCTTTGTTTGTGTTTTCGAATCCAATAGACAGCTTTTGCATTGATAATTCTTCAATTCTTGAATCTTTTGCAAATCCAGTTGAGATTCAGCTTCTGGTGAAATAGCTTCTGATGAGGCAGCTTCTGATGATGCAGCTTCTGATGATATGACTTCTGCAGCTTCTGATGATGCAGCTTCTGATGATATGACTTCTGGACTTCTTGTCTTCAGGAGCACTATCCTTACTTCAGAAGCGACTTAACTTCAGGAGCGCTTTTTCTCTTCAGTAACAAGTTGCCTTCAGGAGCGTCCAAGCTTCAAATTTTTGTTGTTTCCTTTGCTCTTTATTTGCTCATTCAGAACCAATGATGATGTAACTTTATAGTTATGGTCCTGTACACTTGAACAAATATTAGCTAGTCCAATTTACAATTTTTAATACCTTGTTATCATCAAAACTCTTTAAGGTTCATTGTTAAACACATTTTGTTCCAACAATCTCCCCCTTTTTGATGATGACAAACAAAAGTATTTAAAATTGATCAATTGTTGTTAATCTAATTAACAAGTTGACTTTGGGGTTCTGAGGTTTGTAAGCTCAGAGTCTGAGGTTTGTAAGCTCAAACTCCCCCTGAGTCTGATAGTCTTTAAGGTGAGGTTTGTAAGCTCCCCCTAATTTCTATCCAGGTTAATTAAATTCATTTTTCGCACAAAAAAAAATTATCAGAGCTTTTAAAAAAAAATGAATCATTGAAAGAATTAACTTATAGATAAGAAGAATGGTTCAATTAATTTTACTTGAATTTTGATACTTCTTCGTTCGTTCATAGCTTATACCAATAAGGTAAAAAAAATGATAGAAGTTTTTCAAAAATTTCAAATGTCATTAATGGGGCTCAGAGCCTTTAAATACTTGTCACATATACTCCCCCTTTTGTCATTATCAAAAAAAGATAAAAAAACATAAAAGACAAAAAGATTTGAGAAAAACTCAAACAAAAGAGAGTATACAAGAAATTAATTAAATAAAACAGACCAAAATATATGAACATGAATATCCAATTATCAGAAGCAGCTAAGCAGTCAGAAGCAGTAAGCATTCAGAAGCATAAAAATAAAACAAGATGGTTTCAGAAGCAAGGACTAAGAATTTGAAAACAAACAACAAACAAAAATAACACAAAGGTGTGCAACTAAGGATTGGTTTGTTGTTGTTTCTTCATCTCCTCCATTTCTTCAATTTTCTTTTGCAACAGTTCTTCAAGCTGTTGTTGCCTCTGGAGAAGAGCTTGTTCCCTTTCTCTAGCTTCTTGTTGCTGCTGTGCCATTTGTTTCTTCAGAAGCTTACACAACCTTGCTTCTCTGGTTAAGTAATCTGTTTCTAAGAAGAAAGGCTGGTTTGCCAGGAGCAGTGTAGAACTTCTTACTCTGAGACTCTGATTCAAATGCTCCATTAGCCTTCTGACTGAAGCCTGCTTGACTCTGATGCATTTAGCCTTGATATCTTCAATAAGCTCAGCTGCCCGGTTCTGAAGAGATGCCCAGGAGTCTTCATATGCACTTGTGAGATCAATTGTCCTTCTTTGATCCACCAGATTATGCAATTGACTAAGGATTGTCAGAAGCTCAGAATTAATATATCCAGATTCCAGGATGTTTGTGGGTGGTTGTTCAAGGGTTTCAAGATCAGAATCACTGATTTCCAAATCTTGAACAGGGTTAGGAACTGGAATGGTAAAGTGTGTTTGTATGTTTGAAGATGAAGGCTGGTCAGAAGCAATGTGTGTGGTAGAGGTTGAGGCTTGAACATTGACTTGAGAGATGTCAACATCCATAGGAGTTGGTTCTGGGGAGTGTTCAATTTCAGTTGGTGGTTGTTGTGGTGAAGTTGATGTTTGAGTGTTGAGTTGGGGGTCAATGGTAGCTATTGGTGATTGTGGGGGTGTTGTGGGTTTATGTGGTTCAGGTGTGTGTTGATGGGGGTTTTCTGAAACAACATTTTCAGAAGCAGCTGCTTCTGGAGTTGTTTCAGAGGCTTTTTCTGAGGTAGATTTGTCTATAGGTAACTCACCTGAGTAGTGGAGAGCAAGATTGTCTAAGACAGAAGTGTCTTCTTCTTGCTCAGTTGCTTGTGGTGAAAGGGGTGAAATGGGGGTAGAGGTGACTGGAATCTGGATTACCTCAACTGCAGGGTCAGCTTCAGAAGTGATCTTCTGTGGACCAGCAGCTTGAGGAACTACTTCTGAAGTTCCATCTTCTGGAGCATCCTCCATCATAATCATCATTTCTTCTTCCTCGTTGTCTTCAGTAGACTTACCAGCAATGGCTCTTACTTCAGCCAATTTCTCTTTGAAGTACCTATCACAATCTTCCATACCCAGAGCCTTGAGCTTTTCATCTCTTTGATGAATGTATTGTGCTTTTAGTTCCTTTTTATCTGATATAAGATCAGAAGCACATTCATCTGCCATCCTTTTCCTTATTGGAGTCATCTCAACCATAGGACTCACAAGTTGAAGGGGAGCCTTCTTCTTCTTTAGCTTGGGATCAGCCTCTTCTTTCTCTATTTCTTCAAGAGCTTCTTGCAGCTGCTCTTCAGTGATTACTAAATCTGCCTTACCTTTTCTTCTTTTCTGAGGAATAGAAGCAGCACCAACCTTCTGCATCTTTCCTTTATCCTTGATAGAAACAGGTTTAGCTTCAGACTTAGCAACTTTTTGCTTTTCAGATTTAGCAATAGCAGCTTCTGACTCAGTACTAGTTCTGGCCCTCTTTCCTTTAGTAGGAGCAGCATCAGATTCTGAACTAGTTCTGGCCCTCTTCCCTTTAGGTGCATCAGAAACAGCAGCTTCTGACACAGCAACTGCCTTGGCCTTCTTGCCTTTCCCTTTAGCAAGAGCAGCTTCCTCCTGAGAACTTGCATCATCCTCCAAGACGTACTCAGCTACTAATCTAGCTAAGTGTTCAGGATTACTTTCCTTAACTAAGGAAGGAAAGTCCCTGATAATCTCAGATTCTTCTGTGGTCATCTCCAACCACTTTTCATCTTTAGGAGCTGTCTTGAAAAAGTGCATTGAATGCAAAGTCTTGCTACTGATAGTCTTTTCTGCAGTAGAAACTTCGAAGCATTTATCAGAAGCATCCCTTGTTCTTCTCAATAAATCCAGCACTCTCCCTTGATAAAAGATCTCAGAGAGCAATCTTCCATAGGGCACTTGTTTCCTTCCTTTGACTGTGCCTTCATTAATAGCCCAGCAGAGATGATCCAATACATATCTTGGGAAGTTTATCTTTTCCAGATTGGTCATGAAATAGATTGCTAGCTTCTGTTGGTTGTTGGGTTGATCAGACCCACCTGCTCTTTGAAAGAAGCAATCGTTACTGAATTTCACCAACATTCTGTTGTGAATCTCCATTTCAGAAGGCTTAGCATCTTTGTTACCACCCAGAAGAGTGTTGTAGTAGTTTTGCAGCAGGACATCATCCTTTTTAACTATTTCTTGAAATCTTCCTTTTGCATCCATTCTACAAGCTTTAGCAATTATCTCCTCTGTGATGATTACGGGAATACCCATCACTTCAGACCTTATCTCAAGGCTACTGAAGGAAGTGGGATTCAACTCAATCTCCTTCTTTCCTTTCTTCGACCCAGCTGGTTTATCTGCTGTCTTCACAGGCTTTCTATTGACGATTTCAGCCCTTAACCAGAAATCTTTGACCAAGTTCACATACGTTGGCCCATTTAGCATGTTGAAGTATCCAGACAGTTTCTGAGTTTCTACATAGCCTTCCATGTCCACTTCGTACTTCTTGAGTGAAGTGAAGTCCATTGGCGATTCTACTTGGACGATTAAGGATTTCCATGGAATATCCATAGTCGTTTCTTTGTAGATGGACCCAGATTCTGATACGCTTTGCTTGTTTGATGTAGATTCTGAAACTTTTTAGGGTTCTAAGGTTGAGAGAATGCGCTTACTTCGCAAGAGGTTTGAGAGCAAATGTGTTTGTTGTGAGTGAGTAGTGTGTGAATTGTCAAAGTGTTAAAAGTAAAACGATTGCAATTCAAAAGAGACAAACAAACATAACATTAATGACAAAATTGGGGGCGCGTGAAAAGTACTTTCAAAGCTATTAAATCATCATTGCCCTTTTAGTTATACACCAACACATACAGGCCACGTAAGAAGTTCACAGAGTAACTACCAAGTTAGTGGGCCAGAAGTTACTTTTTAAAAGGTAACTTCCAACGTTTCCACTAATTCAACTATTCAGAAGCAACAAATCCAGCTTCTGGACTTCAGATGCTGACGTCATCATCAGAAGCGAGTTTTCCTCAGAACCTCAATAAAGAGCTTCTGATGGACTACCGCTTCTGAACTAACTTCAGAACCTAAAACCCTATTCAGGATCAAGCAAGCATTTAATCAGATACAAAGTGCATGTTCAAATTTTTCTTTATAAAATCAAATCTTTCAACAGTTAAAGGCTTAGTAAATATATCAGCCCATTGATTTTCAGTATCAATGAATTGTATATCTAAAATTCCTTTTTGAACATAATCTCTGATAAAATGGTGTTTGATTTCAATGTGCTTAGCTCTTGAATGCAAAATTGGATTTTTAGACAAACAAATAGCAGCAGTATTATCACAATAAATGGGAATACTGTTAGCAGTTATCTGATAATCTTCCAACTGATGTTTCATCCAAAGTAGTTGTGTACAACAACTTGCAGCTGAAATGTATTCTGCTTCTGCTGTAGACATAGCAATAGTTGTTTGTCTTTTGCTAGCCCAGGATATAAGATTATCACCCAGAAATTGACAGTTGCCACTGGTTGACTTTCTTTCAATCCTATCACCAGCATAATCAGCATCACAGAATCCAATTAGCTTATAATCTAAGGATTTCCTATAAACGAGTCCAAGATTAGTTATTCCCTTCAAATACCTGAAGATTCTCTTGACAGCAGTCATATGAGATTCTCTAGGATCTGATTGGAATCTTGCACACAAGCATACACTGAATAAAATATCTGGCCTAGATGCAGTGAGGTATAACAAAGAACCAATCATACCTCTATACAGCTTCTGATCTACTTTAGCTCCTTCATCTTCTTTGCTTAAGTTGCACGTAGGGTGCATTGGAGTGTTCATCACTTTACAATCTTCAAGTTTGAACTTCTTCAGAAGCTCCTTTGTGTACTTTGATTGATGAACATAGACTCCATCTTTGCATTGATTGATTTGAATGCCCAAGAAGAACTTCAGCTCTCCCATCATGCTCATTTCAAATTCATCCTGAATTAACTCAGAAAATTCCTTGCAAAGAGATGCATTAGTAGAACCAAATATTATATCATCAACATATATTTGCACAACAAGAATATCTTTCTCAAGGGTCCTTCTGAAGAGTGTAGTATCAACCTGTCCTCTTTTAAAATCATTTTTGATTAAGAAATTACTTAGTCTATCATACCAAGCTCTGGGAGCTTGTTTCAAGCCATATAGTGATTTCTTCAGTTTAAAAACATGGTCAGGATATTTAATATCCTCAAATCCAGGAGGTTGTTTGACATACACTTCTTCTTCTATGACACCATTTAGAAATGCACTCTTGACATCCATTTGATATAATATTATGCCATGATTAACTGCATAGGAAAGAAGTAACCTGATTGCTTCCAACCTTGCAACTGGAGCAAACGTTTCAGTGTAATCAATGCCTTCTTGTTGACTATACCCTTGTGCAACAAGCCTGGCTTTGTTTCTTGTTACTTCACCTTGCTCATTCAGCTTGTTTCTGAATACCCATTTTGTTCCAATAATGTTCTTGTGCTGAGGTTTGGGTACCAGATCCCACACATCATTTCTTTGAAATTGATTCAACTCTTCTTGCATAGCTAGGATCCATCCATCATCTGAAAGTGCTTCATCAACTGTTGTAGGTTCAATCATTGAGATTAGTCCAATCATTGACTCTTCTTGTCTGAAATGTGATCTTGTTCTTCTTGGACTATCTTTGTTTCCAATGATTAGCTCCTCAGGATGTGAAGACTTGTGTTTGAAAGTGTTTCTGGGAGGATCTTCTTGATGTGAGCCATCTTGTGCTCATCAGAAGCTGTTTCATCTTGCGCTTCTGATGTGGGTTCAGCTTCTGGACTATCTTCAGATTCAGCTATCTGATCAGGTTCTGGAGTAGCTTCAGGAACCTGTATCTCTGCCGAACTTCCACCTTGCTTTGAAGTTTTAACTTCAAGCTCCTTGTCATCAAATTTAACGTGCATAGATTCTTCAACACAAAGTGTTTCTGAATTATACACTCTGTATGCCTTTGACCTTTCAGAGTAACCTAAAAAGATTCCTCTTTGGGCATTGGCATCAAATTTCTTTAGGTAGAGCTTGTTGTTCAGAATGTAACATGTACATCCAAATTGATGAAAGTAAGAGATATTGGGTTTTCTTCCTTTAAAGAGTTCATATGCTGTTTTCTCCAAAATAGGTCTAATATAGATCCTGTTTTGAACATAGCATGTTGTATTCACTGCTTCTGCCCAAAAATGTTTTGGTAAATTGTTTTCATGAATCATGGTTCTGGCCATTTCTTGTAATGTTCTATTCTTTCTCTCTACAACCCCATTTTGTTGTGGTGTTCTAGGAGAAGAGAATTCATGGAAAATTCCATGTTTTTCACAAAAAGCTTCAAATGGCTCATTTTCAAATTCTCCACCATGATCACTTCTGATTTTCAAAATTTTTGATTCTTTTTCAGATTGAATTTGAGTGCAGAAGCTACTGAATACATCACACGCAACATCTTTACTCTTTATGAATTTCACCCAAGCCCATCTGCTGTAATCATCAACAATGACTAATCCATATCTACTTCCATATAAGCATGCAGTACTCACTGGTCCAAATAAATCAATATGGAGTAATTCTAAAGGTCTTGAGGTTGAAACAATGTCTTTGGTTTTAAAAGATGATTTCACAATTTTCCCTCTCTGACATGCACCACAGAGTGCATCTGAATGATAGTCAATGTCTGGTAGCTCTTTCACAAGTTGTAACTTACTAAGCTTAGAGATTAACCTCCAGTTAGCATGTCCCAACCTTCTGTGCCACATCCATTTCTTATCATTCACTGATAGTAGGCAAATCACCTTCTGATCAGCCAGTTCAGAAAAATTGATTTTATAGACATTGTCAACTCTCTTTCCCTTGAACACAATGGATTTGTCTTCCTTGTTGATTACTGTACAGTTGGATTTTTCAAAAAGCACATCATAACCATTATCACAAAATTGACTAATGCTCAAAAGGTTATGTTCAAGACCATCTACCAACCATACATTATTAATTGAGGTAGAGGAATTACCAATAGTTCCTGTACCTATGATCTTGCATGACTGGTTGCCTCCAAATTTCACATTTCCTCCCTCTTTCATTGTTAGGCTGAGGAACATGGACTTGTCTCCTGTCATGTGTCTTGAGCAACCGCTGTCTAGGTACCATGATCTTTGCTTTGGCACTGCTCTTAGACATACCTGCATCATTGACATTTTTAGTTTTAGGTACCCATTGTTCTATGGGTCCTGGAAGGTTAGTACTTAAGGCTTTACTCTTCACTTCTTGTACCTTGTGCTGTGAGTTGGGTTGCTTCTGATTAATCATCACCTTAGGTTTTGGTACTTCAGAAGCAGTAACTGTCTTCTTCTGAAACTTAGACTTCAGAACCCCAGATTTTGGTTTCACCAGACTCTGAGGAATAGGTTCTGATCTTTTCAGGATCCTCACCTTTGAAGTCTTGGAATCAGATTTGATCATAGCCTTTGACTTAGAGTTCTTTGGCTTTGAAATAACCTTAGCCTTAGAACTAGAAGCTTCAGGTTCTGATTGAACAACAGTTTCCAACTCAGCCCCTTCTGGTACAAAGAATGTTTTCAGACCTTCCTTGATGCATTCACAACAAGACTTTAGATTGGTTTTCTCAAGTTTCACCTCTGGAAAACCAATTCCTCTGCCATTGTTCTTGTAAATGCTATAAATCATAGAAGCTACTCTGCTTCTGTCAATGCCAGATATAATGAAATCTTCAAGAGCAATTTCATGATTACTTAAAGGTTTTTCATTACACTTTTCTTGTAGCTTCTGACATAAGAACCTGAGCTGATCTACATATGTTTTACACATGAAGTCAAAACCCCTAAGTCCTTGTTCAGAAGCTTTCAGATCCAATAAAGTTGATTTTTGCTGTTGTACCAAATCAGCATATTTTTCTTTTAAATCCTTCAACTCATTGGTTCTTACTTCAAAATGTGTAAGAAGTTCTTTAAGTGACTCAACAAGTTCATCTCTGGGAATTTTGGAATATACCTCGTTTTCATCTTCTGAGTCTGAATCTGATCCAGCTTCTGAAGTTGCTGTTGCTACCAACCCAACAGCTACCTTTGCATCTTCATCAGCTTCCTCTTTATCAGATCCAGATTCACTACCCAAATCATCCCAGGTTGCCATTAAACTCTGCTTAATCTGCTTCTTGAATTTGCTTGGTTTGAATGTAGACCTCTTTGATTTGTCCTTTGACTTTTCTCTTTGAAGATCAGGGCATTCAGCAATGAAGTGTCCAGGCTTCTTACAGTTGAAGCATCCCTTCTGATCTTCTTTCCTTGAGCTTCTGGAGTTACCCCTTTTGGCGAGAAACTTTCTGTTCTTCTTGGCCAGATATTGAAGTCTGTTTGAGAGCATGGCCATTTCAGCAGCATCTGATTCAGAATCTGAACTTGACTGTTCTTCCTCTTCAGATTCAACCACTCTGAGAGCTTTTGATGACTTGCCTTTGGATGGAAGAGCTATTGATTTACTCTTCTTAGTAGACTCATGTTCATTAAGACTTAACTCATGAACTTTGAGAGAACTAACAAGATCTTCGACACTTAAAGTGTTTAAATCTTTAGCTTCCTTAATGGCAGTCACCTTCGGTCTCCATCTGGCAGGTAAGCTTCTGAGAATCTTGCTTACATGATCAGAAGCAACATAGCTCTTCTTTAGAATATGTAGCCCAGAAACTAAGGTTTGAAACCTTGAGTACATCTCCTCAATAGTTTCATCATCTTTCATCTTGAATAACTCATACTGATGTACAAGCAGAAGAGCCTTTGCTTCTTTGACCTTCTTGCTCCCTTCATAATTTGAACAGAGAGAAGCAAACATAGCTTTAGCAGTGGATTTGTCACTCATTTTCATGTACTCCGCTTTGGGTATGGCAGTGACAAGAGCTCCTCTGATAATATGATGCTTCTTGTAGAGTTTCCTCAGTTCTGGAGTATGTTTCTTTCTATCCACAGCAGCTCCTTCTTCATCAAGGACTAAATCACCAACACCATCTTCCAGAATATCCCATAATTCTTCATCTAGGCTCATGATGTAACTGTAAAAATTGGTCTTCCACCAAGAGAACTCTTCAGCATCTCCATTGAACTTTGGAACTTTTCCAACACTGGTTTTCTTACTATCACTATAATCATGTGAGACATTTTTATAGCTAGTATCACTAGAACCAGAACCATTAGGAGGAGGAGTAGTCATGTTTTTCTCAGATCTTTGACTGTTGCACGGTTAAGTGTTACACAACAGACCAAGGCTCTAGATACCAATTGAAGGTGAAAAAACACAAGAAGGGGGGGTTGAATTGTGTTTTGAAAAATTCTTCGTTTCTCCTAAACAACTGAATACACTGATCAGAAGCTAAGTGAGACAGTTTCTGAAGTGATGATCAGAATCTAAATGCAGCGGAAAAAACAGAGAGAGAGAAGAAGAACGACACAAAGCAATTATACTGGTTCCTTCCACAATCCGGAAGTAGTCCAGTCCCCCTTGCACTTCCAAGGAGATTTCACTAAGAGTAATATCTGATTACAATTGCTCAAGCACACAAGCAAGAGACTTCCTTTGCTCAAGCACACAAGCAAGAGACTTCCTTTGCTCAAGCACACAAGCAAGAGACTTCCTAACTAAACAAAATTACACAGAAAATTGTTTAAGGTTGAACACTTGATATACAATCAGAGGTGCTCACAATACAAATCAGATACAAACTCAATGGACTTAAGAATTTCTAAGATATGACTATAAGACAAAGAAATTCTAAGTGAATGCAGAACAATTTCAGCAGAGGTTTGATACTTGTAAAAATGTTATGAGTCTTTCGTTCAGCGTTCATGCATTACCAAATCTCTAGGTCTTCACTCCTTTATATAGAGGTGTGAAAGAGACGTTGTGAAATTGCCAGCACACCAAAGAGTCGTTGTTGAAGCTTGATCTTTCACCAATGATCTTTTGCTTGATTTGGTTGTTGTCCTATGAAGAACAAATTTGAAATCCATTCCTTATCCAAGGAAACATCTATGCAGGCGTAACCGTATTCTGGAGCTGTTTTCTTGTCTTGTAGCGTGGACACAAAACAGAGTAGTGGAGAACGTGGTTGTACAATTCGTACAAAGTACAATGTCAACGCTTTCGTCCAAATTGCAAGCACAAGCCTTCAAACACCTTTGAAATGACCGTTGCAAAATTCCACTAATCCTTTGTTTGTGTTTTCGAATCCAATAGACAGCTTTTGCATTGATAATTCTTCAATTCTTGAATCTTTTGCAAATCCAGTTGAGATTCAGCTTCTGGTGAAATAGCTTCTGATGAGGCAGCTTCTGATGATATGACTTCTGCAGCTTCTGATGATGCAGCTTCTGATGATATGACTTCTGGACTTCTTGTCTTCAGGAGCACTATCCTTACTTCAGAAGCGACTTAACTTCAGGAGCGCTTTTTCTCTTCAGTAACAAGTTGCCTTCAGGAGCGTCCAAGCTTCAAATTTTTGTTGTTTCCTTTGCTCTTTATTTGCTCATTCAGAACCAATGATGATGTAACTTTATAGTTATGGTCCTGTACACTTGAACAAATATTAGCTAGTCCAATTTACAATTTTTAATACCTTGTTATCATCAAAACTCTTTAAGGTTCATTGTTAAACACATTTTGTTCCAACATACAGGACCTCTAATCTTTATCCCTTAGCTCAAATTAGTTGAGAATATTATGTTAGAAATTGATTTCAGTCACATTGTCTGTATGATTCAAAAAAGATCCACTTCTTCCGGTCTTAGGTCTTTTGCTAATGAGGCCATTTCTCTTCATCTTTTTGGATGGAATATTTGTGTCACATATTTATCGTGAAACTAACACTTGTATGGATGCGTTTTGGCTCTGAGAGGTCATTCTGTTTGGCAAGTTTTTGATTTAGCCCATATTAGTCTTTTAGCATATTCTAATCGCTCGAGAGTATGTCGCCAGACCTTGTTCATTAGTTTTTCCATCCACCAAATAAATAAATAAATAAATAATCATTGTCCAAATTACCTAAGCACGTGCTTTAACAAATGAGGAAAACCCATATGATGACCTTACTTTATTGTCTACTAACATGTGTTTGCTTTCTTGAATAAAGACCACAATCTATCTTTATCATAATGAACATTAAACTTAAAATGCGAATAAAATTCTATCATGTATTGATAGAAGATCGACACTTATGTCAACATTTTACTAGTGTTTCACCACTTGTGGAATTAGGAACATGAGCTTTTATGGTGGGATAAACAACCCTCATAGCCGTGTCAAACAAATTGGTCAAACATGAGCAAGCATGTTCTAACGATCAACATATTTTTATAACATTGCATTTGACACTTTTAACTTCCTAAAACCAAAGGTTGTTGACCCTCTACATAGAATTCAAAAGGTCGTGCATAACAAAATGTCTCAAAGTCCATGAATATTGTGTTTACGATGATTAATTTTGTCATCTAAAAAAATTTAACGACACAACGTAATGTCTCCAATACCATAAATATTCATGTGTAATTTCCACGAAATAAAAATAAAATTAATCAAAATTGATTTGACTTAAGAATTATATTAGATTTGATTTAAACTTTAAATTAAAATGATATCAAACTTTATTTGTTTCAAATTTAAAAGCACATTGAGTGTTACACTAGTTTTGGTACAAAGTACAACACTAGATCTAGGAATATAAAAAACCATAGATCATTCACTCATTCACCTCTCACGTGCATAACCTAGAATCTTCAATCCCTTCAAATATTCAATCTTTTTTTTACTCACAATAACAAAAAACCCAAAAAACTAGGTTTCACCGTTTTTTCACTTCTTTCATTCATCTTTATCTCTATCTCTATAAATTACAATCACAATCAATCAATCAATTATAATTTCATTGACGATTGACGACACAAACCTTATTTCTCACTACCTCGTAAAACAACAAAACAAACCTCTTTCTTGATCCTCTTCAAAACCCTTTACTTTAATCTTCTAAAAATCTAATTTTTTTTCATCTGGGTCGTTCTTAAATCGTGAAAAGATTTTATTTTTAGCGTTGATTTGATTCAAAATCGTTGTTTCTTGATCTGGGTCGGTTTGATAATGAGGAAAAGAGAGAGGGAAAACCCTTGTGGGGTATGTGGGCACTATCACAAAGTTGAAGAAGGTGAAGTGTGTGGGATTTGTGGTCATAGTGTTCCGATTGGATCGGAGAAAACTTCGTTGCAAGTTAGTGCTTTTCCTTCTGTGATCTTGCCGGAGTTTCTTTACTTGGGAAGCTATGATAATGCTTCACGGTCTGAGCTTCTCAAAACTCAAGGGATTTCACGTATTCTCAATGTAAGGATGATGGTTTTTATATTTATGTTTCTTTGATTGATTGGATTGATGATTTAGATTCTGTTTATTTAATGATTGCTTTTTTGTGATGTTTATGATTGTTTTTTGATGTTTAGTTGTGAAATCATGCGTGTGTTGATTGGTTTAATGTGGTGTGATTGTGTTTGTGCATTTGGTTTGTTGTGTATTGTTTTAGATTTAGGGTTGTCAATTATGCATCATGGAAAATATGGTTTTATCAAATTTTGCTATGCCACCGTGCCATAATTGCTATTTGAAAATATTAATTTGTTCAAATTCCGCTACATAATGAGTTGCAACCAAATATGGTTTGTAATAGACATTATGACGTAACATGATCCATATAGCCGATCTCACTTAGTGGGATAAGGCTTGGTTGTTGTTGTAAATTCCGCTACACTAAGGAGTGTTTTGTTTTGGTTTTTTATATTATATTTCTTTGAATGATTGAATTGATAATTCAGATTGTGTTTATTCAATGGCCTTTTTATGATGATGATGTTTGTTTTTTGATTTTTGATTTTTGATTTTTTTTTATGAAATTATGGGTTTTTGATTGGTGTAATGTGGTGGGATTGTGTGTGTATTTGGATTGTTGTGCATTGTTTTAGATTTAGTGTCGTGAATTGTCGGTAGTGGAAAATATAGTTCGATCAAATTCTGCTAGCATGTTTTTTGATATTTTGTAGTGAATTTATGGGTTTCTTGATTGGTCTAATGTGGTGAGATTGCGTTTATGCATTTGGATTGTTGTGGATTGTTTTAAATTTAGTGTTGTCAACGGTGGATCCCGGAAAATCGAGTTTGATCAAATTCTGCTATATTTAATGTTGTTAACCGTGGATTGCGGAAAATAGAGTTTAATCAAATTATGCTATAGCCGCTACTTGACAACATTCTGTATTAAATTGTTTGCGAAATAGGGTTTGATTAAATTCTGCTATAGACGCTATTTAGCAACAAAAGGCCGCTATTTGACCACATTGATCATATCAAACCTCTAATTGACACAAATTTGTTCGGAGTGAGGTCCTACAATGTGGATTTTGTCAGTCATATTATCTCCTATGCTAGGGATCTTGTAAACTAATTTTTCTCACAAAAGGCACATTGTGAGGTTAATTTGGCCTACTAAATGTATATACAAGGATCAAGTACAAATGGGATTGATATTGTATCTTTGGTGAATCGATTTCTGTGTTGTCAAATAGCGGCCTTACTGTGCAGCTGAATTTGAACAGTCGCTTTTGTTCCACAATATACTATTTAGGACAATTTATTATTAACTAATGGCTATAACAGCGCTATCGCAATCTAGCTTAGCAAAATTTAAACAAACCTCTATTTTTTTGTGTTCTGCGATTGACAACACTGAAGTGGCTGGACTGGTTTAGGTATTTTGAGTGAAAAAAGAAATGGAACTTATAACTTAATTTCTGTCTGTGTTTGTTTGTGGGAAGAGAGTTATTTTGGATGGGTGGTGGTATAAAAAATAGAACAAATAAGTTAAATTCTATAATGGCGTTTTGGTGTGGTGTTCTTTCCACTCTGCATGTTATAGAAACTCTGTGTTTGAAAAGCTCTAACATTATTGTTCTTTGTGGAATTTGAATGATAATGGCCGCCTTATTTCTTTTGTTCCTTGGAAATTGTACTTGGAATCTGCTCATACAAACTTCTTGAGTGTTTATTTTGATATACCTTTGCATTTTCTTGAGTGTTTATTTTGATATACCTTTGCATTTCCTGTTTGTGCAGACTGTCCCTTCTTGTCAAAATCTCTACAAGAACTCATTTACCTATCACTGCCTCCCAGATGACAAAAGTTTCCAGTTTGAGGAAGCAAACCAGTTTCTGGGTATGTTCCTTCTTCTCTGCTCAAAATTTACATGTCTTGATCAATGCTAAAAGTGCTTTTATAACTTGTAGTTGTTTTACAATTTTTAAATAAGACATGCTGCTGAAACATCAGTTAGTATCTTCATTAGTTTTTTTATATGCTTTCAATTTTATTTAGCTACAATTGCAGCCATACGAGACATTGTTTTGGCAGATTTTAGGCTACCGTCATCCATAATTGATAGCATTGATCTTTAATAATGTATCTTATCGTTCACGATTTTCTTGTTCATGATTTAGAAACTAAGTGTCTCTTTTCTACACTGTTCTTTCACTGACTTCGCTAATTAAAAGTACTAATTAAATTAATTATTTCATTGTTGACTTCTCTAATTTTTGTCCAACATGTTTCTTCTATTTACACATGATAATGAAATCAAAACCAACGCTGCATTATTATTTTGCAGAGCAATGTGAGAGGGATAAGGAGCGTGTTCTGGTTCATTGCATGTCAGGAAAGAGTAGGTAAGATATTGCTCCAATATATATAACTGTAAGCATGGCAGTGACATTTGACACTAATTAGATTGAATTAGTTAGTGATGGTGCAAACAACATTAAAAGAATAATTATTATAGTTGACACCAGTCTTGCAAATTGGGATGCAGTGGCAATATTAGAGTTACATGTATATATTATAGTTCTCTCTGAGTTACATGTATATATCTCTGGTAGGTCCCCAGCTGTCGTGATTGGCTACCTGATGAAGTCTAGAGGATGGAGACTACCACAGAGTTATCAGTGGGTAAAGGAACGTAGACCTGCGGTTGAATTGTCTGAAGGTATGTTTGTTTCACTGTTTTCAGTTTTGCTTCAGATCTCAAGTTAACTCGTCAGATTTCGGTGTTAGTTGATTACAGATTTTTACTGGCCTAGTTGTTGAAAGGGTTTGATTCCTTTAAAGTGTGTAGTAAAAATCATCAAGGATTAATATTTCTTCAGCACATCTATGATTTGTCAATTAACATTACCCTCACTTTAGACGAGCCAAACCAGTTAAAATTTGTGTTTTAGCTGTGATTATTAAACTCCATCTTTCTGAATCCATCCATATTTTATTAATGTAGGTGCCCACCAGCAACTACAGGAGTACGAAAAAAAGCTATTTGGATCAGTGGGAAGCAGTCTGCAGCTGCCTGTTGTTTTCTCACCTGCAGAAGGGCCACATCTTAGCTTTGGCTTCCCAAAGACAAATGATATAGCTCCACTTCCTGCCTTCGGCTGCACTACAACTCCTTCAATTTTCTCTCGAGCACCCTCCGACATAGCTCCAACCAATTTCACATTCGGAGCCGGTCAGAATGTCACTGGAAGTAGTCCTTTTAATACAAATCCATCTAATCCTAATGTTACCGATATTCAGATGGATGGATCTTGATTCTCTGACCAGCAGCAGCACCTATGTGTGATTAAGCTACTTGACGATTTTTGGCTGTGTTAAGGTACACCAAGTTTGCCATGTTTCATGTCAAGGTGCTATAATCATAAGTGGAACTTGTCAATTCTATAGTTCTTTTTTCTCATTTTCATTTCAAATATTTTCTTAGTTATCAATCACTATGGTTGTAGTATTGAGTACAGCATGTTTTAGTGGCATTGTGCACTAAACATTATCCAGTTCTTTTATGCTACAAATTCTATTATAAAAGTATACAAATTTAGATCGTTTATTTCTTTTGCGAAATTTGGCCGCGGCAAGCGACTGCCACATTTTAAGCGTTTGTTTTAAAACATTGATTTCTGCGGTGGTGGAGAAGTGCGTCGGCTGACCATATGAGTTTTTTCTGGACACTTCTTCAGAATTGATTCCCTTGTCAAAGTTTTAGAAGAAAAAAATGTGTTTATTTTTTTTATTTATTTTGGTAGTGACATTATCTCCCAAGTTCAGGGTGTGTTTGGTTGTGTGAAGAAAATGAGAAGATAGAAAAAGGTGAGAGAGTGTGAAAAGAGAGAAATAGATGAGAAATAGAGTAGATTTGATGTGTTGTTTGATATAAGAGAAAGAAGAGAGAAATAGAAGAGAGAGAAGTGTTGATTATGTCTAAAAGTACAATAATGCCCCTGCTATTTTTTAAGAATAGACTAAAATTAAGTTAATCCTGTTTAGCTTAAATAAAATAAATGCACTACCAAAAAAAAACTTAAATAAAATAAATAATTCATTAAATTACTTAATACTTGATTTAGTTAACTAAATTAATCTCACTAATTACTAATTTAAATGATTTAAAATAATAGCTTTAACTATTAATTAATGAATTAACTTGTCTATAATTCTAGTTTTATATCAATCAGCTAACTATTTTTTTATTTCATTAAAACATTGCCTTACATCATCGTACAGGGAAGAAAGGAAAAAAAACCACCTCTCCTCAAATCTCAGTCACCCACCGTCCCACTCTCAACTCAATCCCTTTTCCTTTCCTAAAATCTCATCATCAACCATTGCCACCAAAAAGAAAGCTTTTGTTTCATCCATCTAATAGACAATAGATCTACTCTCACTCACAAATTTCACCCCAAAAAATCCAGCAACAATTGATTTCTCTAGATAACGTCATTATGTTCTTTCCTGCGTGCTTGTAAAAACCTCCATGGATCTTTACTTTAGCTTAGATCTATGTTCTATTTTGTGAAATACAATATCAATTTTAAAGGGTAGAAATGGAACATTGCTTCCTCCATCACATTTCTTCGCATCTGGGAGAGAACTAGAAAAAGTGTGGGTCCCCATAGGAATTTGGTCTCTCTTTGCTACTTCTCTGCTGTCCCAAACATGAGAAATGGTCTCTCTCTCCCTTATTTCTCTCTCAGCTATTTCTCTCGCAGCAATCTCTCTTGTTCCAAACACACCTTTAATGATGTTAAAAAGAGATATAATGAAGTTTGTATGGTAAATTAAAAAATTACTCCTCTATTTGCATACTGATCATTATTTTCCACAGTAGCACACAAGGTAAATTCCACCAAAAAAAAAAAAATACTGATCATTATTTTTTTGAATCAAGTACATTGATTAGGATAAAAAGTTTCACTGATCAATTATTCAATTCGATTTTGATTGAATTTTTAGCCTTATGGAGTAATTTTTTGGTACAATAGAGGAAAAAGTACAACTTCTATCCCTCGAAAATGACTAATCAATGTACTTTATTAAACGACCAAAAGATGTCAACGTTTTTTAATCTTGACTTGGTCAGATCTTAACTTTTAAAAATATGTGTAATGCTTGATGAGGAAAAGAACTCATAATTTCAAGGATTTTTTTTTTTACACTTCTCAAAGTACTCTTTGTTTATATTTAGTCAGATAATCTGGTTAAGATAATCAACTCCTTATCGGTTGGACAAATAATTGTTTTTTTTATTACTTTATTTATATTTAAAAGAGCTTTATTCTAAAAAATGAAGGGCAACAACTTTAGTATTTAAAATAGCTTTATTTTACAAAATGAAGGGCAAGAAAGAGAAATAAATCAGTTTTAGTAGTAAATTTTATTTAATTAAATTTATGAATGAATACTAGGGTGGATCTTCTCATGGACATAGGTGGGTTACAATCAACCCTGAATATTCAATTAATAATAGTCTTATATTGAAGGAACCTTTTTTTTTGACAGATTATATTGAAGGAACCTAAAATATCTAACAGTTAATATCGTATAATCATCTTGCATTTAACAACTTACTCACTTGCAACATCAATTTTCTGAAAATACAAGAATTTTTTTGCCTATTGTTAATTATTACAAATCACTCGGTGAGCTTAGCATTATTTTAAGATGGAAAATGATATATTGAGCGGAAAAAATCAAGCAAAATCATCCTGATGGAAAATGATATATTGAGCGAAAAAAAAATCAAGCGAAATCTTCCCGAGCCCATGGATTACGACTTTCAAGTGTTTTGATTGGCTAACCATTTACCCCACCCCCCTTTATTCCGGCCAGCAAAAATTTTTATTGGTTGAACTGAATTCGCTATGCAGTCGTGAGACAATTGCTCGCTATGTATAGCACTCTTCTTTTAAGATATGTAGTTTAATTGTTTGACGATCAATTTTGTGTTTATTACACAATATAATATGCGTATTTAATTTTATATGCTATAGTTTATTAGAGTGGCTCACTCGAGTTTTTTAGTCTAGCTCCACCACTGAATGAAACATAAATAGTTTTAATTTGCTTTAATTTACTTTCTTTGCAAAATGAAAGTATTTGATTAGCTATTAATTTAATGAACCGAAATTGAATAGTTTATTACTAAAATGCTTGAAGTCAAATAAACAACATTGATATTTAAACACTATAATTTTCCTACATCCATTCCATATCATATTTCATCTTTATTTCTCATCCTATCACATTATCAATCTATTACATTTATCACGTTTTTATTTTTTATTTCTTTTTATCTCATGATGTATACATCACAATAGGGTGTACACAACATTTTCCTCAAACAAAAGAAGGTGAGCAGATCCAATTCTATCAATTTGTTTGGATCTAAAATTAAAGTATTAAGTGAAAGTAAGATTATTAGAAATAACATCGCATAAATCAAACAAACCAGCTGAAAAGATTGGCCATGGAGCTCTATTTGGGACAAACCCTACCCAGCTGAAGTAATAAATAATATTCTTAGCCAAGTTAAACTATGACACAAGATCATGAACAGACCAACTGAATTGTATATAAGAGAAGAAGTGATAATTTTCCATTTAACAAAATTTATTAGTATGTCTTGCTCCACTAATTATTTTCTGCAGATCATACTTTACTCAATGCATACATATATTCTTTAAAATGGATGAGTACCGGTGTCCGATATGCATCTGATACCAATTCGTGTTGGATAGTTCCCGACATATACCCGGATCATATATTCCGTAACGATTTAAATTACCTTTATAACATGCTTTTCAAATCACTACCAAATAAGAAAGACTCAAATCTTATCCAGATATGATACATGTTTGATAGGTCTTATTAATTATAAGACACAAAATTATATGTTTTTGTGAGAAATTCAAAGTATATGAATGTATACTTATAAAGTTGGGAAAACATATGTAATTAACCATACTTGTTATGATCACAACTTTTTTTGGTGAATATATAAACTTCTTAGACAAAAATAAATGGAATTTAACTAAATTAAAATGAATTCTGCATAACAATAAAGATGGGAAACAAAAAACAAAACAAAAAAACATAACAAAAATGGAAATCTAAGATTTGCAACTAAATGCAACTGATTATTCTAACTAAACCCAACTCATCACTTGCAGATAAAAACCTCTCTTGAATCTTCAAACATCATCATCCAAACAAATCAATGTCCCAAAACATTAACATTGTTGTGTGCAACATCAGGAGAATCATCATGATCACCAACCATTCCTTCATGAATATGAGCTTTAATATGTTTCTTTGCAGATCTAAAAGTGTCATCAACATCAGAATACAATCCAAGAGAATCATCTTCATCTACGCATTCTTCACCTGCATCTGAATGTTTGCTGTTACATCCTGCAGGTGCTTCTTCATGTGCTTCAGTTACTTTCATGCACCAAAATGTTACAAGAAGCATTCCAAAACCAAACACAATCATTGTCTTTGCATTCATTGCCATATTGATATTGCTATTTGCTACTTTTTGTTTTTCACTACTTTTGTTGTGAATTAATGTTAGAGAATATGCTAGCTTGTTAGAAGAGTGAATGTTGAGAATTTAAAGAGTGTTTTGTTTACTATTTTTAGAGAAATTAAAGTTATGGTTAGGAACGTGTTTGCTTGTTAGACTAATTAGAACTAGTCTTAAGGTAATATCACTTGTAATAATAATTAAAAGAAATTATGTGTATATAAGATTTTGACTATAATGTAGGAATTTGGTTAAGGACTAAGATGTGAAAATTGGCTATTTTTAGTTACACGTGTAATGATAACTATAACTAGTTATTTGCAACTCTAGTAAAAATTACTCGAGTGCAGAAAAATTGGATCCTAAAAGAATTCAAATCATGTAGAAGGGTGCCACTTGTTACTCTTTTGACTAACATATAGTAGGTGTCCTGCCAGAAATTAAAATTTATAATTAGTTTCTCTTTGGCAAAATTTTATTATGATCGATAACTTTTTGTGATGAGTATATTAAATGTGCAAGACTGAGGTTGGTAACTTAATTTGTTTTAGCTAAAAAAATTTAAAAAAAATTATAGGTTCCGAGTTCAAATTCAAACGAAGGAGGTCACTTTCAAATTATTATATAATGTGTGTGGGTAGTAGTAGTCTATTTGAATTAGTAATTATGTTTTTTTAATGCATTTTGACATATTTAATGTATTGTGTTTTTTTACAGAAAATATTTAATGTATTGTGTTGTGTGCGAGAAATTTGATATAAAAACTAACTAGTAGGTAAATAAAAAGGCTAAAGTTAACTTGTGCCCTCAAGGCATATGTTAAGATACTCATTATAGAAATACACATATCAAAAGGCGTGCATTCAACTTCTTAAAAGTTGTTATATTGTGTTTTCCAATGCAAAATTGCTCTATTTAGGTTGCTTAACATGTGCCTTAAGGGCACAAGTTAACATGACCCAAACAAAAAATAGTGTGGTCTGCGTGGTAAGAAATTTGGGTTCCTTAAATATATGGTTGGATAGTTTTTAGTTGATCATAAATACAAATATAAATTACTTTGGTTTACACACATAAATGCTTTAAACACTTCAATAAAAAGAAAAAAGAAATTGAGTATTCTCATTTTACCTTTTTTTTAAAAAAAAAAACTTTATATAAGTGTTCCTAAATGCTTTAAATTTAGTCTTATGACTACGTCTTTATTCCATATGGCCATGCATCCTATCTTTCTTTTAATAATAGCTTATTCAATATTTTTTTTGATAGATAGACAAATTAAATATTGAAACTTACATATGGAGGTCAGAATTTGAACTTAGGTCACAACATTCAACCTTACAATTTTGGTATTTTTGTCAATTGAACTAGAACTTCTGAACTAATTTATTCAATATTAACGGTTCATACGTATAGAAATCCACCATCTATAAGAGAATACTATTAAATTAATGTGTTTTAAATTCTCAAGAAATCAATCTCCACGGTTGGTCGTAGAAATTACCCTAACAAAACAAAAACATATGACATCTAAATTCAATCACTAGAATCACTCTCTAGTCTCTACAGTTTGTCCAAACTCAGTCGTTATCTAAAATTAATTTATGAAGTTATAGCATCTTAATGAGTCTCTAATATTGGTCTCATTATTGTTACATCTAGACATCTAGTAAAGCAACAACGCAATAATTGGTATAAGTATAACAACAATAATCACAAATGTCATAATTTGTACCCCTTTATAAATGAATGAACATAGCAGTCGGACAGTTAGCATTTGATTGATAATCATATATACATCATTGTCATTGCTGTCTTATTTCAAAATTAAAGATAGAAAAATAAATCTGAAAAAAATAAAAATGAATTGAATTTGTATAAGGAAATATAACAATAGATTTCACTTGTAATTGAAAGAGTTGCAAGAACTAAGGCTGATTTTTCTTGGCTCTTGAAACAGCAAGGGGCAAATGCCGCCACCATCTCTTGACCGATCATCCCCAACTTACCTTTGGCAAGCTTTTGGCCTAACCTTTGTTGAGTTTTTGTCTAACCTGGATATTTTGAGTTGGCTCAAGCAAGGGCTTATTTCCTATAATGTTTTAAGATAATTTTGTAATCGTAAAATACAGTTTGATGTAAAAACTTGACTTTGTAACTACAAATGTCAAATCTCAACCAAAAGTAAAATGGTTAATAATACCGTTGTTTTTAATAATAATTTCTCCTCCCCCAAATTTTATATAAAAAAAAAAAAGAGTGATAACTTTTCATATTTTGCTATGTTAATTTTCTATACCTAATTCAATTCGTCCCAGTTCAAAACATCAATTTTAAAGGGGAAAGTAAGAAGTCCTATATTATTAGAGGGCACATGTATGCACACACATGTGTATTGCATCTCATCTCATTATAGGTCTTGAATGCGGGTTGTTTGATTTCACAATCTAGTCCCTAAATTATGCATGTGGTTTATAGACATAGAGTTAGGAATAATTAATTAACTTCGATTCAAGTTGCATTCAAAAATTGAGTATGAATTCTCTTCCCTTAGTCCCTCTCAAAATGAATTAGAGGTTTCTTTTTTTTTTTTTTTACAGTAAATTAGATGTTTTGGTATTTTTAAGTGTATAAAGCACATGTTTATTGATGACAACAATGATTCATTTATACACTAAAAAAATACAGATAGAGAAGAATTAAATAAACCATCAACTTAGTCTTGAAACCATCACTCTCTAATTGAGTCTTGTAACCAAAAAAAAAAAAAAAACCATCACTCTCTCTAATTGAGTCCAAAAAGTATATGAAATTTATCAATTTAATTAATATCTGCTATTAAGATGTTAGGGCATCTAAATTGACCAGTTTTTATAAACTTTAAGGGCTAAATGTGTATATTTTATATAGTTTAGGGGACTACTTAGGATATTTGTTTAGTTTTTGGACAAAATTAGTGAGAACGTGATAGTATAATAACTAAATTGATGGTTTATTCCTTGCCTCCGTCATCCTATTCTCCATTTCAATTTATAAATAGTGAGTTGTATTATAAGAAGAAAAATAAAAATTATCAAGACTTATAAGACTCGTTGAATATTTTATTTTAAAAGTCTTATCAAATATAAATGGCATTAAATATTTGTACACACTATATAAATGCATTTATAATGGCATACATATATAAAAATAGTTTAGAATTAATACATCTTAAAATTAATGATTTTTTTTTTTAAAATGTCAAAAATCCGAAATTTATCAGGCTGTCACATTGTCTACGTGGATGTGTTTGCTTGCATGGCTTCTGGAACTAGTTTCTCGTCTCCCTTACAAATAAGTAGATTTCAATTTATTAGGATTAGGATTGATGTCTCTGTTTTATGTTAGCTATTTGTTACTATAGCTTAATAGTGCTTATGGAACATGGGCTAGCACGAATCATAATCATAAATTGAATGAAGCAAATGATAACCATCAATTTCAACTAGTGGTTCTGAGGAAAAAGAAGAACAGGCAAAAGCTCCAGGCTGAAGTTAAACACGGGAATTATGCTACCAGGTGTAGGGTAGGTGCTCCCAAAAATTTACAACTAAAGATTTGATGTTTTTATCTATCTTTCTTGAGGATTTTGGTTTATATCCCTCCTATTTTGTACTTTTTTTATATGATTTGAGTGTTGCGGCGGGAATCCCCTCTGCACCCCATTTTTTGCTTAAAAAAATAATATTTAAGGAGTTAAAAACTATTAATGCTTAATCTCTTGAACCAACAATAACCGGGGATCCATTCCCATGTTATCCATTTATAGAAAACAAGGTTATAAAACCCAACTCGATCATGCAAAATACATTGAATTACACGACTGTTTATTTAGTATAATAACTAAATTTAATTTGATTCAGTCGTGTAATTCAACACAAGTATTGGATCTCAATGGTTAGAGCATTGGGTTATTTATTGAATTACACGACTGAATCAAATTAAATTGGATGACACTATTAGATAATTGAGTATGTAGATTAAATTTGTATGAATTGTAAACCGAATAAATTGGATAGGATATGTGACTTGGTCACTAAAATATGACATCTACAAAATGAAAAACAATCCAACAAACTAACTTGATTTCATACCTCAAATTCAAATCTAAAATCATAGTCAAAATATAACTCATTAGTAAATCCAGATAAATTCTAATTGCCACACAAACTCAAATCAACACTAGAACATGGTCTATTTAGTTAATGTTGTTTGAATTTCCGGCTCTCTTTCTCCATCAAAGAACTCAGCATATGCCCCTGAAGTTTCTCCATAAAAAACATCGTTACTATGATCCATGTTTTCAGCATTATTGTGTTGAGCATCATCATCCTCATCCAAATTTATTCCATCTATAATAACATCAATATAAATCAAGATTTGCAATTGATATGTAGTCATAAAGTAAAGAATGAAAATTTAAATTTTTAAATACTTTTTAAGTAAAGGAACAAATACCAATATTACTTGAAATAGGTTGGATGGTCGTATTGGCAAGATTGTTGTGAAATAAGTTTACCTTCTCACTAGTTAAGAATGGTGGTGTGAAACCCACTTGGGTTGGCCTAATGATATTGACTTGGGACCTGAGAGTGTGCTCTTCCTCGAGGTTTCAGGTTCGATTCTCATCGGTGTCAATTTGGGTGGGCTAATTTAACTTCTTCAAAAAAAAAAAAAATAGTGGTGTGAATCTTCCACGCAAGTAGAATGATCATCAAGTGTTTCAATATTGACTGAGGCATTCCTTTGAAGTCTCTTATTCCTCTAAGTCATTATGAAAATACTAAAATTTGTATTAAAATATAAAAGATTAAAACCAAAAAAATAAATAAACATAATAATAGTAATAAATGTATTAAAATCTGATTCGATCATCAACTCAACAAGGTATTAAGTCAACCATTGAGTCACTAGTTAAACTGACTGAATCAAATTAAGTTGTTTGACTTTGTGGATAACCCGAACTTTAAAATAAATTAATTTCTAAAGATCTTAAATTGGATTAAATCGGATAGAACCAGTTATTGGGTCGCTAGAAAATGTCACCTATAAATTAAAAATAATTGCAACAAACTAACATAAACTTTATACATGTTATGAAACTATTAGAATAAGAACAAGAATAAAAGAGAAGCAGAGAGAAAAGAGAGAAGAAAGATGATTCTATTATTCTCTTGTGATCTACAATTCTGTTACATGTGATCCCTATTTATAGAGAAGTACAATTATATGACTTAAGAGTTAAATACTTAAGGGATAAGTACAAATAGGTGTGACTTAGAAGATAAATAATATGATGTCACTTAAGAGATAAGCACAAGGGTTTTTGGACATCCACTTATAATATTCATAACACTTCCCTTGGATGTCCATCGAAGATATGCCTTATTAAAACCTTACTAGAGAAAAACTCAATGGAATAAAGTTCTAGTGAAGGAAAAAGAGTACAACATCCTTCTGTGTCATAATCCACCTCATTAAAAACCTTACCAGGAAAACCGAGTAGGAGAAAACAATGGTTAAGGAAAAAAGAGTGCAAAACACATTTTTGTCTCTCCCTCATAAAGATAATTATACATGAGACGAAGAAGTTTAAATAATCTTTTATACCAGTTACTCAAAATCTTTGCTTGGCGGCGACTTTGTAGAAAGATATGATTTATCTCCATACTCTTCTTCAAATTAGCGGCTCTTGAGATATCTTCATATTGAGTTGTTGAAAGAACCTCCTTTTAAAATTAGAGAACCGCAAATTTCTTGTATGTGTAAAATCATAATCCTAAATAAAGAGCATTTTCCACTTCCTTAATGTGGTGTTAGCATTTTCAAACTATTGGTGATATTGTTTTTCTCTAAGCTACAAATTGTATGCTTGACTTTGCTACAAAATTTGTATTTACTAATATTGACAAAAATAAAATACCACAAACATATAATAAGCAAAATACATTAGTGTGCTCACTTAACCAATTCAAGTTGTTCGTAGCTTTCTTGAGGGCATGATCTTTACTCACATCAAGTGACATCACAATCATTCTAGTACACAATCAATTAGATTTGTCCATATCAACATTTATATAACAAATTTTAGAATCTCTCCATGATTTTTAATAATATTTAATACCATTATCATAAAATCGATTATAACAAATTCATTTCCAAATCCTTAAAATGGACAAATGATGTCATCTTCATAATAATTTTGATAGTATGTCTTACACAAATAAAATCCTTCAGGGAGTTTCATATAACACTATCAAGTGAGTCATATAAATAAATTGTAACACATCTTTCATATAATTTGAGTCTTTCATGTGCTACTGAACTTAAGCAAGTATGAAAAAGTTCTTGAATTCACTTCAGGTGAATAGGACTTTAAAGAATATATGTCTCTTAAAAATAAATGGTAGACATTTACCAATTCACTTTAGGTGAACATATCAAACTCTCTATATATGTATTTTACCAATCTAATTCCCTTTTCACGCGAAAAATCATACATATCCATTTAACTTCGCACCTTCAAGTGCGCGGACTACAAGTTTAAACAAAGTATGCTTTGTGAAGCGAGTTTGATTTCACTAGAATTGTCTCTTTTCATTTGTAAATATTTTCATTATTTATAAGTTTAATAGACGTTAACCCATGATCCTCATTATTACTTATCACATGTAGCGCTATATTATATGCAAAAATATGTCAACGTTGACTTCATTTCGGTTCCATCTCATTCCATTGAGATCTTTCATTCATGATATAATTTATCAATATTTAGTAAGTTCCAGGTACCTGATTAGTTCTTCTGGAACTGAAAAATCAATTATGTCAGTAAACTCTTTTGGAGTTTCTATATCCTTGTTGGGTTATCTTTCCTTTAAGTTCCTTTTCTTATTCAAGACTTTTTATATTTGGAATGATCGATCTATCATGCTCTAGGCACGATTGAGACTCATTTGCAATATTAAATTATTCGACATGGACATCTATTTCGTTTGGAGCATTAGCATCTGACATCTGATTTATTTACCTTTGCAAATGAGTTATATCTTGAGGATCAAGACGAGACAATAATATTTTCTTTCAAATGATTTATATGAACTTCAGGTTCACATTTTCAGCTACTTATTATCTCCCTCTAATATTAGGAAAACTAATTCATCAATTGATAATCAGCCTACTGGGCTGTAAACAAGTGGCTCATAACAATTAATGAGAGATGAAGATTCATATCAAATATATTTTCCCAATATTCTTTCAAGATTTATCTTAGTGCATTATATTGGAGCAATTGTGATATACACAACACATTCAAAATCCATTTAGATGAGAAATATTAGGTTGCTAACCTAAAACCAAAGATAGATTAAGGGGAAGACTTATATATAGTAATGTGTTGGCTTGATTCAAATCAATATCTCAACATACAAGATTATTGATTCCCAAAATAGAGTTTATAAGACATGGTCTCATAACCAAACTAGTGTTTATAAGTTATGATCTCGTAAGTATCAATCATACAATTAACTTTAAATGTCTAAAGAATGGATCTTTAAGTCCATTTTTATGAGCATATGCTACCGAATTGTTTATGAAACTTTTGATTCTAAAATTATGTGATTCGAGGTAAGGAATCATACCGAATTGTTTATGAAATTTAATTAAGTTGAGTTCGAGCTTAAAAAAATGTTCGTCTCAAACTCAAGTCAAGTTTTAAGCCGAATCAAATTTTATCAAGTTGAATTGAGTTGAGTTAGGTTCGATTCGATTCGACTCATTTTCAACCCTTATAGTTAACTATTGGGTCTTTGTTTAGTTGGACCATTAGTGAAAATGCTTCGGATGAAAGGGACTGAGCTACCTATTAGTTAGATAATGAACCAATATAAATTTTTTATGTTATCTTTCCCTCAATTCTTTTATTTAAAACTTACGTTTGTCTTTTTCAAAGGTGTTTTTAAGACAAATATCATTTTTAAAAAGTGACATATGAAACTAAATTTTCTAAAAAGAAAAGATTTTGAAAACCCAATTCAAACTCTCGTGTGTTTTTCAACATGTTGAATTGACATTAGAGCTCAGTCTAATAGCTAAGTGCTTAAGAATGTGAGAGAAAAGATTCAATGTAAAAAGTATGTCCTCTTATAGTGAGAATATTCATAACTAATTTACCAATATTTCATAACATTTCATACCTTAAAAAATGGTGAAGGGAGATGAGACATTGACAAGAAATTAAATGTTTATAGTCATACCTAGAAACGATAAAATCCACATACAAACTGATCATTAAAAACTCCCAACCAAACTTTCCTTGCGCATTAATCACATTTATCTAACCTTGAACAACTACTATATATACATATATTAAACCTTCTGTGTAAGCCAGAATAGCTTCTCCAAAAGAGTTAAAATAAATAAAGTACATACTATTATTACTTCATTATTATCATGAGGCATATATGCATATGCATAGCATGGTTAATATTGATAACCCAAATTATCATTGTGACTTGCAAGACTAGAAATCATGTACCAGCAGTAATTGTATTTGGTGATTCTTCTGTGGATTCTGGAAACAATAATAAGATAGCTACACTTCTCAAGAGTAATTTTAAACCTTACGGCCGTGACTTCGAAGGTGGCCGCCCCACCGGACGGTTTTGTAACGGTCGTACTCCACCGGACTTTATTGCTGAGGCTTTCGGCGTTAAGCGAAATATACCGGCATACTTGGATCCTGCTTATACCATTGATGATTTTGTCACTGGTGTTTGCTTTGCTTCTGCTGGAACTGGATATGATAATGCAACTTCCGATGTACTAGTAAGTTCTTTATTTGTGTTCTGTTGTGTTCTCTCTATTTTTGTTTTTTTTTTTCCGGTACAATGTGTCCATTTTCGATTTAATACTACCCTTAAATCAAATTTCACATTGTCATCAGTCATTACCTGTATTCAAGGAATTATTAGAGCCCAAACACAAATTAATGGAAAACTAAAAAAAAAAGTTGATAACAATATCAAATTAATTGTCAATTGACATTGTTTTACAAGTTTATCCTTATAAAGATTTATGTTTTACTCATGATATTTATTACAAATTGCATGAAAATATATAACTTAATTAGAGATATGTTTGTAACGAAATAACTTATGTAGTTAAAAATATAAATAAAGGGAGCCTATAGAAAGTACAAGAAAGGATATAAATATGTCCTATTTTTTAGCACATGGGTAGTAATTGTAAAAAAAAGAGGACATAGGTAGTAGTATATTTTTTTTTTTTTTTTACAAGATAAATTTGGTTTCATAATATTATGTCCTATTTGGTTTGACACAATTATTAGTATTTTTTTTTGAATCAGCAAATATTATTAAACGTCATCCCTGCAAGACGCAAGGTATGAACGAAACAAAATACAAATGGTGCCGCATATAGACGGTACACCATAACCACCCATGAAAATAAACCCACCAAAACCAATCATTAGCATTTTGATTTTGAAACTCAATAAAATATCCAATATGGTTCCTTTGTCAAGTTCCTTTCACTCTCAAATTTGACCATCTACTCCGTTTCCTTTTTTTTGGGCAATCCACCTATCTCCTAATGTTTCTCTACCTGTCTATCTACCAATTTTTTAATATCTTTCTATCATATATGTGATGAGAATTCACTCATTGAAACGTACGGACAAGCAAGGTTGTTTAACTAAGAAGGAAATTTAAGACGTTATTCATGACAACTAATGGAGTGCCACCTTTAGACATGACAAGGTGATACCATGTGTAGTGTGTTGAGAGAGACAAAGTTATAGAAAAGTATTATATATATATATATATATATATGTGTGTGTGTGTGTGTGTGTGTGTGTGTGTGTGTGTGTGTGTGTGTGTGTAATATGTGCTGATTTCTAACCATCGAAGTATGTGATATGACAATTTCCTTTTCAATGCCAACATATTAAAATTAGCGTAAGTTAATATTTTTTTGTTTCAAATATAATATAATTAAAAAAAAATATTTCTCTTTTATTTTAATTGTGGATGGTTTTTTATTTTTGAAGGAATTTGTGGATGGTTGTTGCTAAAGTGGTGACTTATTTTATTTTCATAATAAACTAATTAATTAATTAACATTGGATGTCAACTTTTCACAGAATGTGATACCACTATGGAAGGAAATAGAGTTCTTCAAAGAATACCAAGAAAAATTGAGAGCCCATGTTGGTAAAAAGAAGGCAAATGAAATCATAAGTGAGGCATTATACCTAATAAGCTTAGGAACAAATGATTTCCTTGAAAACTACTATATTTTCCCAACAAGACGACTTCATTTCACCGTATCACAATATCAAAATTTTCTAGTGGATATTGCAGAGGATTTCGTTAGGAAATTACACTCACTTGGTGCTAGGAAATTATCCATAACTGGTCTTATTCCTATGGGTTGTCTCCCATTAGAAAGGGCTATAAATATTTTTGGTGACCATGCTTGCAATGAAAAATACAATAGAGTGGCTTTGCAATTTAATGCCAAGTTGGAGAATATGATATCAAAGCTAAATAAGGAGCTGCCACAATTGAAGGCTTTGTCGGCAAATGCCTATGAGATTGTCAATGATATCATTACAAGACCTTCCTTCTATGGTAAGTTTTCTTTATTTGTTCGCACAACATATCTATATATCTTATGTGATTCATCTTATTATGGTATTTTATGTGTTTCACTTCTCTTTCGCTGGCTATGACTATAACACAAAATATACAAACACACACATAGGTTCAAAAATAAAATAAAATTGATGTTCATCTTGTTGGGTCATGGGGATGGGGTCATCACACATGGTTTTAAACAACTACATAAGTGAAATTGATACCATATTTTCATCCAAAATGTATTAAGTATACTGGTCATGTCACTTCTATGTTGTTCAACATCCACTTTTTCTTTTAACATAAGACTCTTATTCACACTTAATATATACCAACAATCTCCTTATCAAATGTTAGTCCATCCATGGATATGTATATGTTTCCTCCCAAACGAAAAAATTTTCATTCACATACACTTGGATACAATTATGTAAAAGTAAGTTGAACTAAATTAAAATCAATTCTAGAATCAAAATCTTATCTTCAAGTAGAATCAATTTTAAAGACAAAATGATCAATTATACGCGATAGTATTCATAATCAATTTTCTTTTAGTACAATATTCAAAATCAATTTTACACGTCCAACATCCTTATGGTACCAAACATATCCAATTTAATTGCACAATCAATGTAGCACAGCTAATCATATAGTGCCTGAAATTCCGGCAGAGATGATATCCAGTAGATCAGGGGTAGGACCTTTGATTTAAAGCCCATTTGTGTGCAAGAGTAAATTTCACATAATTTGATTTTGGCCATATGGTCATGTTCCAAAATAAACGTTCTTTTTTTACAAAAATAAACTGTAGAAAATTTAACTTGCTGAATATTTACTTTTTACATCTTTTTTATTTCAAATTTCTTGATATTCTTATACTGTGTAATATAAAATTCAAAAAGGGTTCTAGACTAAAAAATAATAATTCTAAAAAGGTTACATTTTAAACAATTAAAATGCTTCATTTGATTTTCCTTTGTTTTTTTAATAGAGTAATAAAAAATTATTCTTAAACTTAGTCAGACAACTTTTATGATTTTTTTAAAAATTGAGCACTAATTTGTAAAAAATAAATAAAATAATTTTGCGATATTCTTAAATGGACAATCACAATAAAATCCACACTAGTAATAAGTATCTACTTATTGTGTCCTAGTATGAATAACTTAGTTGATCAGAACATTAATAAGTATCGGTCGAAGTTCGAGCCATGTATTCCCCTTTTATTCATCTAAGAGGTCAAATTCTAACAAGTAAACTACTTGAAAATAAATAAATGAATATCGACCCACTAGTGAGAATCATATAAATAAAAAATGTTAGGGAATGAACATCCACTCATAATAATATTCATAAGAGTGTTATTTTTTATGTCCTTTGATTTGTCAATTCATGTGGTTTTCAAATTATCGTCCTTTTCACGAGGTAGGTTTGCCCTAAACTTAAGATGGTGGTCCATGAAAACTACCAGCCCCTGGCTCTGTAGTTGGTCCTCTTATTTTTTATTTTTTGGTGCTGACCTCTTATGCTTTATTTCTAGGATTTATCACATTTTTGAAAACTGATAAAGAATATGATCCTATTTGGTAACAGTTTAAAGTGTTTATAATATAAACGTTTGTTATGTACCGTAAGTGTGTATGTACAAAGTTATTTCTAAAAAAAATAAAGTCAAATTGATGAAAATAACATGAAAATATTTATTCTAAAAAATATTATAATTTATAAACCATGTTGGAGAGTTTATGAAAATAACATGAAAATACTTATTCTAAAAATAAATAAATAGAGCAATTGTTTTCATAAACTCTCCCAAACAATCTCACAAGTGTTTATGTGAGTAAGTAAACCTTAATAATTCAATCCAAACAAGTGTTATATATTTTATATTTTGAGGTTTAACATGTATTACAAACTACAAAATGAAGTACAAAGTACTTTATAAAATATCTTATTTTGTGATTATATATAGTTGTTGATAAATGTAACATGAAGTTTTGCTCTGACATGAATTAACTATTCGACTTAAATAAAAGATTTAGCATACTTTGAAATACAGTGAATATCAACATGAAAAAGATCTGTTTGTATTTACTGTGCTTCAGAGCTACTTGCTGAAATTTATAAACGTGGCCAGCAAGGAACGTTTATAAATGTTGTACCCTACTGAAGTTTTATTAGGTATGCTTTTAGTTTTGGACATCAATAGAATTAAATTGATCAAGGCCGCCTATCTAGCAGACAAGCTCAAGTGTTTATGCATACAAAGTGTGATTATTTCTACTATTATTGAGAGCCTAGCTAGTATGTGATTAATTTGCCTAAGCATTGACTATAAATTGAACAAAAATTTCACTTCTAAGTCAATTTTATGCTACATATATCAAAACTCATATATCACATCAAATTTTTCAAGTTGAATAAGGTTCAAAATCTAAGAACTATTAGCATCCTAATCATTTATAAGAAGAAGAAATAAAAGAAAAAAAAATGAGGTGAACACTCTTTTAGCATGCATCCTAATCCTAAGAGCATCTCCAATTTGGAATTATAGAGAGTTCTATAACATGATGAACTTTGTACCTTAAATTTCCTTAAGAGTAAGAGGTGGTAAAGTGTGTTGCACATGACTTGTTGAAATATCTTAATTAAGATATGATGGTAATGGGATGAAAATTTGTTTCCTTTCCTCAACCTCCAACAACCAATATATTATGAGGTGGGGGTTAATATATTTTTAAACATATTATAATGAATAAGAGTGTTTGAAACACTCTTTTCAACACTCAAACTAATATTATGTGGGTTATACAATATTACGTAGGATCTATTTTCAAAGTGTGAAACCTACATTGATTTCACTCAATAAAAGAGTGGGTGTTCAAAAGAAAGTTGAAAAAAGAATGTTCTTAGTTCTATTCTTATAATGAAAGTGTGAGTTGCTTAATATATTGTTGCATAATCGTTTACTATTTGAGTAAAATATGTATGAGTAGCGTATGTATGACATGACATTGTGGAGACTATTCAGTTGAAGCGTATTAACCCCAAAATGGATTTTTAATTAAAAAATAGTCATATAAGATGCTCTAACTTGTAACTACTTTCTCATGATAAAAAGTGGTTACTAGCCAGGTCAAAAAAAAAAGTTTAGTAGCTATTAAGTAAGTGTTACGGTGGACCGCCTTAATGGACCACCTTGATAGGTGGTCCGTGGTTAGGGGTGGGAATAGGCCAGGCCGTCCGAAAGGGGCCTACGGCCTAGCCTATTTAAGGCTCAGCTCGTTTATTAACAAGGCCAGGCTCAAGCTTTTTATAAGGCCTATTTAATTAAACATGTCAGGCTAAGGCTTGCGAAAAAGCCTATTAAGCCCATCGGGTCGGCCTAATAAGCTTTTCATATATAATATATCTTCCATTATTGATATTTTTGAAGTTTTTTTTTCTCATAAACACAAGCCTTCATATGATTGGTTATTTAGTAGCTGATATATTGGTGTGATTAGACTTTCGTAAGAATTCATTATTTAGTAGCAAACATATTTGTGTGCTTTAGGCCTTAATAAGTTTTGCCCTATATAGGAGTAGGCTTACATGTGTTGTCAGGCCTTAGCATAAAATAGGCTTTTAAATAGGCTTCCAGGCTTCATCAGGCCTTTAAAAAGGCTAGGCCAGGCCTCGAAAATGAGCCTATGACGGGTAATAGGCCAGTCTCAAGCCTAGCATTTTTGAAGTAGGCCAGGCTTAGGCCTTACAAAGTCAGGCCCGGCCTAGCCCATTTCCACCCCTATCCGTGGTGGATTGATATCTAAAATTTGGTCAAAACGTGAACATCGTCTAACACTGCCTTTCAAAATAAAAGTTCTCAACCCTTATTTATCTCACAGCCTAGCCAGTTACCTAATCAATACCGGTTTGACAAATAAAAATAAATAAATATGAGTTGAGTTTTGAGGCACCCATATTTATTTTCTCTTGCTATGTTACAACAAGGAGGGTTGTGCGTGTACTTCTACTTTTGGCAGTTGATGTTTGTCATCCTTAGAGTTTCAAACAATTTTCATGTATCGGTCTATATTATTTGCCAATGGCGATTCAAGTAAGCTTTTAATTGTCAAACCAAAAGTAATTTTATATAACTTTTCTTGTTGCTCTAAATTGTAAGTTATATAATGGACAATATATATTTTTACAGGATTTGAGGAGGTAGAGAAGGCATGTTGTTCCACCGGTACATTTGAGATGAGCTACCTATGCAGTGAGAAGAATCCACTAACATGCAAAGATGCAAGCAAATATGTGTTTTGGGATGCCTTTCATCCTACCGAGAAGACAAACCGCATAGCTTCAAATTATTTGATCCCTAAACTTTTTGCAGCTTTTAGATGATCCATCCATTCCCTTTGAGTTAATATATATTTGGTCGACATCTATATTATGATTAAATTGTTGTTACAACCAAACAACTTAATTGTGAACCATCTAGTTTTAGACTACATTTGATCTTTGTATTTAATAACATAAGCATGTGCTTGAGTTTGCTACCACTAATATGCATGGTTGGGTGGCTTTTAGCATTCAATTTCCTCTCGCTCTTTTCTCTCAACAATGGTGTTTCCCCAATTTTTCCCTCACTCTCTAAATTCCCTTTTCTCTCACAGTCGCCCACATTTCAAAAAAGAATTGAGAAGATGATAAAATTTCCGAATTCTTTTCTTATTTTACAATTTTGTTTGCTAAAAACATTTCCAAGAGCTTGAATCAAATTGGCATTATGTTAGCATGACCTTTACATTAAGACCATTTATTTTTCATCGAATTTGTTTTTCGCGCGCCCAACAAATTCCAGATTATTTAATCTAAAAAACGTAAAACACATTAAAAAAAAACCTTTCAAAACAGTTAAAAAAGAACTTTTGAAACCCTTCGTTGTCTTATATTGATATGCCTAGACACGGATGAAAAAATAAATTGACCCAAATTGTTTGGAATTTTACTCTTCTCCCTTTTAAAATTGCTCATTCTCACCTTGGATTTTCATAATTAACCCTAGCATGAGTTAACTCTGGCTCGGTACCAACGTAAGTTAACTCATGAGTCAACTCTCGCTCGGTACCCTGGACTATCTTCTGCCATTGTATTCCAAATCAACTTCCAAGTTCGAATTTTCTCCCTCCAAGTACGAATTTCATCAAACTCAAACCAAATCAACTTCAACTTCTACTTCAATTACAAGTAGGTGTTTATGATCCTTTTGCATTGTTTTTTTTTTAAATGTTTGATTTTTTGATAAAAGTTGTGAAAATGGTAGGTTTTTATGGTTGATGAAATTGTTAGATTTTTTGCATGTTAATGATGAAATTAGTTAGAAATTGAATTGTTAACGTTGATTAGAGTAAGTTTGAGTACAATGTGGTAGTTTTGACAACCTCTTTGTTTCAACAAGGGGTCATGCTTCCACGAGTCACTACTACTGAGGCCTCCTAGATCGGATGTCGATGGAGGATGTCATGTGAAGCGTGTACGATGATCACTGGGACGTCATACCTTTTCATGATATATTTTGGTACTCCGATTAGATTATGGCCAGCTCTACGACAAAGTGTTGTCACTTGTCTGAGCGGGTGATGAGGTAGTACGGGCGTGTGCAGAACATTTTGAGGCCTCCTACGGACGTGGAACCTCTTGACCCAGAGGAGATAGTCCAGACCTTCAAAGATTATATGATCAATGTCATACAGTTGGCTGATCGAGGTTGGGTGGCAAGGGATCCGTGTCGGACTAGATTGTGGTACGCATCTTGGTTCTACCGTGTCTCTCATCCAGTGATGAGCCATCCAACGGAGATTGTTGCGGAGCCACATCCTAAGCCTCCTAATCAGGAGGTCATTATTGTAGGATTTGAATACAGAACATTGATTTAAGATTTGTCTTTTTAACACTAATTCAAATCTTTGGAGTTCAGATCGTTCTACTTCTATAACTATATTTTAAAATTGATGATATAACATAGAAAAACATGCATCTCTCACATATAGTTTAAAATTAATTTATGTATGTCCTTTAAACTAATATTTAATAACATATTTCACCTTAAAAAATTGGTCAAGGGCCATGAAACCATTGTCAAGAAAATAAAATATTTGTATGTGTATACTCAGAAACGTTAAAAGCCATATACATACTGATGATCATAAAAAAAAAAAACTCATAGTTAGTCTAAAGATGGGGATATCATAGCCCTCGCTTTAGGCCTACCAACAAAAAAAAAATTTCATTAGATTTTTTTAACCAAAAAGGTCTCACATGTAGACAAAAAAGACCATATATATTGAATTTCGCTTTAGGTCTCATTTACTTTTAAAGATTATTGGGCCGATCCCGTACATATATAATACTTCTCCAAAAAAATTAAAACAAATAATTACATAATCGTATTATTATGGGGCACATATGCATCTTATGGCTAATATTGATAACTCAAATTATCATGGTGACTTGCAAGAATGGAAATTATGTACCAGCAGTAATTGTGTTTGGTGACTCCTCAGTGGATTCTGGAAACAACAATATGATATCAACATTTCTAAAGAGCAATTTTAGACCTTACGGCCGTGACATCGATGGTGGCCGCCCCACCGGACGGTTTTCAAACGGCCGTATTCCACCAGATTTCATTTCCGAGGCTTTTGGTATTAAGAGTCTTATACCAGCATATTTGGATCCTGCTTATACCATTGATGATTTTGTCACTGGTGTTTGCTTTGCCTCTGCTGGAACTGGATATGATAATTCAACTTCTGATTTACTAGTAAGTGTTTATTTTTTTTTTTCAAACCAATTGTGTTGAAGTATATTTTTTAGTCTTTCAAAATATGGCAATTTCTGGAGAATGGTTTTGAAATGAATGTGATAAAATTACTTGCAGTAATAGTTAAGTAATATTATTCGAAACCCACTTGGGTTGGCCTGGTGGTATTGGCTTGGGACCTGGGAGTGTACTCCTCCTCGACATCTCAGGTTTTGGATGGGCTAATTTAACTTCTAAAAAAAGTAATATTATTCGATCGATGATCATGTATACAAATTCATAACATGAAACAAACTAATTACATGGTTAACAACATCTCACAGAATGTGATACCAATATGGAAAGAAGTACAATTCTACAAAGAATATCAAGGCAAATTGAAAACCCATGTAGGTGAAGAGAAAGCAAATGAAATCATTAGTGAATCATTGTACATAATAAGTTTAGGAACCAATGATTTCCTTGGAAACTACTATGGTTTCACAACACTAAGATTCCGTTACACCATATCAGAATATCAAGATTATCTAATTGGTATTGCTGAGAATTTCATTAGGCAATTATACTCACTTGGTGCTAGGAAATTATCCATAACTGGTCTTATTCCTATGGGGTGTCTCCCATTAGAGAGGGCTATAAATATTTTTGGTGGCTTTCATCGTTGCTATGAAAAATACAATATAGTGGCTTTGGAATTTAATGTCAAATTGGAGAATATGATATCAAAGCTAAATAAAGATCTCCCACAATTGAAGGCCTTGTCAGCAAATGTATATGATCTTTTCAATGATATCATTACAAGACCTTCCTTTTATGGTATGTTTTCTTTATTTGTAAAGAATAAAGATGGGTAGACACTCTTAATTTGTACATTCCTTCGTATCACTTTGAAAATTTTTAGTTAACTAAATATATGGTCTGTGTGACCACATTTTCTCAGTTGTTTTTTTAGAACAAACATTTTTTCAGTTGTGTGACCACTATTTAGAAGCTGAAAAATGTGGTCACGTAACTAAAATGCGCGTGACCACTATTTTTCCACTTAGTTAACCAAATAAATTCTAGAAAACTAGTGGTCAGGCAACCAAAAAAATGCGGTCACACATACCATATATTTGGTTAACTGAAATTTTTCAGAGTGGTACAAAGGGGTGTACACATTAAGGGTGTCTACCTATCATTGCTCATTTGTTATAAATTAGTACAAAAACTCATAAAAATCATGACATTGATAATATGGAGTATATAATTTGTAGGAATTGAGGAGGTAGAGAAGGCATGTTGTTCCACCGGAACAATTGAGATGAGCTACTTATGCAATAAAATGAATCCAATGACATGCAAAGATGCAAGCAAATATATGTTTTGGGATGCATTTCATCCTACTGAGAAGACAAATCGCATTATCTCAAATTATTTAACACCTAAACTTCTAGAAGTTTTTGGGTGATCCATTCATTTCCTTTACTATGTATTGTTTTTATGTAATGATATTTCTATAATAAAAAAAATAAAATAAAGTCAAATTGTTTTTGTATAAACTGCAAGCTAGCTGTCTATACAAGTTGTTTTAAAGAGCTTATGAAAATAACTAATAGATATATCATAATTTGTTTTCATAACTCTCGCAAACAATCTCATAAGTATTTATGTATAAAAATAAATTCAAATTAATCAATAGAAACATGTCATATAGTTCTGGTTAACATATATCAAATTAGGAGTGCTTAATACACTCATTATGGCCAAACAAATGCAATTCCATACTTTGATGATGGTTGTGTAATAGCATTTCATCAAAACTACAGTTCCATGTGATGGAGTAATTAATTTATTGATACATTTTTCATGCATTATGGACTTGAGTTATACTTATGATGGCGCTGCAATTGACAGTAATAAACAGTGGTGTTGCCAGGACCCCGAGTCAGGAGGTTCAACATGTGTTTGATATTGAGACGACAAAAAATAATTAATGCGGTTGAAAATTTAAAATGTGGATTATAAAAAAAGGATAAAGAAAAATATTAAGAGTCATATATTTAGAGACGGTGATATTAGAATTATAAATTTTAATATATATTTAAAAACTTTAAATACTTTACATTTTTTTGTTATATAATCTTTTTCTTTAAAAAAGAAAATTTAGAGTGAGAGGATAACGGTCTGTTATAAAATCTTATATCAATTATAATTTGTAAATACCATACTAAACATCCTAATACAATTCAAATGCTATAAATATATATTCATGTATAGAACTGACCCATAACAAACAAATTGATTGGTCTCAAATGATTGATGAGCATCACTTAAGAGAAAATAACTTGGAAAAACCTAAATTCGATTTTTGAATGAAACAATTCTTTATCAAACTTTACTTATCATTTGACCGAACTCAATATTTCTTCGTCCTCATTTCCATAGGAGCCATAACATTAAACACTAGAAAGAACCAGGTCGTAAGATAAATCTATGAAACAAAGAATTGCATGTGATTTTATGTATACTATTTTCATAACAATATAAAACATGTGTTGAGTCAAGCTTTACAGGTTGGACACCTAGCATGCAGTGTCACAATGACTTCATTTAACTTATTATTGATATTTGAGAGAAGAGATAGAGTTTGTGCATGAGCCAATAAGGTGTAAGATAGAATTGTGACGGGGTTCAAAATAACAAAACATAGGGAAATTGGTATAAATTTCAAGAGTTGAGGGGGTTCACTTGCATCCCCTGGCTGCAAGGTAGCTCCGCCCCTGGTAATAAACTATAGCAGACTTGTAGTTGCAATTCCACTTTTTGTGTGTGCAGAATAGGTAGTAGTTTTTTTTGGAGACCAATCATTGATTGTTCTGTAGACAAAATGTGTTAATTTCTCCCTAAAAAAAAAATGTGTTAATTTCAGTTTTTATAGTTTAAATAACTTTAGATATATATTATTCATTAGGGCTCTGTTTGGTAAAAACAAGCTATAAGCTATCTGATATTTGAAAAGTTAACTGATAGCTGATGACTGAAAGCTGGTAGTTTATAGCTGAAAAACTCACTTATTAAAAATAATGTGTTTGGTAAAATTAGTTGTTGAAGTGACTGATATATATAAAATGACATAAAAGAACATGTTTATTTATTTGCTTTTTATAAATTATAGGCTTAAATATGAATTTCGTTCCTGTAATATAGGCGTGTTTTGATTTTCGTCCCTGTAAAAAAAAAAGTTTGAATTACGTCCCTGTAAAAAAAAATTGTTTGAAAATGGTCCCTGGGCCCACTGTTCAGCTGAGTTGGCAAGGGTTTGGCCACGTGGCAGTTGCTGACTGTGCAACTTTTGCCACGTGACGTGCCACATAATTACAAAATAAAAAATAAAAATAAAATTCTGAAAATTATTTATTTAAATTTAAAAAATCTGAAAATAAATTTAAAAATCATAAAAAAATTTCCAAAAAAAATCTAAAAATAATAAAAAATTTCCGAAAAATCCCAAAATAAATTTAAAAATCATAAAAAATCTGAAAATTATAAAAAATTTCCCAAAAATCTGAAAATAAATTTAAAAATCATAAAAAAATTTTTGAAAAATAGATTTTTTTATTTGAAAATTATATATTAAATTTTTTTTGAAAAACATAATTTCAGAAAAATATAATATATATTCTGAAATTAATATATTATATTCAGTTTTTTCGAAAAATTTCAGAAAAAAATCAGAAAATATATTTCATAATTTCAGAAAAAATTTCCTAAAAAAAATTTATTTTAATATTTCAGAAAAAAAATTATGAAAAAATTTATTTTAATATTTCGGAAAAAATTTATATGAAAATTTTAAAAAATTTTGAAAATTTATAATTTATTTTTTCGGAATTTTTAATTTTTAAAAATTTTTAAATTTTTTCGAAAAAAATTAATTCTTAGCTACAACATTCTTCGAAAAGTTTCACATTTTTTTAAATTTTTCGGAAATTTTTTTCACATTCTTCGAAAATTTTTCGAAAATTTAAATTTAAAAATCTGAAAAATCCGAAATTTTTTTAAATTTTCGAAAATTTCAATTTTTTTTTAAATAATCATGAGGTAAGGCGCAACATTAAGAAAGACTAATGGGGCAAGAAAGATGTAGCAGAAGTCTGACAGGGAACTTTTTTCGTATAACCCCCTTCTACTTGTTTAATTAACTGAATATGCGGGGAAAATAATAAATAACAAGCCTTTTAAAGTAAAAATTGTCATATTCATATATGTATAATGTTATCATAATCATATATAGATCAACTTTGCTGGCATGACACACAAGTGTTCGAATTTTTTTAAGTTTTCGAAATTAAAAATTATAAATTTTAAAATTTTTAAAATTTTTGAAATCTTTTTATGATTTTTAAATTTATTTTCAGATTTTTCGGAAATTTTTTATAATTTTCAGAATTTTTTCAGTAATTTTTTATGATTTTTAAAATTATTTTCATATTTTTTAATTTTAAAAACATTTTTCAGAATTTTTAAAATATTTTTTAAAATTTAATATTATGTGGCACGCCACGTCAGTGCCACGTGGCAAAAGTTGCACAGTCAGCAACTGCCACGTGGCCAATGTCATGCCACATCAGCGCTACAGTGGGCCCAGGGACCATTTTCAAACAAATTTTTTTTTACAGGGACGTAATTCAAACTTTTTTTTTACAGGGACGAAAATCAAAACACGCCTATATTACAGGGACGAAATTCATATTTAAGCCTAAATTATATACAACCAATTTTTTTCTTCTTAATTTATTTCTTTTTAAATATTCAAATTACTTTCATCTCCAAAATGATAAATTTGTTTTATGAATTCAATGAACTTTTTTTTACTAAACATTTGCTTTACTATTTATTGTATATTTTATTTAAAATTATAATTATATTATATGAATTAATAGCAAGGTAATAAGAAAGGGAACAAACAAAATAAAAATAAAAAAATACAACATGAGAAATGGTACCCGTGTACAGTGTACTGACATGATTGGTTATATTTTTTTTTTATTAAAAGTGGGTAGTTACGTTTTTTTTTAAAGAAAAAGTGGGTCGTTACATATAAATGTGAGTAGTTTTTTTATTAAAAAATAAATAAAATTAAATTAATAAGGGTAAAATTGGAAGAGAATATAAAAACCTACAAGCTTTAAGCTCAAAAGCTATTTGAATTAGCTTCTCATAAAAAGCTATAAGCTTGTGAGAAAAGCTTGTTACCAAACATGTCATGTTTTGATCCAACAAGCTTATAAGCTAATTCAACAAGCTATAAACTATCTTCTCGGCGTTACCAAACACAGCCTACATGAAAAGTGTACGCATGCAGTAAAATCCGTAAGTTTAGGTTTTCTCTGATTTTAAAACACATGTACGGGATAAGTGATAGGAATATAGGTACTCACCTCGAACTCATACACAAACCAGTCCACAAATGTTGAAAATTACTTTATTACTCTTTTTATTTTATTTTTTTGGTACAATTTTATTACTCTTTTTATATACTCTCTCCGATCACATTTATAAGCAAAAAATGACTTTTTAGATGCATTGAATAATTAATGTATCCTGTCACATTTATAGGTTAGATACATTAATTATTCAATGTACCTAAAAAGTTGTTTTTTGCTTATAAATGTGACCGGAAGAAGTAAATAATAACACAAATCCTAAATCATTTTATTCAGACAGTGTGTGTCTACACTCAATTGAGTTCTCTATTCTCCTTCCACATTTCATACCCTCGGTTTCTCTCTTATACATTACAACATGCCTTTGAGGCAGAAAAAAAATACTTTTTTTTGCTTTAAAAAAAAATTATTCACCGCAGCCCTGCGAGTATGAGGACGGGGATGAAATTCAATTTCTCATCTCCATTGAATATGGGTGGAGTAACATGCAAGTATATGGGAATCGATGACGGGGATTGGAAAGGTGAAACACATCCCCACCTCGCCCCATTGTCAAACATCCTTTTTTCGACATTTTCTCTAACATTTACTCTTTTATTGAATGAAATGAAGGTAAGAAAAAAGGAAAATCTTCAAAGTATAATCAAACTCAATGAAAGTTTGCTTTGACACATAAATCTATCTCAAAAAAGAAGTTTAAAATCTAACTACCGGTGCCTTTTTGACCCCTCACAAATGTGCAAGTCATTCGGAAAATAACTCCCAAATTACATTTTTTTGTGTTTTGAAAGACCCTGAATGTTGTTTTTCTGAATAAAGAGTAAATAGGAGATCAAAAAGCAACAAGCAAATCTAACTAGGAAAACCTAATCCCGATATCTATTTGTCTACTTAAAATATCCACTCCTCGTATAAAATTTTCGCATCCATTTTTATACGTTCCTCTTCAAGTTATAAGATGTGTTAATTACTTTTTCCCAAAAATGCACCTAATTAAAAGGGTCTTGCACGCATGAATGTTGGTATTGATAACATGTGCCTTTGAGCATCTCCCATGGTAGAATTTTAAGGAATTCACTTCACCGGGAACTCAATTTCATGATACTCATACATTATTTATCCTTAAACAATGTCCTTAAGACATTCGTTAACAAAATCCTTTAAAATTAGACTATCTAGAAGTCCTACGCCAACTCTTTTTGAAACGTTTTCGATCTACTCACTCACTTTTTATATATATGATCATAGCTATGTGTTTAGATTGATAGTTAGGGTAAAAAAAAGTAAATTAAGGAATAGAGTGATAAGGAGGTTGGGGATTTTATCATCTCCTACAACATAAAACTAACATAGTAAATAGTAGAATTTTAATTCCAAAAATAAAGATCATAGCTAACAACAAAGTACAAGTAATCAACTACTCAATCAAACGTAACCAAAAATTACTTGGTCCTATGAGCTATTGACTTCTTTATCAGCTTCTTCTTTTTTACGAAACTTCTATATCAATTGATGACCATGTTATCCAATCCATATTTATATTTTTAAGAAATAGACCTTCATGCACGTTCTTAACTTGATCAACTTTTAAAATTCACATATATACCGAAACAACTAAGTTGTGGACCAAAAAGGCATGTTATACTTTAATAGCAACCTAAGAGTTCATATAGGCTTGGCTTGGCAGGCAGATACATAGATTTAGTTCAGCATTAAATGATTATGCCTCAGCCGATTATAATTCAATTCATCTACAAATACTTCTATTTTTTATACTAATACATTGTAATTAGGATCTTTGACGTTAAATAGACGCTACAAGATATTCACTTAACTTATATTCTTAAATTTGGTATAAGACTAGTTCTCGAGTCATCAACAATAGAAATCAAATACTTCTATTTTAACAGGGTAGACAATACTAGGGGTGGGCAAAAAAACCAACAAACCAAACTAAACCGCTGAATTGAACCGAACCAAAAAAAAAAATTGAACCATTACTAACAATTTTGAAACTGAAACAGTTCGGTACAGTTCAAAACATTTCAGTTCGATTCGAAACATTTCGATTCAGTTCGGAACAATTTTATATTAACAATTCTATATTAATATGGTTCTTTTAATATCTATAATAACACCTACTAAAATTTGTAAAAATTAAACCATATGCATGAGAGTTGATACCGAGGAATAAATACTCGTGGAGAGAAGTTAAAAACTGAGGAAAAGATCATATGGTTGTGTAGTGTTTCACACGAACTTGTTGGGTCCTTGTGTGACACATAATTTATTGGGCAACAGTAGTAGACATAAATCACATCACCTCCATTTCGGTTGAGAAAACATTCATTCAATACAATTATTTAATGGCTTCATTGGTTTAGACCATAAGCTAAGGATATTGTCCCTTCTTTGGGCGGTTGCAACTGCATGACTGCCCAATTAATATACATCGTGCCACCTCTCTTTCACCCAGTTCATCCTATCCTTTCTGGTAGTTAATTAGTTGGTTGGTGTGGAAAATTCCACTTAGTCTCTCCAGATTAAATATAAGTTAAAATAACTAAGTTCAGACGAAAAAATAAAATAAAATTGTAGTATATATTTTAGTTGAAAGACATGTATATAGTTAATTTGTATATAATTCATATACATAACTTATTTTATTTCTTATAATTAAATTTATTAGTTTTAGGGAATCCCACAATATGTTGAATTAAAGTTTGAATTTCGGCATAAGTAATTACTAACATTTGGTATCTGATGCGCTTTGAATATGCGATAGCCCAAAAAAAGTTCAAACCGAGTATACATAATGTTATAAACATCAAAAATTAAATATTCCAAATATGCAATTCTCCACTTTTTGTATTTTGAGTATGTGAGTTGTGCTATTAATTTTCAGGTAAATAAGTGGAGTATCTCGGGTTCGAACTTCAACCCTGCATATATTATACAATGTTTCTGCCAACTGAGTTAAACTCACATGGACGTTTTTTATTAATTTTGTTGAAAATAGAAAGCATTTAGCAGGATTAGTATTTTTCAGCAAGCATTAATATACATTTAAGCTAGCATATGAAAAATTCATAGTCTATATTTCATGATATATCAGCACCTAAAACTAGGCTTAACACCATTCTTAATTACAGTATGACTCAGTTTATGTTAGGTTTGCTTCCATTTTCAGAAATATCATCTAACCGCACGTCCAAAACATAGTACATAAACACACATTAATTAACTAGTTAACCTTTTTTTGATTAAACTTAGTTAACATTTTTTTCCTCTCAAATTTCTTAGTAGTACTAGTTCCCAACCTCTCCATGTGGGTAACTAACTACATTAATTTTGTATTGAGCACTCAAAATCTCAATACACTCTAGTATACTACTATATCTTTGTAGATGATGTATATATCCAGCTCCTAATTAATTAATGTAGTACGAATTTGGTTTGAATTAATGTGAATCTAGAAGCTTGACTTTGTCCATTCATGCAATGGAAGTAGGTGGCTACTCACGAATTTATTCATGGCTTTTCACGGTGAGTCATCTTAAGCTTTACACGTAAGGAGTTCAAAAGAAAAGTACATATTTCATATAATATATGCACGACAAATTATTCAGTTATTATTTAAACATTCAATTGTACCCAAAAAATAAATAATAAACATTCTTTTTTTCTCTTGATGATAAACATTCTTTTTTGCGTATGGATATTATTTAAACATTGTATACTTAATGTTGTAGTTATATAGGACCACGATAAATGATCAATACAGTAAACGTCTTGTATTAATTCCTCTTCTAAATTGGATAACATTTTGTATATTACGATTAATTAACTATTACGTCTTGCTTTGGGTCATTTCTCTAGGTCTTAATTTGGATTATTAGTAATTTAGTATCACCAATGAACAGTGATTATTATTTTTATGGAAAAGAAAATTATGTGAGTTGGTTCCGGAGATTCACTTTTTATTAGTCGTCTAATTCAACTATAAGGATGTTTCACGTGTGTTTGAACCGACTGAACCAATTGAATTATGATTTAGATGTTTCGCCGAATTGATATATCCAATAGAATTTTAAAAAAATGCATCTAAAACTATATAGAATAAAAGTCGGATCATATTTTAATTACAAGATAATATATTTATCATTATACAAAAACTTTTTCTCTCAGAAACAAACTTTTCATGCATGCTATACAAACTTTCAGTGTTATTATTATATAATAATGTTTTGGGAGCTTCTACGGTGCAGTCATGAAACTGACTTTTTTGAAAAAGTTAATTTTGATCTTAATGTTTGATTCATTTTTAAGTTCATTTTTAAAATTGTTGATTACTGATTAATGATCAAAAGTAATTCATCTAGTAATTAATGCTTGCAACATCTTGGACTTACAGGTACTATTTTATCGTTGGAATCTTTAACATGCAAACAAAGTTGATAATATTATGTGATAGTCTTAAGTGTTACACCTTGTGGGGTGTTACGCTTAAAACAAGGTAGGATAAAATTAGATTAAGTGTAGTCTTGTTAATCTGATGAATTGATGATACTATGAGGACTGAACTTTTGATGTTAAAGTGTTAACTTCACCAGAAAAGTCATTCTCATGACTTCACCATAGAATTTTCCTTATGCAGTAAAAACTTTCTTGTGCTTGGTTGTGGTTTATTAATGCATTACCTTTTGCTTTTGAAAAAAAAAAATCATAAATATAGAAACACTATATTTAACATTAAATATCTAGTTTTATAACGTTAATAGTTAAATTCACAATTGTTTTTGAACTAGGTCAAGGTCTATCTGATTTGGACTTGGGTCCTATCCAAGACCCGGGAGTAGGCGACATGATGGGCACGCCCTACATTTCATTAGATAATCGTCCGGACTAGAAGATCTTGACCATCTAGTCCATATCCAATGCAAGAGGACCACTTAGATGGTCGCACTTGTCCCTTAGGGACAACTGTTCAGATGAAGGCTTGACAACCAAGAGAATTGCTTTTCTGACAATGAAAGTTTCCTATTGACACATGGAAATGACCTTAATACCCCCAGCGGTAGTTAACTACCGTTGAGGACCCGGCGGTAGTTAACTACCGTTGAGGACCCAGCGGTAGTTAACTACCGCTGAATTCATTTTATGTTCTCTTCCATCTCTGTTCTCTCTCATCCCTTCCATCTCTATTCTCCCTTCCATCCCAACCATTTTCTGTTATCACTTGTTTATCTATTAATCAATTACAATTTATTTTTGCATCAATTTGTTTATCATGTCATGATGGAAGTAACATCTTCAGCTCTCAATTCATTTTTCTTTCAAAAATGTTCTTGAATTAAAATAGAGAAATGAATATAAAAGAATTTAATCTGAAACAAACTATTCATCTTCATTAATTCATTCATTCATTTGTGTTCTTCAAACAAATCATTCATCTTCACCAATTTTTTCTTCCTCAAAGTTGAGATCTGGAACATCAAAACAACAAGAACAAATTGGGATATGGAAAACCACCACAACAAGCTTCATTGTATTTTCTAAAATTTGCATCAGCCAAGACAACAAACAAGAAGAGAAATAAAATTGTATAGGATAATTATTTTGATTTTGGTTATGAAGGAAATAAATTGGGGAGTTAGGATTTATTTTGATAAGTTGTTATGTGTAATTGTCATTGCTTTCATTGCTGTTAACAAGAATAAGATTGGTTGTTAACAAGAATAAGAGGAGAAGACAGAAAGAGGAGAAGACAGAAGAGGAGAAGAGAGAAAAAGGTGTTTGTGAGGAAGAAGACACACTACCAAGAATAAGAGGAGAAGACAGAAAAAAGGTGTTTTTCAGCGGTTGTTAACAACCGCTGGCACTCAGCGGTAGTTAACTACCAGCGTGTTTCCCAGCGGTAGTTAACTACCGCCAGGGGCTTTAAAGTAATTTCCATGTGTCAATTGGAAGTATTCCTTGTCAAAAAAGCAACCACAACCAAAACTTTACTTATCCACTATATATACACATGTTTAACATTTAGTTAGGTATCACTTTCTTACCCTATTTTAAGTCGCACTCTATCTCTTGAACCTCTTACTGACTTGGACGTCAAGACACATGTAGGCACACCACCGCCTCCAATGGAGAAGGACTCAAGGCAACCCACGACAAAAGCTCAATCTCTCTACACGGCGGATCTGAATCCAACAAGTGATCTTCTTCGGTCCAACCGGATCAACAATCCAAATGATAACATCGTTACAAATTTGAAAGATATTAATAAATGTAGTCTCACTTACCAAAGTGAGAGAAACTACATAAATTTTGTTTTTGGTAAACTCTACTAGAGAATTTGAAGAGAAATATAACAAAACTAATACAATTGAAATAAAATTACCACATTCTACTTTGTTCTCTTGAATATATTTTTAATACACTTTGCAGATCATAATGGTTGAACCGAACTCAATTGGCCTATGAATAACATATAAAAGACCTAGAGTTATACTTTTGCACATTAGGGTTTGAGAGTAGACATGATAACAAAAATGGTACATGTGGATAATCGACCAAACTCACCCTAACTTTAACAAGGAAAACTCGAATTAAGTAGGATTGAGTTTGAGTTTACTCCGATTTCAAAAGGGTATACGGGCGGGTAACATTTACGCTTATATCTGTCCAGAACCCGCCTTATGTGTATCCAATTACACTTTTATGTGTCTTAAATTAGAAACTCTTAAACAAACTCTTAAATTGAATTCACATGTTTATTGTATAGGAGAGTCTTAAACAAGTTGCTTCATCTATTTTTTGAATTAGAGCATAACTAAGTTGGTTTAAAATTGGTGTTAATTACATGATGAAATTCAAATAAGCAACCGAATTGCACATTAAGTTAAGGGTGCTCTAATTCAAATCAACTAATGTCACCTTTGGCTAAGAGAAAACTTCCATTCCCACCGCAAAACGGTTTGTTGAATTCTTGTCCCATCAATAATAGTTGTGCTAGTATTATCTATGCAATTTATGGTTCCCAACAACTTATTCACCCGAATTTCAAAAGATCAAACTTCCATAAATAAGTATACTCCTAACCAATATTTATTTCTTCACAAGTCCACCTCTTTAACACACACTCCATACTCACTTACGTACACTCAAAAATTTACACAACATGGAATTTCAATCAAAGCTACTTGCATTATGCTCCTTTCACATTTTGTGCCTCTTTTTGTTTCATTTGAACAAGGTAAGTGCAAAGGTTCCAGCAATAATCGTGTTCGGAGACTCCTCCGTTGATGCCGGGAACAACAACTTCATTCCAACGGTTGCACGGAGCAATTTTCAGCCGTATGGACGTGACTTTCAAGGCGGAAAAGCGACCGGAAGATTCTCAAATGGGAGAATACCAACTGATTTCATAGCAGAATCTTTTGGTATAAAAGAATTTGTGCCTGCTTACTTGGATCCCAAGTATAATATTTCAGATTTTGCAACTGGGGTCAGTTTTGCTTCTGCTGCTACTGGTTATGATAATGCAACTTCAGATGTACTTGTAAGTCCATCTTCTCTTAATACTCAAACTAGTGATATATGAGAGTTCAAGTGCATACAATACATGTTTAGTTTTAGGAACTTTTTTTGTTTGGAAATACTAAAAACTTTGTACTTTCTATTTGTAATGTAAAATTAAAATTTTCCACTTACTTCACTTTTTTTTTTTCATGCAAGATTTTGGAAAATTTTAATTTTACTTTACAAGATATGTGAAATTTTTCCAAGTGAAACTGAAAACAAGAAATGTAAAGGGGATATCAAAAGAAAACAAAAGTTCTTACTTTTTCAATAATCACTCTTGTTATTGTTTCTCTAGGCATTAATCTTGTTCGTAAATTTTTAATTTTTCAATATCACCAAATGAGTTTAAAAAAAATTGTTTTGTTTTTAATTGGTCATAAAATTATTGAGTTTTTAGTTTTAAAAATTAAAAAATTTGGTCATAAAATTATGATGGTAACATTCTCGAATTTTGTACAAAAATTGATGAGAAGGGACGTTTTATCTTTAAAAAAATGTCAAACTATTTCTTGTACTTTATTTTATAAAAGAACTTCACAAACAATCTCAAGTGTCGCTTTATTAAAGACTATTTTTAGTTATATTTTCCACAAATATGGAAACGTATAAAATAGACATAAAAGTACATTTCATCCATCACACCGGTGTCTTTAAATATTTATGAAAACTAATTTGGGATTCAACCATGTTTCTACTATAGCAAAAAGCTTAGATCTTACTATACGTTCTTAATTTTCATTTTACTAGTCAGTCCATTTCCTTTTAATTAATTTGTATAAAATATATATGTATAGTTAATTCAAAATAAATAAATGGCTTAAATAAAATTTTCATCCATAAAGTGAATTTTGATTTCAGTCTCTTAAAAATAAAACGGGATGTTTTCACCCTCTAAATTTTTTTAATTTCTTGTCCCTACTTTATGTTCATATTAATGTAAGGTTACGACCCTTGTATCTTCAAAATGTGTCTAAGTTGTGTTCATCTTTTATGTCTAACCCCGTATGCCCATATTGTGTTCAAGAAATGTCATGGACATGTCAAAAATTATGTCCATTAGGGACCAAAAACAAAATGAAAAATTTTTCGAAGGTGAAAACATCCTGGGTTTTTAGGAACTAAATCCAAATTTACTATATTTTTAGAGACCAAGAACTTATTAAACTCTAAAACAATTAATAAAATAAAAATATTATGGCATTTTAAAAGTATATGTGTGTGGTTCCTTTGCTTCTTCTCTGTTTCTCTGTCTTTCATAAGAAAACTGAAATGATTTACATGTTTGATTAAAAAAAAATAGCTTATGATTTATACTGATTTAACATATATAATAATGCAAAATATATGAAATTTGATGCAGTCTGTGATACCATTATGGAAGCAATTAGAGTACTACAAGGACTACCAAAAGAATCTAAGTTCATATCTTGGTGAAACCAAAGCAAAAGAGACCATATCCGAATCAGTACACCTTATGAGTATGGGAACAAACGATTTCCTAGAGAATTACTATACCATGCCAGGAAGGGCATCACAATACACACCTCAACAGTACCAAACTTTTCTTGCTGGAATAGCTGAGAATTTCATAAGGAATCTATATGCTCTTGGTGCTAGAAAGATATCCCTGGGAGGGTTACCACCCATGGGATGTTTGCCATTGGAGAGAACTACAAATTTTATGGGTCAGAATGGTTGTGTTGCCAACTTTAATAACATAGCACTTGAGTTCAATGATAAGCTCAAGAATATTACCACTAAGCTCAATCAGGAGCTCCCTGATATGAAATTGGTGTTTTCAAATCCCTATTACATTATGTTGCACATCATAAAAAAACCTGACCTCTATGGTATGTTACTGCAACAGATAATATAATTTAATATTTTTCTATATAAATTACCATTATGAAGCACATTATAAATTTAAATATTTTTCTTTTGTTAACAGGGTTTGAATCAGCCTCAGTGGCATGTTGTGCTACTGGAATGTTTGAGATGGGTTATGCATGCAGCAGGGGCAGCATGTTCAGTTGCACAGATGCTTCAAAGTTTGTCTTTTGGGACTCTTTCCATCCCACAGAGAAAACAAATAACATTGTTGCAAAGTATGTGGTGGAGCATGTGTTAGCTCAATTTTTAGAATAAATAAATAGTACTACTACTTGTGGAATTTTATATATTGTGATCTCACCACTTTTGCACATTCACCATAAAGGCTTTCTATCTGTGGTTGCATGTCGATGTGTGTGTATAGATATATTTATATATGTCAGAATGTTAATACAGCACTTTTATGATAAAGTGTGCTGATATTTAGAATATAAGTCATTTTGTTTGGACTAATATATAAGTTTTCCTTTGTGTATTCGTCTTCAAATATTTGTTCTATTATATGAGCAACATGTTGTGTTCAAGTTTATAGAGATCTAGGCCATGTTTTGGAGGGTGAAAATATTACTATACATTTTCTACATACGTATATAATCTTTTTTTTTTAACTGGCAAAAAGATTTTATTACCAAAAGAGGAAGCACAAGATGTGCTAAACAAATGCCAAAGTTAGCAAACAGATAAAAAAAGATATGTACCACTTCATAACTTTGAGCCAATCTAACTCTATAGAAAGCTCCGCCAATCAAGTAAACCCGCATGAATCACCACAGCCGAGAAAACCCAGCAGAACCACAGAACTATGCTTCAAACAAGCATCAGAAAGCAACACACCTGACAAACACAGCAGAAATGCATTAACAGACAAACCGCAAAAACTGCTGACAAAACGATACCAACCCGAGCCATTTTGAGACCGGCCTGCACTAATACTATTCCCCAACCACACATCTGCTCTTAATTGAAAAAATCTGATGAAAAGGCCACTACAACAAACAAACGCCCTGCATCTGGCAGAAGCTCAAACCACTCTGAAGTAAAAACCAGCCTCACAGAAAGTTGCCAACAAATTTGACTCTCTGTCTTCCCCTTTGATCCTTACAGCCTCCATTGCCAAAATAGACATTCCAAAACGCCCCAAGCCACACTCCCCCATCCGACACTAACATACCTCCTACAAAATGCACGAAACCTACTAACCTAGCACTAGTACCCAAACTGCACTTCTTTCATCGGTCCTTGCCTATGTACTGCAACAAAACTTGCTCCTACCCACCCTCTCTGAACCTCCCAGCCTCTAACAAACCCTCTCCTTCAGCCCACCTATGAAATTGCAACGAACGAACCTTGCACTCCTGCCTCGAACTCAAAAAAAAGTCGACACTGCAACTGCAATTTCTGCACAGATGATCCAATGGCATATCTGCACCTGCAATGACAAGCAACCAGCTACACTCCTGCCTCGTGTACAAATGGATTGAACATGATCAATCTGCAAACAAAAACTGTGACACTCAATCGACCCATACTAACTTTCCTTCCGAACCACCAAGGACTCAACTAGCAAACACTTCCCAATTATACCCACAGCCATTACCTCTCTTTCCTTCTGCAAACTCTTGATTACGCTTCCCCCACGACGCCTAAGCATATATAATCTAAATTTTGATGTCTAACCCGAAAAAGATTTTTTTTTTTTTTTTGTGTTTCTCCCATAAGTTGAAGTTATTTATGTGTTAAATCAAATACCTATCATATTGTCAAACTCCTAGGAGAAAAACATGTAAATGAAAATCAACTCAAAGTAACTCAGATCTTTGACTAAAACTGTGCAATATTAAATTGATCCGAGCTCAGATTTACATACGACAGATCAAACAGCCACTCAATAGATAAAGGATAACAATGGATTGACTATTACTACTGATTATTGGAAGCATTTCAATAAGACAGCATTTCTAGTTATTCTCCTGAGTTTGAAAGAAGAAAAACTAAGACAGCATGTACCAAGGGGAAGCAATGGAATTTGGAACAGATAATAATAGAGACAATATCAACAACAGAAATTAAACATGCACCAAAGACAGCTTATTTCTTTGAAAGGCATTTCTTACCTTTAAAAAGTAAGTACAGGGTTTAGCAAGGCGTGTATGTATATACATCTCAACAAAATTTGATATCATGTAAGGAGCTGTTAATTCTTATCTTTGTTTGATAAACTTTTTATACGTTGCCAGATTGTTGGACCTTCAGGATGCATATTCACAAAGACTTCTACAAACCGTTTTTCATTATATGAAACTATGGTACTCAAGGATAAAGCATGACTTACTGCATTCCTTTCCTTCAACCACTCATACATTGAAACTCTTGCACTCATTCTGTCCACGTCCTGTAAAAAGTATGTTGGGTATCTCACAAGACATTCTATTGGGTAACCTAAAGTGTTTTTTAAGAAATCAATCTTCTTTTGAATTACATTTCTCTTCAGGATTAGAATCTTAGGAACTCGCTTTACCATTCTAATCGCAGTGCTACAATCCAAACCAGCTTCTACGAGGCAGTCCAATCTCTCCTGTAACTGATCACCTCTCCCTGGAAACAATTTTACTGCTTCTTCCATCTCCTCAGAGTTTTCCATATACCCTAGTTTCAGCAAGAAAGCCGTTTTCTCCAATTTAATAAGCGGGTCACAATAGGTTTGCCCTCCACTCCTCTTATGTTTCTGTTTAGAAGCCAAACTAATAAGCTCCAATGGATCATCGTTTATGATTCTGCATAAATCAGCTTTTGGAACTCCTAACTCCTTACAAACCGCTCTATAACCTTTTATCGAATGTTTGCTCAAGATATGCATGTAGTTAGACAAAACATGTGCAATATCATCTTGTTCCATTCGAATATTATACAAAAAAGAAATAACACTCATCAAATTTTCCACACACTTACTCGACAATATATCGGAATGCTCTATGAAACAAGAACAGACAACATTCACGTCAACACCCGACTTAATAAACCGACCTAGAAACAAGAACAGCTTCCTCCCTAGACCTTCCAACAACAAATTCGGATCCCCCTTGAACAAATCATACATATGTTTCTCAGAATAACCCACTTGATGAAAAAACTCTAAAGTCTCAATCATTCTTTTCCAGCTATAAGTGCTAGAACTAGACATACAACTCACAAACCATTTACTCTCAATCCCAATTCTTTTCAACCAATCAAGAACAACAACAAACTCAGAATCAACATCACCAACCAAAAGCAAAGGACAACAAACAAAAAGCTTGATAAGAGATGATTTACACAAACCCAAATCTTCATAATCTTGAAATTTCTTTTCCAAAACTCCATTTCCATACCCAAAAATTTCTCTTGCTTCGGTATAAATCTTCGCCATTCGATTCCTCGGAACCCCATGATAACACAATACATGAAAATTATCAACTAAAACACTATCATCACAAAGAAAATAACAACCTTTAGGTAGAAATTTTTCCAATTCCGTGTGATTAATTCCTAAACTCTCTAAAAAAGGTTCAAATTCGTTAATGGGATGATACATAAGATACCTGCTGAGAGCACGAAAAACGTCGCCATCGTCAGGGATGTTGATTTTGGAGATGAGGAAATTGATGAAATGTGGAGAGTTTTTGGAGATGAATTCAGCATCTGAGAAAGTGTAGTTTTGTGTGTAGTGAAGGTATTCAAATAGAGCACGTTGTGCTTCAATTTTCGTGGCGCGTTTGATGTAAATTGGTGGAGAAAGAGCGGGAATTTGGGTGGATTTTGAACAGTTCAAGGTTGAATTTTTGAAAGAAATGGAAGAAGATGGGTTTTGGTGCAAGAAATTGGGGTTTTGGTGAGAAAAATTGGGGTTTTGGGGTGTGGAATTAGGGTTGAAGAGAAAGAATGGGTTGAGATTATGCAGAGAAAGTGAAAGAGTTCCCATTGGGAACAAACGTTGGAAGAAGACGAGGTTGTCTTGTTTTGCAGGGTTTTAGGGTTTTGGTGTGAGAAATTGGGGTTTTTTGTAATAAGAGTTCATTCATTTATTTATGTGACTTTAGAAATTGTTATATTCAATTATGAAAAAGTGGTTAGGATAAAAAAAAAATTTGAGAATAAAAAAAAGTGGTTAGGAATAGGATAAAAAAATTCTGTATAATTGATAAGTTAGTTAAGAGTGGAAGAGTTTACGATAGATAGCTGATAGCGTATAAGATAATTGATTAAATTTGTAAAGTTTTATAAAATTAACGGTTTTATTATCTTATAAAATTAAAATGACATCAAAATGATAGATTTAATTAATATTTATTGTTTTTCAAATAAGATTAGATGGGTAAAATTAAAATAAAAAATAATAAGTTTACATTAGTAAAAATAAACCATAAGCTCGTTAGAAAGTAATTTTTATAAGACGTAAGCTATAAATTGGATCTTGCCAAAAAGACTAGCAACAAATCATTTATAAGCTAGTTTATAATTTATAACAAATACACTAACCGAAAAAATTTGTATTGTTTGATAAAATTAGTGATGAAACTTGTTTATTGATATGCTGTGAAGCCCGGATACGAGATACGATACGGATACGATACTATACCGGTACGCCAATACGGAAAAATTTCAAAAATCAAGTTATGATACGGCTGTGATACGTTAATAAAAAAATTATATAATTAAATGTACAATATAATTATAGCCATTTTTTTAACATGCAAATATATTAACAAACAAAAGAAACCAGTCATAGGCTTGTAGCACATCAACATAAATATAAATAATATCGACGATAAAGAGAGTGATGATTAGTTAATTACGTACACAATATATCCCAAAAAGGGCACCATCAGTGCTATACTATATCCGTTATTGTTATACTTTATCGATCCAAAAAAGAAGCACTATATCCAAAAAAGAACACATCAATACTCAAGAGTTAATATATTTTACTTAAGATTAATTGTAAGAGTCGATTGTAAAATTGAGAGAAAAAAACATACTACAGTTAAAACTCTATAAATTAATAATGTCAGGACCGGAGAAATTTATTAATTTAGAGAGTTATTAATTTATCGATAAATTAATAATTATTAATTTAAAGAGTTTTTAAGTAATTATACTGTACATACCAAACAAAAAGGCAAATTAGTCTATGCCTCTTAGAATTACGTTGCAGCGAACCTTGGAACTCAACGTAAATTAGTAACTACTGTGTTCATATGCATTGGAAATCAATAATGACTTTTGAAGTGCAGTAAATGTAAACAAGAGGAACAAATGTGTTCAATGTATTCTTAATATTTTTTTTTCAGTTTCTATGAATTATTAATTTATGATTTTCTTGGGACCGAAAATTATAAAGGGATCTCCCGAAAAATTATTATCTTATTATTTTATTGAGTTTTTCAATTTTTTACATTGGCCCAAGTCGGGACCGGACAAATTTATTATTTTAGAGAGTTTATTAATTTACTGAGTATTAAATTAAAGAGTTTCTACTGTACAAGCTTGTATCAAAAAAAGAAAAAAATACTGTAAGCTTGTGAGAAATTAATGTTATCTTCTTCTTTTTATCACATAAATTTATATAAGCTATAAGTTGAAATTCTAGGATCATCAAACTGAGCTTACGAATGATGATCATGTAAAAAAATTGTATATTGAATGACTTATCCATAAGTCGAAGTTTTTATCAGTGTCGGGTTCTAAAAACTGAAAAAGTCCATAATCAAGTCCAAACAAAAACCACCACACTCGATCACTCTCTCCACCGTGGCTCCATGGAATCTCTCTTCAACACACTCAACGTTCGCGATCTTCTCTCCGCACAAGATCTCTCCGACCAAAACTCCCCTCTCTCCGCCCCCGATCTCCGCCTTCTCATCGACCGCGTCGACTCCCATTCTCACCAGATCCGATCCCAAGTCCAATCCTACCTCGCCTCTCACCACGATGATTTCGCAAATCTCTTCTCCCTCTGCAACGACGCCGTTTCACAGACCGTTAAAGTTTCCGATGACCTCGACACCGTCCTAAGGCTGGTATTGTTTGAGAATAACATCACTAAATTTCTGTAGGGATTTAGATTCAAAGATATGAGATTAATTTTTATGAACTGATGGTGTAAAATATTTTACACATGCAACAATAAAAAAACATGTCAAATGAGTTTTGTAGAGATATTTTAGCAACTAACCTAAAAATGTGGCATCATGAAGTGATTTGATTGGATGCATGTTTAAAAAAGTTTACACTGTCGGCGCATATCAGTTTAGCTCTGCATATGGAAGAATTTAATTAATATAGTTTGTGTGTCCAATTATTTTACACATACATTCTAATGATGTGTTGCCACATCAAACAATGACACATGAGTTCTTGTCATATTCATTAATTACCACATTATTAGATGCATGTGTAAAAGAACTATACATTGACAGAGCATACTAATTAAACTCTACAAAATCATGAATAAAAGTAAGTTTATTATGAGACTTGTATAAAATATATCTCATATAATTTCTGCAACTAAAAACATTATCAGGTATCAGAGCGACCGGCGGATGTGGAGGTGAGGGAAGTTGTGGAGGAGATGAAGGGGAAGAGTGAGGAGTTGAAGGTGAAAAGAGAGTTGTTAGGGTTGGTGGGAGTGATTGTAGGGTTGAATGAGAGGTTGGAGAGTGTGAAGAAAGAGTTGAAGAGTGGGAAGTTGAAGGTTGCTGCGGAAGGGTTGAAGGAGTTGAAGGTTGCGTTGAGAATTGGGGAGGAAGATGATCGAGAGCCGTTGGTGTATGGGTTGTTGAGAAATGAATGGTCTCAGTGCTTTGAAGAGGTACTATTTTTTTTTTTAATCCATGAAGCACTGCCAGGCACGTTGACACCGGTAGTAGTTTAAGAAAATGACATAATTGAACGTAATCACGTGTTTTGATGTCGGATACTGGACACTCCTTTGATCAGAAGTGTCGGTGCTACAGAGGATTTAATGCATTTAGTTTGTAGTTTCATTGCAATGTATGTAGGAATTGAATTGAAGCGTTTATGATTTAAATGTGATAGATGAAACTGAAATTGGTATTGGTGACAATTTGTCTGTAGAGTTTTTTGTTTGTATTGAATAAAATTATGCGATTGGGATTTGGAATTATGCACTGGAATGGTTAAAGGAGATTTTGAATTTGTTTGAAATGGAAGGAATTGCATTTAGGGTTGGTGTATGAATAGGTACAATGAACAAAGAAAAGATTAATAGCTTGGGACTTTATTTTTCATTTTGTAGTCTGTTTCCTCTTCAAACAGAGGCTAAGTACTGAGTTATTTGGAAACAAAATGCTAATACCCCCATGGATACTGTTCTTTCTTTATCATGTGTAGTTGGCTGAACTTTCACTTTGCTGTTGATCTGGGAGTTCTTTCGATCTCTGAATCTTTTGTTTGGTCAGAATTCATCCAAGTATTTTCTTAAAAAGCATCTTGGTATCGGTGAAAAGAAGCAGCCAACTAAGTAGGCACCTCAATCACTACCAACCATTTGCAGCCTACCTGTTTTATTTGAAAAAATAGAAAAAGAACAAGAACAAGCATGGGGGACTAGCAAAAACCCACGCCAAGAATATTTGAACTGGTAGCTCAGATGACCTTACCAATCACGATAGAAATCTTCCCTAATAAATCTAAGAATAGAATCCCGCTAAGTTTAACCCTTGAATTGAGCAGTGTTGTCAAATATCCGCCATGGCGGATATCTGTGGCGGTTTTTGGGCTCTCTGCCACACCCAATACCAGCCGATGCGGCGAGAATTTCCACCATAATCCGATAGGATGGCATCAGAAAGTGGCCAGTATGGCAGTATATCGGTGCTCCGAAATTGAACGCCATTCGCCATCGAGAACACTGGATTGAACCCCAAAACAAGCCAACTTATCTGCACAATCATTCCTTTAGTATTTTAATAAGTAGTAGTTATATGATAATCAACTGTGTAGGGAACTCGTGCAAGGTAGGGCCAGCAGCACTATGCTTCCTCTTCAAAGCATATGACACATCATCAACAAAACATTTTTATTAATGTGTAATTGTAACATAAGGAAATATGAGTCTGGGGGTATGCAAAAAATACCAGCAGGGCTGGAATCCCCTTAACCATCAATCTACCTTCAACCCCTGAAATTCTGGCGTGATGTATTTTCCAAATAATTGGCCATAATTGCTTTAGCGATGATTCTTGAATTGTATTTTCGCCAATATGTGTAACAGTACAATCAATGCATATGATTTGTGCCATAGAAATGATGAAGGGACAATTTGTGATTTTTATTGAGTTTGTGGTTGTTTTTAGAGGAATTCGATTTGGGTTTGTAGATTCAAGAGGTCCTCGTGAAGTTTATGGAAAAAGCTGTGCGATTTGATGGGGACTTGAATCAAATAGAAGTCAAGTATCAATTGGAAGTTCATAATTTGAGTGGGATTCAGTTGCAAATGGTTTTGGAAGCAATGGAGGTAAGTTAGTTTATCGCAATTTTACAACTGTGATGTTGTAAATTTAGAAAATTGTGAATTCAGATGTATTTATTTGCATTTCTTCTAATTGTTGACTTTTTAGGTGGTTGGTATTCTAGAGTATGGGCTTGCTAAAGTTGCTGATTTAATGATCAAGTATGTAATCACTCCTTTCATTAATCGTGGACAACCTCTTTCATTTCTCGAGGAATCAAATCAAGATTCAGCCGTACTGAAGATAGTTCCATCACCAGATATTAAGGTGAATGTAATGTGTTAGGGTCTTGTAATCAATTTATTTTGTCATGCTTCACTGTTTTATGACACAGACCACTCCCAGGGAAGGTTTTATTGCTTGTATGTGTTATTGATCTTATTCTTAGGGTTTTTGCTTCTATAAAAAGAGCAGAATTATGAATGTTGATTTGAAAATTAATAGTTAGATTACAGTAGTTTCATTATTTGTTGTATAGATGCATGCATTTTTATTACAATATCAACCGTTGATTGGGTTTATTACTCTGTACTTTACCTTCCAAAGTGAATGTTGCATTTGAAGTAGTCAAATCCTCTTAGATATTATTATAAGTTCTTATTGTTGAGAGGTTTTCTGAGGTCACCTAGGAATCATTGTCATTTTGCTGCTATTTTGTTCCTAAATATCTGATTTTCATTTTGAAGCTTGAGCATTTGGATGGGGAGCTTCTGTATTCAGGGATTGTGCTCTTTATCAAATTTATTTATAAAAGTATTTGCTTCCAGAACAGTTCTTGGATCCGATGTTTTGGACGTTTGACATGGCCTAGGATATCAGAGCTAATAATATCAAGCTTTCTTTCAAAGGTTTGTTTGAAGTTTTATGCTATAACAAACGTGGTTATACAAAGGCCGTGTTCATGCATTACATCTTGTTCTTCGAAACAAGTCTAAGAATATGTAACCACAAAAATGATGTTTCATTGATTTCAGTTGAATTTTATTTAAATGCTTCTGTAACTAATAATATGCAAGCTTAAATGTATTCTTCAATCTCAACCAACAAAATAAGTTCCTGTTTGATTAGTCAATCCCTGACAATGTTATAATCTAGGAGAATTACTTGGTGGTTAGTTACTCTGTCTAGAAACCAGAAAGAAACTAAGTATTTTAAAATTGCCTATCCATATAGTCACTCAAGATGTCTGATTTCAGGTTGTTCCAACAGATGCATCAAAACTACCTGACTTTCAGAAAATCATCAAATGTACATCTGATTTTGAAACGGATTTAAAAGAGCTTATGTTCATTTCGCCATCAGATGACAAGGATAACAGACTGAGCAATTTTGCTGAAAATGTCGAGGTTCACTTTGCATTTAAGAAAAAGACTGAGATCTTGGCTATAGCTAGAAATCTGCTCCTGCAATGCGACTTTTCCATTCCCCAAGTGAGTTTTCACTTTTCAGACTGGGAAAATTCTTCTGTTGCTGTTAGTATTTGTTGTTGTTGATGAAGAATTTTCTGCAGGAGTATACAAGGGATGGTTCTATTTGGAAGAATGACGGAACTTCTATCCTGTCATCTAGCCATGTGGTAGATTTGATTTTCTTATCAGAGAGGTGTTTGGTATCCAAAGCAGCCAAGCAATTGATGGAACTAATTCATCAAACACTGCAGGTATACCATCCAGAATAATGAATATTTACAACACCCAATTGCAATCCAGTTTTTTCCTATAGATGAAATTCTCAATTTGGCCTAACTTTAAATATTTCTACTTGTTATATAACTGAAAAATTCAAAGGAAAGTAGAAGAAAGAATTAGCATTTTTTAACATATTAGTTATAACACTTGTAAAATCGAAATCTTGAGGCAGCGGTCATTGACAATGATCCATGAATGGTAGACACCAATATGATGAAAAAAATACTATTGTACTTGCAGTGAGTACAACATTATACACACTGCCGGTGATATACCAAGCAGAGGTCTTAATTTTGGTGATTTGTGAATGTGATGATTTTTAGCCTGACTTTGATCCAACTCATTATACTAACTTTTGACCTTGTAAGAAGTGCCAATGGCTCTGGGATTAACCTTGGACGTGGGCTGCCAGATCCCCCTTTTCCTGGAATCGTGGCAGGTTGTCTTTATCCGAGCTCCCCCTCCTTTGTGACCTAGTCAATAGAACATGTGTTTCCTATGGGGACTTAGTCAAAGTGCAACGTGTACCATGATTCTTCATCCGATAAGGGTAGCTGAAACCCACTGCCAATGACCCTTTACCGAGATCCCCTTTTAACATACTCAGCTCGCCCACGTGCCGAGCACGTGGCCAGTTCGTCTATCTTCATTCAAGCTGTCACGTGTCTCTCATGTGACTCTGGAATATTGGGCTAAATTTATTGTGACAGTCCACAGCCCCTCAAGCACGAGGCCTGTAAGGGCAAAATGATTAAGTGACTTGCTTCTAATTATAGCGGTCCAACTATCATTACACTTGGATTTAACATTTCCTTTAATTAGAGATTTATACTGTTTTTACATTACCATGAAACTGCTGCTCGGACCATATTATTCACCTTACAAGCTCACATGACATTTCCTGTAATGATGTCATTTTCAAATATGAATACTGGACATAGTTATTTTGAGATTAGGTTCTTTAATGATATATATGATGTCATTTTCTGTAAGCTCACATGACAAGCTCACTATTCTTTCCATCTACTATATATATTATTTATTGGGTCTTATTAAGGAGTGCCCTCGAGGCACTCTTTAAGCATACTAAATTAAGTAATTATTTTTTTAAAATGTCAAAGTTTTCAATTTCCAATGCACTGATTACACAAACTTTCATAAAAAGTTACCATTTAAGGTCTTTAACCATTGCCCCGGGGGCACTAGTTAACATTTCCCTTATTTAATTTATGATATGACCGATTATCTCATTGGCTAAAATATGAATTATTTATTTAATACTCTTGGAATGAAATATAAGCAAATATCAACAACTTCTCTCCGATTTAATGATAGTATCTCTAGAGTACTCCTCATTTAATTTAACTATTTGTATTTTCAATGAACCAATCTAGTATTAGTCATGGAGGGTAACTTAGACAATTGACTCAATTTTTTTATTGAGATTGTACATATTAATTGTGTTCAACTACATTTCTTAATATGCGTAATATAATCCATTTTTGCTTATATTTCATTCTGGAAGGAGTGTTTAATATAAGTAAATTGAATATGATTTTCAAACAAAAAAATATGGTTGAATGAAGTATAGTTAATAATATAGTAGAAAGGAAGCTGGGCTTACTTATGAAGTTCAGGAGAAAGTGAAAATAAATAAATGTGTGAGATATTGTCTGGTTGTATGGTATTGGAGTTGCATTGTCTTTGCTTAGGATTTTACTTGATTGAAGTTACATTGTCTAAGTTTAGGGTTTCCTCTTCTTTTATGTCACTAATAGTAATACTGTAAGAGTAACTGTTTGCTTCCTGAATATACGCTTGATACTATTATTTTAATTTACATTCACATAAATATTTTCGGTTAATTGACCTTGCTAGATTTGAAAGAAACTGAAAAAGTGTTTGGGTAGATAAAATCTGAGATCTCAACATTGAGTTTGACAACGAAATGATATATTGATTGATTTGGTAAAATACATGATTGCATATGTAGGGATCAACAGTTCAGATGCTAAAGTGGATTTTGTTATAACAGTTAACAGAACGTGCTGGGTCAGCATAATACGTTGTCACTTATTACATTTACCAACTATATGTACAACTAACCATATAATTGGCCACTAAACCGACATATGTACAAATATTACTGTTATTCTAATAGACATACAATACCTTTTTTCTTCTTCTTAACAGTGAATTTGATCTTTATAAATGGATAAATAAATTGTGCAGGATATCTGCCTGTCATCTACAAGAGTTGCTATGGAATTTTATCATGCTGCTAGAGATGCTATACTTCTTTATGAAGTAGTAGTCCCTGTCAAGGTTAGTCCATGCAAGACGGTGACATATTGGAAAACCCTTTTTAGTATTTCTTTAATCTGGTATTGACTTTAGGGGGTATATATAATGAAGTAAAACAAGCTTATCACCAACATCTATTCTAGATTCACGTCCTGTCGCTGTTTTTTATAATTTTTCTGATCTCTGGATGAGATGAGAAATTATCCTTATCATGATGTTATTCTCAAAGTGAACACTGTATTTGAGTGTTTATTCTTGTCTATGTACATGCTTTCAACTTAGAGTAATTACTTCTGTTTTTGACTTGTGAAGCTAGAAAGGCAGCTTGGCGGCATCAATCAAGTAGCTGTTCTGATGCATAATGACTGTCTTTATCTTTCCCAAGAGATACTTGGATTCGCATTTGAGGTATAAATTCTGTTTTTTTCCCCTACCTGGTATCTTCTTTAGCAGGGTATTTAATCTTATATTTTTCTACAAGGAAAATATTCAATATAAACCTTGTTTGTTTTATATTTTTTCCCCTTGTCTCACGCATTTGGATGCCATTGCTTCAGTATCGAACAGATTTTCCAAGTTCGATGAAGGAGCATGCTGTGTTTGCTGATTTGGCTCCAAGATTCCAGCTTTTGGCAGAAGATATATTGCAGAGACAAGTTCACCTTGTTATTTATAACTTGAAGGAGGTACTGCCTTTGTTAAAATGCATGCAGCACCTGTAGGATATGACTTGGTTTTGGTTGACACTTGCCTTTCTGACCTGGTAATTTCCATATTCCCCCATGTTTTATAGGCTATAGATAGTGCTGATGGATTTCAGAATACTCATCAGATGCAAGAATTTGAGTCGGCTAAATTCAGCATTGATCAGGTTATTTTCTTGTTAATGATTAATATAATGTGTGTGCATTACCATTTGTTGTCCCATAGTTTGCTTTATCTCCTATTTCCTCCTTTTTTTGCTTCTCTGAATGCAAGATACAATGTGGGGGAATTTGTTACAACTTACAATTGGCTAACTCAGAATGGTAGTTGACGCCCTTTTAGTTTGTCGAATGACATAAGCTAAAATTTACTTGATCAGGTTGTCTTCAGTCTGGAAAAAGTGCATATCATATGGGAGCCACTTTTGCTTCCTTTAACTTACAAGAAGAGCATGTGTACAGTATTAGAGTCAGTTTTCTCTAGGATTGCAAGAGATATACTTCTTCTAGATGACATAGCTGCAGAAGAGACTTTACAGGTAAGTCTATACAATAAGTTAGCTAATTAATGCTTGTAATACCATTTTAGTTAAGACTTTCCACTAATGCATTCCACTCTTATTTCCAGCTACAAAGACTAATCTATTTAATGCTGGAAAACCTATCATCTTTATTTGAGTCCTTGGTCACTGGTGATCCAAATTTGAGTGAGTTCCCTGCAGAGTCTCTTGAAGATCTTATCCCATCTTTACGTAAAATCCGCAAACTATCAGGCATGTTTTATCATTTACCCAATTTTTATGTAGACACTGTTGGCCGGATTATTATTTACTTGTACATTGACTATTAACCTGTCATTAATCCTTCTGCTGCAGAATTATTAGATATGCCTTTAAAATCCATTACAGGATCTTGGGAGAATAAGGAGTTGATCAGTTGTGGCTTTACTATATCGGAGGTATCATTTGGTTATCAATGGCTTTATTTCTTTATGGCTTTATAACTGAGGGTTTCTGATTTTAAATCATTGTTTTTCCAGCCACATTACCAATGATTCTGATAAAATGTTATGCATGATTAAAAAATATTGTAACCGTACTTAATGAACCTTTTCTTCACATGCATTCTCCTCACATATGTTTCTTACATATCTTTTTTTGATCTCATTGCAGGTGGAAGATTTCATAAAAGCTATATTTGCAGACTCACCTTTAAGAAAAGATTGTTTGCGGAGGATACAAAATACGAGCTTTTAGGATACATCCAACTTCCTACACGATACATAAATCTTAAAACACTCGAGGTGGGGATTAAAAAAATTAGATGATGATCCCTCCGAGGCTAAAACATGTTAGTTTGAGCTAGTTCTCCAAATATTTGAGGTAGCGGAAAGTTAGTTTTTGGAGAAAAATCATGCTGATAATTTTCTGACATGGAGGCTTCCCCATGACGATTTTGTTGTCGTAAATCAATGCTCATAAGTGTCTCTTTTATTTGTTTTTCCTTTACTGTTTAGAGCAAACATGGGGATGGGATTGGGGCATACTTGAGCTTAGTTTCTGCTACACGCTAATTTGTCATCTACTAATGGCAAGCATATTAGGATCTAAATTATATATATTATGCCTACCAGTGAGGCTATTTTTAGATCCAGATATATAAAAACATTTGCAGCTCAAATTTCGGAAATAACACTTTTTTTAGCGAGTTAAGGATGATTGCAATATAATGTCACTCGTTATTTCTTTACTTCAGAAGAGAAATGAGAAAGGATTAAGAGGGATAATAAATTCAACAGTTGGTTTCTAACATACATATATAATATATATTCATTAGCTGTTTGTCTTTGCATTTGTAACCATGTGTTCCTTGCAACTGCAAGGGATTGTAATTTTCTAATCAGGCGCAGGGGCCTTGCTATTACTTTTGATGGACACATTGAATTTGTCCGTAAAAAAAGGCAACCAAATTAAATTAAATAACAAAAATGAATACATTGAAAGTAAAAACAAATTAAAGAGAAATATAAATTAAAATCTAAAAGACCAAAAAATATAATGACTTGACCGAAATTATTTATTAGACTAAAATATATTGGAAACAAATGTCTCAAGAACCATGTATCAATCTTGATCAAACTTTCACTAAAAGAAATATTAAGAAATAAGAATAAATCTTTGCATGTTTTAATTTGAAATCACTTTTAACACGTTCGCAATTCGATGCTTATTGAAGAACTTTAATTCACACACACACTTTACATACATGGATCAGCATTTAAAGAAGTTGAGAGAGCTCAAAAACGGAGCACACAGTCATCAATACAAACATTGTTTGGATTAAGAGAGGCATATCGAAGAAGCTCAAAATCATGTTCAAATTTAGCCATATATTTCTCTTCCATGTTCACAACAGCTACAATGCCATCTCCATCTTTTGTATCCATTAGAGCAATATTATTCTTTGAAGAACAACCAGTAGTGGTGATCCATATTGGTTTTCCCCATCCAAAATCTGCTTCATACATTGGAAACCTACACCAACTACTAAAACCAAACACATTTTTATTCTCGGATTGAACCTCTGTAGCTTGCTTCAAGCACTCAGATATCAACAAATTGTTTTTCCCCATCTCACTAAACATTTTAGGATAAACGTCACAACACTCAGATAACCCTTCTTGTATTTTGCAGACCAACTCCTCTAATTCCATTTCCTTCTTATTTGTCATCATAGACGAAAACCAAAGTATGTTACCGACACTTTTTTCAGACAATGGAGTATCCATTCTTTTGCGAAGATTCACAACCATGCTAAACGATGTCGTCTGGAAATTTAACCCCATTATTGAAACTGCATGCATATAAATCCATGCAATTACAACTTGTACACGTGTGGGAGAATGCATGGAACTAGAAGTTACCATTGCCTTAAGATACTTAATCATTTCAGGTTGAAAAACAAACCTTTTAAACTCCACATTGTTTTCTCTCTTTAATACCATTTCTGGGAAGATAGGCAAATCCCTTTGTGGAAAAATTGTTGCTCCTGCATCAAGTAAACTCAAGGGTGATACTAATAACCTTTTTTCATCTTCCTCAAACTTTTGGTTGATAATGGCCCAATCATTCATGAAGTTGAAAATGGTTGCAGCATCAGCAATTTTGTGATTAATGCAAATACTTATCACCATTCCTCCACATGTGAACCAATTTATTTGAATGGCTATAAAAGTTGCACTCCAATCCATTTCTTTCCATTGTAATTCATCAGGAAACAAAGGGTTCAACAATTTTTCAGTGGGATTTTGAAGAATCTCTGATAGTTTGTTTTTTACCTCTGTGACCAAAAATAACACACCTTGATCATTACATTCAATGGTAATTTTATTTTTAATCCTACCAGCAAAATGATAGTATTTGGATAAAAGTTGAGATAAGGATTTTCGAAGTTGTGATGTTTTTGAATTTTGATCTCTACTTCCGTTTGGGTTGTAAAAGTAAAGTAATGGCAGATAGTTACGGAAAATAATGTTGTCTATGAAGGAAAGTGGATAAAGTTTGAGGTAAGAAGGAGTTGGTGATGAAGGTTTGATGGTTTCTCTTGAAAGTAATTCTATTTCCATGGTAATCAATGGTCTCTCTAACTCATGATTTACTTCTATATTCTGACTAGTATATTGATTGAATGTATTGCCATAACTTAGCACAAATGGTTATATAATGCATGAATTACAAGATCAAGACTAGTATGAAGTATCAACACATGTGGAACTTTGTCTTATAGTTACCCTAGTTGTGAAATCAATAATGACAATATATTATTACAAGTCAAATTTCACAAAGTTCATTCTAAACCGTTGCTCTAGCAACTGGGTTTAGTTTATAGGTTACAATAAATTAATAGGCACATATAGGATTATTTTTGTATATAGAAACAAGGATTCCAATGATCAAATTTTATATTTGAGTAAATGGCCACAAATAAATAATAGACAACCGTCTTCTTCAAAAAAATAAAATAATAGACAACCGTCCTTCGTTTATTAGCAAAGCAATAATATGCGAAAAAAAATTAACTAGCATGCAACATCGATCACCGTTGACCAAAGTGTTATTATTTTAGGAAAATATAAACGATTAGTCACGTTAAAAAAAAAAAAAAAGATATTGATGGATATATGATTCCCTTCACCAAACAAAAGATGGATATATGATAAATCTCAAAAATAACCAACCACGTTATTCAGATTTACTCCCTTGAGTCCTATTTATAAAGAATATTTGGGTTAATAAAAATTTATATATTATGGTTCGAATTTTGAACAAGATATATCAATTTTTGTTGATAAAAATGTCCTCGTGAGTATAACTCAGTTGGCAGAAACATGTATTATTATATGCATGGGCGGAGATTCGAAACCCGAACATCCCACTTATTCACCTTGATAAAGGTGAATTCTAACCATTAGGCTACTTGCCAAAACAAATAAAAAATAATGCCAACTGTTCCTTAAAAAAATATAATGCCAACCGCCATAGCTTAATTTTTAATTTTTGAAGGATGTTAGGCTATTTTATGCTTGTTTATTTAGGGGGTATGCACTTGATTCTCTTGTACAACAAATATGTTGTTTTATATTGTGTATTAATTATTTGTAAAGTAGAGTAGTAAACCATTCAACTCTATATTATATACTATTCTCTTTGGGTAAAAAAAAAAGTTTACTTATTGATAAAGTCATGAATTCAACTTCTATTGTCAATATGAAGATCTCTTTAGTAAGTGATTTATAAGTATTACGGTAAACGTTCTTTGAACATATGATAACTCGTATAACTTGGCCAAAGATTAATTGAATTAATGAGCTACCATCTTAAGCCTATTTTGATTACATTTTTTTTTTTTGAAAAAAAAATTTGGTCACTAAAGTGACTTGATTTGAATATATCAATAGTGTCAACTGTACTTAGAAAAGAAAAAGTAGTGCCAACTGCCATAGCTAATGTTTAGGCTAAACTCAAGAGTGCTTAGATGAGATGACACGAATATCTTCTAATTTAATTAAGGTCCTATGTTCGAATCCAGCCTTGAACATGCAACAGTTAAAATTCTTAGGAAGAGTTTGTCGTCCATTCAGACTCCACAAAGTTTAACACAAGATAAATTACAAAGTATAACACAATGTATTGATTTTAAGAGAAAAATGGTAAAATAATAAAATCATAACATAAGCCCTCCATCTCCTTTCCTTGTTGGTTTCTTTAACTCCCAAACAAGGGGAAGGTTTTCCCTCCTTTCTCCCTTCCCTCCCTTTTCTTCCCTTCCCCTCCTTAGCATTTCCTTTCTTTCCTCTCAAAACTCGCAAATAAAGCTTAAAGTAACTTGATTTAAATACAACGATCTTCCGATAGATTGTTGATTGTGTGCCGATTTCTTTGGTTCCAAAAATAGGGATGTTGTATAAGATAAGAGAAAAAAATGGTTACCACAGAAAAATGCGAACACACGAATAAGTTACCATGTAGAGAAATTGAAGAAATTCATCGGTACCTGAAATATATTTTATTTTATTATTTTTTAAAAAAATGAGACGGTTCAGAGTAAAAAAGAAAAATACATTTTTAAAAATATATTTGAAATTTTAGTTTGGGAAAAATGTATGTTTCAAATGATGGAATAACTAGTGTTAAAACCTTTTATGTTTTCAAAATGAGGATGTATGAAGTTAAAAGACATGTACATGCTTGTTTTGAAGATGGAAAATATATGATGAACCTTAATTGATTGTAGTTTCGACCAAGAACAAAAAATATAGTAATATTTGTGATGAACTTATGCATTATCTACTAGGTTTTTCCTTGAACAAAGTCGTGTGGAATGAGAAAGAAGTTGTTTCATGAGTGACTATAATTTTTTTATAAACATTGGACTCTAAAGTAGCTAGATTTATAAATTGGGTTATTGATATGACATGAGGTGACTTGGTAATATCTTAGAGTCTTAGAATTACCAAATTGAAAAATTAAAGAGTTGTATTGACGGTCCCCAATAACATAACTTAGTTAGTAAGAACATTGCGGTATGTAAATATCGAAGTTCGAATTTCGGATTCCCCACTTATACTCTAATTAAGAGGTTTATTCTCGAACGATGTGGTATTGAAGGATAAAGAAGACCCGTTATTATGTATTAATGACATTTTAAGTTTGCATATCCATATAGTCACTGATTTCAGGTTGTTCTAATAGATGCATCAAGAGTCAAAACTCCCTGACTTTCAGAAGATTATCAAATGTACATCTGATTTTGAAACGGCTGAGCTTATGTTCATTGACTATGTTTTAAAAGAGCTTATGTCCATTGATTATATTTCATTTACTTTATGAAATCACTGATAGTTCATTGGCTAAAGTATGATTTATTGCTCAATATATTTTGTAGCATATTGGATATGATTTTCAAACAAAGAAAAAATATTAAGATGGTTGGAGAAATATAGATATAGTAGAGTAGTGGAAGCTGATATAGATACCGATAGGTGGTAGATATTGACCAAATATAAATTAGTCTTTGAATTGGTCACAAATGTATTCCAGTGACCGAATTAGCATCTGAAAGGTCAGTCTCTAAAATGAAACTCTAAATTAAAATAAAAAATAGAAAACCTTTCCTCTACTAACTTTACGCATGTGGGAAAGCAAGGGATGGATCTTCTGCAGTGACTGCAGTGTCCAGTTAAATCCCAATATTGGAAAAAAATAAATGCATGATAATTTAAATGTTGAAATTAGAAGAGATAATATGTTTAATGATGGAGATTCCTACACCGTAGAAATATTTCTATTTATGGTGATTGATTCTTTGTTTTTTAGTTCAGATATTGACTTAGAGTTTGTTGTTAAGTTGGTTTTTTTTTTCTTCTTCCCAATTTACTTGTTTTTCAGAAGTTAAATAAATGGTGGTTTGAATAGTTGTTAAAGTTGAGTTTGATTGACTTCCTCTATTTTTTATTAGTTGACACGAATGTCAGAGACACCTTTAAAGGACCTCTACAATAGCGACGACTAAGGTAAGGCGTGTTTTGCCAAGCCTCTGGCAGTCTGGCTGACAATGGTGTCGCTCAATACCATTTTTTAATTGTTTTGACACTTGTTATTTACCTTTGATTATTAGCTTAATATAGTATAAATTCAATACCTTAGATTTTTTATTATTTTAATATTTGTTATTTACCTTTGATTATTAGCTTAATATGATATAAATTCAACACCTATGTAGTGTTTAATTGGTTGGATTTCTACTTCATTACGCCTCCGAATTTGTTCATGCACCTTGATTGTTGGTCAAATGAAGCATCATCTAAGAAGTTGAGAAAGGGTTTTTGGTTGATTTGGCACGTCGTATTTAGGTGATTTAGAAGGAGAGAAATGATAGGATCTTCAACAATAGTGTCAAGGAAGTTGATGATGCTATTAAGGTTCAATCTTGGTATTGGAGTCTTAATAGGTTGAAGATTAGATCATTTTTGTTTCATGAGTGGTGTTGGAATCCTAGAGATTGTTTGTCTAGGTAATTTTGGTTGAGGGTGATGTTAGTTAGGTGTGTTGTGGATATGCACTGGTTGGGATCCAACAGCTTAGGGGCTGGCGTTTTTTCTGTTTTCACAGAAGCATCAATTGTTTTTTCTTGTTGTTTTTGCTGTCGGCTGCTGATGTTTGTGCCCTTCATGCTTTGGTTTTAGAGAGATGTTTGGTTTTCTTTTGGTTGACCGCTTGGCTTTTTGCTGGTGTTTGTAATTCGTTCCCCTACCTTCTCGCCTTCGGTGGGTAGGGGTGTTTTTCGATAAAATTTTGGCTGTTAAAAAAAAAACACCTACGTTATGTTAGTATACTTATTTTGTTGTGGAAGTAACATGGGCCATGGTAATCATACTTTCCAATAATACTATACTAGTGAATATTACATAAATTTAGCATAATCATTGCTTTTTTAGTTCAATTAAATCTACGTATTTTGAAAAACAATCTTTTGTTTTCGAGATGCATGACATTGGATGTTTATAGTTACTTTATTAGATTGTTGAGTTGCTTATTCATATTTTCACAATTGAAATGAATATGTTTGTTTGTTGCAGAGATGAAGAATTGTTGGAGTATATCACATGAGTTTTGGAGGGCCATCTATTGCTATTGAAACGGCTGAGGAGGCAAATGAACTTCTAAGGAACATTGAAATTGAGTATGCAGTTGGTAATACGGAATAATAATTGATTACATATATCATATGTTTCTATTATTATTTACAGCTTACAATTTATAGCATCTAAACTAGTGTTTTTTTCTTGGACTTTATGGTAGTTGCTGCCGTTATATTTGGGATAAGGGATGACTAGTTAAATTTATATTTTCTTTTCTAAAACTGGCTTGGATCTGCTATGCTAATTTTGTTTTGACACTAAAAATATAGAAACATAGTTTATATTATAGGTTTGTATTTATGTTTTCACTTGTTTATATTGCTCCATCACTTCTTATCAACTTTATGACATAAATCACAAACAATTTTAAGCCGTATAATTTTCCTTTTTATTCTTCGTCATGTGTCGTCGTCTATGGTTTAGGAATTCAATTATATTAACCACTTATTGCAAGTGTTGAACTTCAACATAATAGTTTGTTGTATGATTAAAGTGAAATATGATCTCATCACATGCTGTATCAGTATCACTAAGTGTAACAATTATATCTTGGAATAAGCCTCAGTTATTCAGTCATTCTTTTGCTTATGACAATGATTCGTCTCTGTCATCACATGTTCCATTTTGCTGAACTGGTGCAAGGTTGCGTTTGGTTTGTGGGTTGCTATTGTGTAGCAGAATTTTCTGGTTTTTGGGTATTACAACTGCAGATTAGTGGTTATTAGTTTGCTATCCGGTATAGCTCTTATTCTGCTTGATTTATTACTTCATGATGGTAATATTTTTGCTCAGGTGGTGCTAGAATAAATATTAGAGCCATGGATACAAGCAAAAAATTGAGATCCAAGCATTTCAACTATTTAAGAATATGCAATTCATGGTTCCAATTTTCGCTACGTATTTCTTGATAAAGTCTGTTTCTTGAGTTAGTGTGAATATCATACTATGATAGACTTATTTGATTGTGTATTGAGTTGGTGTAAATATCATACTATAATAGGCTAAGGCTTATTTTATTGTGTATATATACCATTGGTGTTAAATATCAAATTATCAATACACATTTCGAAGTAAAATCAAATTTTCACTGGTTGAATTAATAGTTTTTTTTGACACTCTAGAAATTAGAAACCGATATAGTGACTAATTTTCTTATAACTTTATTAAGTTGGTCACACAATCTGTCACCAAAATTAATCACAAAATATTTAACTATACGGTCACCAATTCGGCCACTAAATCGGTCACTATATACCACTGTTCTAAATCCGTATCTAAATCAGTCTCTGGTTTCTGTCACAAGTTCAATCGCTGAATACCTGTCACTAGCAATTCTTATTTCTGGTAGCTATTTCGGTCACTAAGGGTGCGTTTGTTTTGGATTTTTTTCAAAAAAAATCTATTTTTTTCTTTAAAAAAATCACTTTTTTCATTTTTAAGTGTTTGTTTTGGATTTTTAGAAAAATCATTTTATCAAAAAAATCTATTTTGATCCTAAAATGAAAAGCTATTAGGATTAGCTTTTCTCAAAATCTATTTTTTTCAACAACAAGGAGATAACACATGTGCATGTTAGAACTCATTTTTTTAACAAAATGGATTTTATGGATAGTAGGCAAACACAAATAACTTTAGATTTTTTTTAAAATCTCTAAAAAAAAAATCTCTAGATTCTTGACACAAAATCTATTTTTTTTTAAAGCTGAAACAAACGCACCCTAAATCCATTAGTGACCGATTTTATTGATATAGCGACTGAATACTCAGTCTCTAAAACGCTAATTTCTGGTGTATGGTATTGGAGTTAAGTTGTCTAAGCTTGTGATTTTAAGCAAAGTAAATTTATTAACAAAAATCAATACCTTGAAAGTAAAGAACAAAGTAAAGAAAAATGGAAATTAAAAGAAATATATGGGAAACAAATGTCTCAAGAGCCATGTATATCAATCTTGAGCAAAATTTCACTAAATAAAGTCATTTACAACTAATCAATTAAAAGATATTTTTAAGAAACAAGAATAAATCTTGAATGTTTGAGTTTAAAGAAACAAGAATAAATTCGATACTTATTGAAGAAATTTTATCCACTTCCACACGAGTTGAGATCCTCTCCATTTGCTACAATAAATGGCAATATCCATTACTATAGTTTTGGTGTATAAATGTTCAATTAATACACATATTACATATATGGATCCATATATTAAAGAAGAAGTTGAGAGTGCTCAAGCTGAACGGAGCACACAATCATCATGTTGAACATTGTCTGGATTAAGAGAGGCATATTGAAGAAGCTCAAAGTCATGTTCAAACTTAGCCATATAATTCTCTTCCATGTTCACAATCGCTTCAATCCCATTTCCATCTCTTGTATCCATCAGAACTATTAATTTATTTGAAGAACAACAAGAAGTACTGGTGACCCAAGTTGGTTTTCCCCACCCAAAATCCGCTTCATATATCGGAAACCTACACCAACTACTAAAAGTAAACAAATTGTTATTCTCGGGTTGAGGCTTTGTAACTTGCTTCAAGCACTCAGATATCGCTGACAAATTATCCTTCCCTTTGTCTATCAAGATTTTTGGATAAACGTCACAAAACTCTGATAACCCTTCTTTCATTTTGCAGACCAACTCATCTAGTTCCATTTCCTTCTTATCAGCAGTGGCGGAGCCAGGAAATTTACCGAGCCTGGGCGGAAAATTTATCGCAAATTCACATGTGACATAATATATATAAATAGTCATATATTAAAATAAATATGCCCTCCTCACATCGTCTTGAATATCCGGAGCATACAAATGAATTTGTTTCCTAAGACCTGGATCACGCACAATCTCATTTGGATTAAACTCATTGACCACATTAGGCGGTGGTTCTTCTACTCAGTGGCGTATACAGGACCCTGACTCAGGGGGTGCAAAAAAATTCCGTCGATAAAACTTTGCAAATTCAATCAGTTTTGTCTTGTCAAAACTAATTTTATTTTAATTATTTTTGATTTTATGTGAAATTATAAAATTGGATTAAATTAAACTATTTGATTAAGTAAAATAAAAATTATAAATAAAAAATTAAACAAAGGATACGTTTAGAAAGAAAAAAACCTCGACCAATATTATTATTCTTTTTTACAAGAAACCTATATTGTAGTAATTTGTTAATTGAAGAGTCCAGCAGCCCCCATCACCTCCTCACCTGCTTCAGGGCTCGTGTCTTGCTGTTATGCTGCCACCACAATATTAATTAAAAGATCACACTCTTCAATTCCATCAAGTGTTATCCTCCATCATCAGTGTGTACTGCACCTATTTCCATTATCCTCCATCACCTTGCAATGAGTGAATTGTAATAAGCAATTGATCAAACAGTTTGTATGAAAAAAATTGATGAGCACTGCATTTTTTAATTCAAAGAATAATATTCATCCCTCAGTTGGGGGCAAAACAGTCAACAACCATGCTATGGGTAGTGTTGGAACAAAATGTGTTTAACAATGAACCTTAAAGAGTTTTGATGATAACAAGGTATTAAAAATTGTAAATTGGACTAGCTAATATTTGTTCAAGTGTACAGGACCATAATTATAAAGTTACATCATCATTGGTTCTGAATGAGCAAAGAAAGAGCAAAAGAAAATGAAGCTTAGATGATTCTGAAGGCAAAGCGCTCCTGAAGTCAAGCTGCTCCTGAAGAAATAGCGCTCCTGAAGTAAGCTGCTCCTGAAGAATAGTGCTTCTGAAGACAAGAGGTCCAGAAGCCACATCATCAGAAGCTGCGTCATCAGAAGCTGCAGAAGTCATATCATCAGAAGCTGCATCATCAGAAGCTGCCTCATCAGAAGCTATTTCACCAGAAGCTGAATCTCAACTGGATTTGCAAAAGATTCAAGAATTGAAGAATTATCAATGCAAAAGCTGTCTATTGGATTCGAAAACACAAACAAAGGATTAGTGGAGTTTTGCAACGGTCATTTCAAAGGTGTTTGAAGGCTTGTGCTTGCAATTTGGACGAAAGCGTTGACATTGTACTTTGTACGAATTGTACAACCACGTTCTCCACTACTCTGTTTTGTGTCCACGCTTCAAGACAAGAAAACAGCTCCAGAATACGGTCTCGCCTGCATATATGTTCCTTTGGATAAGGAATGGATTTCAAATTGGTTCTTCATAGGACAACAACCAAATCAGGCAAAAGATCATTGGTGAAAGATCAAGCTTCATCTAACGACTCTTTGGTGTGCTGGCAATTTCACAACGTCTCTTTCACACCTCTATATAAAGGAGTGAAGACCTAGAGAATTGGTAATGCAAGAACGCTGAACGAAAGACTCACAAGATTTTCACAAGTACCAAACCTCTGCTGAAATTGTTCTGCATTCACTTAGAATTTCTGTGTCTCAAGGTCATATCTTAGAAATTCTTAAGTCCATTGAGTCTGTATCTGATTTGTATTGTGAGCACCTCTGATTGTATATCAAGTGTTCAAACTTAAACAATTTTCTGTGTAATTTTGTTTAGTTAGGAAGTCTCTTGCAATTGTGCTTGAGCAGGAAGTCTCTTGATTGTGTTCTTGAGCAAAGGAAGTCTCTTGCTTGTGTGCTTGAGCATTGGAAGTCTCTTGCTTGTGTGCTTGAGCATTTGTAATCAGATATTACTCATAGTGAAATCTCCTTGGAAGTGCAAGGGGGACTGGACTACTTCCGGATTGTGGAAGGAACCAGTATAATTGCTTTGTGTCGTTCTTCTTCTCTCTCTCTGTTTTATTCCGCTGCATTTAGATTCTGATTATCACTTCAGAAGCTGTCTCACCTAGCTTCTGATCAGTGTGTTCAGTTTTTAGGAGAAACGAAGAATTTTTCAAAACACAATTCAACCCCCCTTCTTGTGTTTTTCTCACCTTCAATTGGTATCTAGAGCCTTGGTCTGTTGTGTAACACTTAACCGTGCAACAGTCAAAGATCTGAGAAAAACATGACTACTCCTCCTCCTAATGGTTCTGGTTCTAGTGATACTAGCTATAAAAATGTCTCACATGATTATAGTGATAGTAAGAAAACCAGTGTTGGAAAAGTTCCAAAGTTCAATGGAGATGCTGAAGAGTTCTCGTGGTGGAAGACCAATTTTTACAGTTACATCATGAGCCTGGATGAAGAATTATGGGATATTCTGGAAGATGGTGTTGGTGATTTAGTCCTTGATGAAGAAGGAACTGCTGTGGATAGAAAGAAACATACTCCAGAACTGAGGAAACTCTACAAGAAGCATCATATTATCAGAGGAGCTCTTGTCACTGCCATACCCAAAGCAGAGTACATGAAGATGAGTGACAAATCCACTGCTAAAGCTATGTTTGCTTCTCTCTGTTCAAATTATGAAGGGAGCAAGAAGGTCAAAGAAGCAAAGGCTCTTCTGCTTGTACATCAGTATGAGCTATTCAAGATGAAGGATGATGAAACTATTGAGGAGATGTACTCAAGGTTTCAAACCTTAGTTTCTGGGCTACAGATTCTAAAGAAGAGCTATGTTGCTTCTGATCATGTAAGCAAGATTCTCAGAAGCTTACCTGCCAGATGGAGACCCAAGGTGACTGCCATTGAGGAAGCTAAAGATTTAAACACTTTAAGTGTCGAAGATCTTGTTAGTTCTCTCAAAGTTCATGAGTTAAGTCTTAATGAACATGAGTCTACTAAGAAGAGTAAATCAATAGCTCTTCCATCCAAAGGCAAGTCATCAAAAGCTCTCAAAGTGGTTGAATCTGAAGAGGAAGAACAGTCAAGTTCAGATTCTGAACCAGATGCTGCTGAAATGGCCATGCTCTCAAACAGACTTCAATATCTGGCCAAGAAGAACAGAAAGTTTCTCGCCAAAAGGGGTAACTCCAGAAGCTCAAGGAAAGAAGATCAGAAGGGATGCTTCAACTGTAAGAAGTCTGGACACTTCATTGCTGAATGCCCTGATCTTCAAAGAGAAAAGTCAAAGGACAAATCAAAGAGGTCTACATTCAAACCAAGCAAATTCAAGAAGCAGATTAAGCAGAGTTTAATGGCAACCTGGGATGATCTGGGTAGTGAATCTGGATCTGATAAAGAGGAAGCTGATGAAGATGCAAAGGTAGCTGTTGGGTTGGTAGCAACAGCAACTTCAGAAGCTGGATCAGATTCAGACTCAGAAGATGAAAACGAGGTATATTCCAAAATTCCCAGAGATGAACTTGTTGAGTCACTTAAAGAACTTCTTACACATTTTGAAGTAAGAACCAATGAGTTGAAGGATTTAAAAGAAAAATATGCTGATTTGGTACAACAGCAAAAATCAACTCTATTGGATCTGAAAGCTTCTGAACAAGGACTTAGGGGCTTTGACTTCATGTGTAAAACATATGAAGATCAGCTCAGGTTCTTATGTCAGAAGCTACAAGAAAAGTGTAATGAAAAACCTTTAAGTAATCATGAAATTGCTCTTGAAGATTTCATTATATCTGGCATTGACAGAAGCAGAGTAGCTTCTATGATTTATAGCATTTATAAGAACAATGGCAGAGGAATTGGTTTTCCAGAAGTGAAACTTGATAAAACCAATCTAAAGTCTTGTTGTGAATGCATCAAGGAAGGTCTGAAAACATTCTTTGTACCAGAAGGGGCTGAGTTGGAAACTGTTGTTCAATCAGAATCTGAAGCTTCTAGTTCTAAGGCTAAGATTATTTCAAAGCCAAAGAACTCTAAGTCAAAGGCTATGATCAAATCTGATTCCAAGACTTCAAAGGTTAGGATCCTGAAAAGATCAGAACCTATTCCTCAGAGTCTGGTGAAACCAAAATCTGGGGTTCTGAAGTCTAAGTTTCAGAAGAAGACAGTTACTGCTTCTGAAGTACCAAAACCTAAGGTGATGGTTAATCAGAAGCAACCCAACTCACAGCACAAGGTACAAGAAGTGAAGAGTAAAGCCTTAAGTACTAACCTTCCAGGACCCATAGAACAATGGGTACCTAAAACTAAAAATGTCAATGATGCAGGTATGTCTAAGAGCAGTGCCAAAGCAAAGATCATGGTACCTAGACAGCAGTTGCTCAAGACACATGACAGGAGAAAAGTCCATGTTCCTCAGCCTAACAATGAAAGAGGGAGGAAATGTGAAATTTGGAGGCAACCAGTCAGGCAAGATCATAGGTACAGGAACTATTGGTAATTCCTCTACCTCAATTAATAATGTATGGTTGGTAGATGGTCTTGAACATAACCTTTTGAGCATTAGTCAATTTTGTGATAATGGTTATGATGTGCTTTTTGAAAAACCCAACTGTACAGTAATCAACAAGGAAGACAAATCCATTGTGTTCAAGGGAAAGAGAGTTGACAATGTCTATAAAATCAATTTTTCTGAACTGGCTGATCAGAAGGTGATTTGCCTACTATCAGTGAATGATAAGAAATGGATGTGGCACAGAAGGTTGGGACATGCTAACTGGAGGTTAATCTCTAAGCTTAGTAAGTTACAACTTGTGAAAGGGCTACCAGACATTGACTATCATTCAGATGCACTCTGTGGTGCATGTCAGAGAGGGAAAATTGTGAAATCATCTTTTAAAACCAAAGACATTGTTTCAACCTCAAGACCTTTAGAATTACTCCATATTGATTTATTTGGACCAGTGAGTACTGCATCCTTATATGGAAGTAGATATGGATTAGTCATTGTTGATGATTACAGCAGATGGACTTGGGTGAAATTCATAAAGAGTAAAGATGTTGCGTGTGATGTATTCAGTAGCTTCTGCACTCAAATTCAATATGAAAAAGAATCAAAAATTTTGAAAGTCAGAAGTGATCATGGTGGAGAATTTGAAAATGAGCCATTCGAAGCTTTTTGTGAAAAACATGGAATTTTCCATGAATTCTCTTCTCCTAGAACACCACAACAAAATGGGGTTGTAGAGAGAAAGAATAGAACTTTACAAGAAATGGCCAGAACCATGATTCATGAAAACAATTTACCAAAACATTTTTGGGCAGAAGCAGTGAATACAGCATGCTATGTTCAAAACAGGATCTATATTAGACCTATTTTGGAGAAAACAGCATATGAACTCTTTAAAGGAAGAAAACCCAATATCTCTTACTTTCATCAATTTGGATGTACTTGTTACATTCTGAACAACAAGCTCTACCTAAAGAAATTTGATGCCAAGGCCCAAAGAGGAATCTTTTTAGGTTACTCTGAAAGGTCAAAGGCATACAGAGTGTATAATTCAGAAACACTCTGTGTTGAAGAATCTATGCACGTTAAATTTGATGACAAGGAGCTTGAAGATAAAACTTCAAAGCAAGGTGAAAGTTTTGCAGAGATACAGGTTCCTGAAGCTACTCCAGAACCTGATCAGATAGCTGAGTCTGAAGATAGTCCAGAAGCTGAACCCACATCAGAAGCGCAAGATGAAACTGCTTCTGATGAAGCACAAGATGGCTCACATCAATCAGATCCTCCCAGAAACACATTCAAACACAAGTCTTCACATCCTGAGGAGCTAATCATTGGAAACAAAGATAGTCCAAGAAGAACAAGATCACATTTCAGACAAGAAGAGTCAATGATTGGACTAATCTCAATGATTGAACCTACAACAGTTGATGAAGCACTTTCAGATGATGGATGGATCCTAGCTATGCAAGAAGAGTTGAATCAATTTCAAAGAAATGATGTGTGGGATCTGGTACCCAAACCTCAGCACAAGAACATTATTGGAACAAAATGGGTATTCAGAAACAAGCTGAATGAGCAAGGTGAAGTAACAAGAAACAAAGCCAGGCTTGTTGCACAAGGGTATAGTCAACAAGAAGGCATTGATTACACTGAAACGTTTGCTCCAGTTGCAAGATTGGAAGCAATCAGGTTACTTCTTTCCTATGCAGTTAATCATGGCATAATATTATATCAAATGGATGTCAAGAGTGCATTTCTAAATGGTGTCATAGAAGAAGAAGTGTATGTCAAGCAACCTCCTGGATTTGAGGATATTAAATATCCTGACCATGTTTTTAAACTGAAGAAATCACTATATGGTTTGAAACAAGCTCCCAGAGCTTGGTATGATAGACTAAGTAATTTCTTAATCAAAAATGATTTTAAAAGAGGACAGGTTGATACTACACTCTTCAGAAGGACCCTTGAGAAAGATATTCTTGTTGTGCAAATATATGTTGATGATATAATATTTGGTTCTACTAATGCATCTCTTTGCAAGGAATTTTCTAAGTTAATGCAGGATGAATTTGAAATGAGCATGATGGGAGAGCTGAAGTTCTTCCTTGGCATTCAAATCAATCAATGCAAAGATGGAGTCTATGTTCATCAATCAAAGTACACAAAGGAGCTTCTGAAGAAGTTCAAACTTGAAGATTGTAAAGTGATGAACACTCCAATGCATCCTACGTGCAACCTGAGCAAAGAAGATGAAGGAGCTAAAGTAGATCAGAAGCTGTATAGAGGTATGATTGGTTCTTTGTTATACCTCACTGCATCTAGGCCAGATATTTTATTCAGTGTATGCTTGTGTGCAAGATTCCAATCAGATCCTAGAGAATCTCATATGACTGCTGTCAAGAGAATCTTCAGGTATTTGAAGGGAACAACTAATCTTGGACTCCTTTATAGGAAATCCTTAGATTATAAGCTAATTGGATTCTGTGATGCTGATTATGCTGGTGATAGGATTGAAAGAAAGTCAACCAGTGGCAATTGTCAATTTCTGGGTGATAATCTTATATCCTGGGCTAGCAAAAGACAAACAACTATTGCTATGTCTACAGCAGAAGCAGAATACATTTCAGCTGCAAGTTGTTGTACACAACTACTCTGGATGAAACATCAGTTGGAAGATTATCAGATAACTGCTAACAGTATTCCCATTTATTGTGATAATACTGCTGCTATTTGTTTGTCTAAAAATCCAATTTTGCATTCAAGAGCGAAGCACATTGAAATCAAACACCATTTTATCAGAGATTATGTTCAAAAAGGAATTTTAGATATACAATTCATTGATACTGAAAATCAATGGGCTGATATATTTACTAAGCCTTTAATTGTTGAAAGATTTGATTTTATAAAGAAAAATTTGAACATGCACTTTGTATCTGATTAAATGCTTGCTTGCTCCTGAATAGGATTTTAGGTTCTGAAGTTAGTTCAGAAGCGGTAGTCCATCTACATCAGAAGCTCTTTATTGAGGTTCTGAGGAAAACTCGCTTCTGATGATGACGTCAGCATCTGAAGTCCAGAAGCTGGATTTGTTGCTTCTGAATAGTTGAATTAGTGGAAACGTTGGAAGTTACCTTTTAAAAAGTAACTTCTGGCCCACTAACTTGGTAGTTACTCTGTGAACTTCTTACGTGGCCTGTAGGTGTTGGTGTATAACAAAAAGGGCAATGATGATTTAATAGCTTTGAAAGTACTTTTCACGCGCCCCCAATTTTGTCATTAATGTTATGTTTGTTTGTCTCTTTTGAATTGCAATCGTTTTACTTTTAACACTTTGACAATTCACACACTACTCACTCACAACAAACACATTTGCTCTCAAACCTCTTGCGAAGTAAGCGCATTCTCTCAACCTTAGAACCCTAAAATCTTCATCTTCTTCAAATCTTCGTCAATCATCAAATGGCATCATCAAGCTCAAAAGTTTCAGAATCTACATCAAACATGCAAAGAGCACCAGAATCTGAGTCCATCTACAAAGAGAAGACTATGGATATTCCATGGGAATCCCTAATAGTTCAAGTTGAATCACCAGTGGACTTCACTTCACTCAAGAAGTACGAAGTGGACATGGAAGGCTACGTAAAAACTCAGAAACTATCTGGCTACTTCAACATGCTAAATGGGCCAACATACGTGAACTTGGTCAAAGATTTCTGGTTAAGGGCCGAAATTGTCAATGAAAAGCCTGTGAAGGTAGCAGGTAAACAAGCTGGGTCGAAGAAAGGAAAGAAGGAAATTGACTTGAATCCCACTTCCTTCAGTAGCCTTGAGATAAGGTCTGAAGTGATGGGTATTCCCATAGTCATCACAGAGGAGATTGTTGCTAAAGCTTGTAGAATGGATGCAGAAGGAAGGTTTCAAGAAATTGTTAAGAAGGATGATGTCCTGCTGCAAAACTACTACAACACTCTTCTGGGTGGTAACAAAGATGCTAAGCCTTCTGAAATGGAGATTCACAACAGAATGTTGGTGAAATTCAGCAACGATTGCTTCTTTCAAAGAGCAGGTGGGTCTGATCAACCCAACAACCAACAGAAGCTAGCAATCTATTTCATGACCAATCTGGAAAAGATAAACTTTCCAAGATATGTACTGGATCATCTCTGCTGGGCTATCAATGAAAGCACAGTCAAAGGAAGGAAACAAGTGCCCTATGGAAGATTGCTCTCTGAGATCTTTTATCAAGGGAAAGTGCTGGATCTTTTGAGAAGAACAAGGGATGCTTCTGATAAATGCTTCGAAGTCTCCACTGCAGAGAAGACTATCAGTAGCAAGACCTTGCATTCTATGCACTTATTCAAGACAGCTCCTAAAGATGAAAAGTGGTTGGAGATGACCACAGAAGAATCTGAGATTATCAGGGACTTTCCTTCCATTATTAAGGAAAGTGATCCTGAACACTTAGCTAGATTAGTAGCTGAGTACATCTTGGAGGAAGCTGCTTGTGCTAAAGGGAAAGGCAAGAAGGCCAAGGCAGTTGCTGTGTCAGAAGCTGCTGTTTCTGATGCACCTAAAGGGAAGAGGACCAGAACTAGTTCTGAATCTGATGCTGCTCCTACTAAAGGAAAGAAGGCCAGAACCAGTACTGAGTCAGAAGCTGCCATTGCTAAAGTTGCTAAGTCTGAATCTAAACCTATTTCTATCAAGGATAAAGGAAAGATGCAGAAGATTGGTGCTGCTCCTATTCCACAGAAGAGAAGAAAAGGTAAGGCAGACTTGGTAATCACTCAAGAGCAGCTGGAGGAAGCTCTTGAAGAAATGGAGAAAGAAGAGGCTGATCCCAAGCTGAAGAAGAAGGCTCCCCTTCAACCTGTGAGTCCTATGGTTGAGATGACTCCAAGAATGAAAAGGATGGCAGATGTGCTTCTGATCTTATATCAGACAGAAAGGAACAAAAAGCACAATACGTTCATCAAAGAGATGAAAAGCTCAAGGCTTTGGGATTGGAAGACTGTGATAGGTTCTACAAAGATAAATTGGCTGAAGTAAGAGCCATTGCTGGTAAGCCTACTGAAGACAATGAGGAAGACGATATGATGCTCATTTTTGAAAATGCTCCAGAAGAGGGAACTTCAGAAGCAGTTCCTCAAGCTGCTGGTTCACAGAGGATCACTTCTGAAGCTGGCCCTGCAGATCAGGTAATCCAGATTCCAGTCACCTCTATCCCCTTTTCACCCTCTTCACCATCAGTTCCTGAACCAATAGAAGACACTTCTGTCTTAGACAATCTTATTCTACACTGTTCAGGTGACTTACCCAAAGACAATACCTCAGAAAAAGCCTCTAAAACAACTCCAGAAGCAACTGCTTCTGAAAATGTTGTTTCAGAAAACCCCCATCAACAAACACCTGAACCACATAAACCCACAACACCCCCACAATCACCATTAGCTACCATTGACCCCCAACTCAACACTCAAACATCAACTTCACCACAACAACCACCAACTGAAACTGAATTTCAACCTTTACCTGAACACTCTTCAGAACCAACTCCCATGGATGTTGACATCTCTCTAGTCAATGTTCAAGCCTCAACCTCCACCACACACATTGTTTCTGACCAACCTTCATCTTCAAACACACAGACACACCTTACCATTCCAGTTCCTAACCCAGTTCAAGACTTGGAAATCAGTGATTCTGATCTTGAAACCCTTGATCAACCACCCACAAACATCCTGGAATATGGATATATTAATTCTGAGCTTCTGACAATCCTGAGTCAGATGCATAATCTTGTGGATCAACGAAGGACAATTGATCTCACAAGTGCATATGAAGACTCCTGGGCATCTCTTCAGAACCGGGCAACTGAGCTTATCGAAGAAATCAAAGCTAAATGCATCAGAGTCAAGCAAGCATCAGTCAGAAGGCTAATGGAGCATGTGAATCAGAGTCTTAGAGTAAGAAGTTCTACACTGCTCTTGGCAAACCAGCCTTTCTTCTTTGAAACGGATTACTTGACCAGAGAAGCCAGGTTGTGTAAGCTTCTGAAGAAACAGATGGCAGAGCAGCAGCAAGAAGCTAAGGAAAGGGAACAAGCTCTTCTCCAGAGGCAACAACAACTTGAAGAACTGTTGCAGAAGAAGATTGAAGAAATGGAGGAGATGAAGAAACAACAACAAACCAACCCTTAGTTGCACACCCTTGTGTTTTACTTTTTGTTTGTTGTTTGTTTTATTTTCTTAGTCCTTGCTTCTGAAACCATCTTGTCTTATTTCTCTTGCTTCTGAATGCTTACTGATTCTGACTGTTTAGCTGCTTCTGACAATTGAATATACATGTTCATATTTTATTTTGCTCTGATTTATTTAGTTCATTTCCTATTATACTCTCTCATGTTTGAGTTTTTCTCATATCTTTTTGTCTTTTATGCTTAAATTTATTTCAATTTTTTTTGATAATGACAAAAGGGGGAGTATATGTGACAAGTATTTAAAGGCTCTGAGCCCCATTAATGGCATTTGAAATTTTTGAAAAACTTCTATCATTTTTTTTACCTTATTGGTATAAGCTATGAACGAACGAAGGAGTATCAAAATTCAAGTAAAATTAATTGAACCATTCTTCTTATCTATAAGTTAATTCTTTCAATGATTCAATTTTGTTTTTAAGCTCTGATAATATTATTGTGCGAAAAATGAATTTAATTAACCTGGATAGAACTTAGGGGGAGCTTACAAATCTCACCTTAAAGACTATCAGACTCAGGGGGAGTTTGAGCTTACAAACCTCAGATTCTGAGCTTACAAACCTCAGAACCCCAAAGTCAACTTGTTAATTAGATTAACAACAATTGATCAATTTTAAATACTTTTGTTTGTCATCATCAAAAAGGGGGAGATTGTTGGAACAAAATGTGTTTAACAATGAACCTTAAAGAGTTTTGATGATAACAAGGTATTAAAAATTGTAAATTGGACTAGCTAATATTTGTTCAAGTGTACAGGACCATAATTATAAAGTTACATCATCATTGGTTCTGAATGAGCAAAGAAAGAGCAAAAGAAAATGAAGCTTAGATGATTCTGAAGGCAAAGCGCTCCTGAAGTCAAGCTGCTCCTGAAGAAATAGCGCTCCTGAAGTAAGCTGCTCCTGAAGAATAGTGCTTCTGAAGACAAGAGGTCCAGAAGCCACATCATCAGAAGCTGCAGAAGTCATATCATCAGAAGCTGCATCATCAGAAGCTGCCTCATCAGAAGCTATTTCACCAGAAGCTAAATCTCAACTGGATTTGCAAAAGATTCAAGAATTGAAGAATTATCAATGCAAAAGCTGTCTATTGGATTCGAAAACACAAACAAAGGATTAGTGGAGTTTTGCAACGGTCATTTCAAAGGTGTTTGAAGGCTTGTGCTTGCAATTTGGACGAAAGCGTTGACATTGTACTTTGTACGAATTGTACAACCACGTTCTCCACTACTCTGTTTTGTGTCCACGCTTCAAGACAAGAAAACAGCTCCAGAATACGGTCTCGCCTGCATATATGTTCCTTTGGATAAGGAATGGATTTCAAATTGGTTCTTCATAGGACAACAACCAAATCAGGCAAAAGATCATTGGTGAAAGATCAAGCTTCATCTAACGACTCTTTGGTGTGCTGGCAATTTCACAACGTCTCTTTCACACCTCTATATAAAGGAGTGAAGACCTAGAGAATTGGTAATGCAAGAACGCTGAACGAAAGACTCACAAGATTTTCACAAGTACCAAACCTCTGTTGAAATTGTTCTGCATTCACTTAGAATTTCTGTGTCTCAAGGTCATATCTTAGAAATTCTTAAGTCCATTGAGTCTGTATCTGATTTGTATTGTGAGCACCTCTGATTGTATATCAAGTGTTCAAACTTAAACAATTTTCTGTGTAATTTTGTTTAGTTAGGAAGTCTCTTGCAATTGTGCTTGAGCAGGAAGTCTCTTGATTGTGTTCTTGAGCAAAGGAAGTCTCTTGCTTGTGTGCTTGAGCATTGGAAGTCTCTTGCTTGTGTGCTTGAGCATTTGTAATCAGATATTACTCATAGTGAAATCTCCTTGGAAGTGCAAGGGGGACTGGACTACTTCCGGATTGTGGAAGGAACCAGTATAATTGCTTTGTGTCGTTCTTCTTCTCTCTCTCTGTTTTATTCCGCTGCATTTAGATTCTGATTATCACTTCAGAAGCTGTCTCACCTAGCTTCTGATCAGTGTGTTCAGTTTTTAGGAGAAACGAAGAATTTTTCAAAACACAATTCAACCCCCCTTCTTGTGTTTTTCTCACCTTCAGGTAGGAGAATCGATTTTGCCCAAATTGAAAAGCTACAAATAGCTGCTTCTGTTGAAACGCGAGTTAAACTAAGAAAGCACTTTTACCAAGAGAGACCCAAACATGTCAAACGTGAGGAAGGAATGGTTAGACGTGCGTTCTCAGTAGTCTACCGTGAAACCAAACAAGGGCTTAATTGAAGAAAAATAGCCGCCGCTAGGGATGGGAATAGGCTAGGCCGAGCTAGGCTTTGCAAGGCCTAAGCCTGGCCTGCCATATTTTTTTAAAGCCTAAGACTGGCCTGCGGCCTGTCATAGGCCTACTTTTCAGGTCGGAGTCTGGCCTTCTAAAAGCCTGATACGGCCTGCTAGCCTGTTTAAAAGCCTGTATCTTATGAACATCTTTAAGTAAGCAATGTGATCTAAGTTTAAATCGACTAGCGAAGTAATAGTTCAATTAGATTAAACTCTCTTTTGATAATCAACACGAGGTTTTAGGGAATTCGACTATATATTGTATCATATTTCTATTATAGTTTATAATAATACATCTATATATGCAAAAAAAATTAAGGTATACTAATAAAACTTAAAATTATTGAAAAAGTTTACAAATTTATATTTTAATTCAAAGTACAAAATATAATATAATAATAAATAATATTATTCATATTATTTAAATAGGCCGGCCTAATAGGCTTAAGAGGCTTTTTGAGATGCCTGTGGCCTGACCTTTTAAGCTAAATAAACTTAAAAAAAAGCCTAGGCCTTCTCTATTTAAGAAAAAAGCCTGGCCTGGCCTGGCCTGTCGTAGGCTAGGCCGTAGGCCCCTGTAGGCCGGCCTGGCCTATTCCCATCCCTAGCCGCCGCCCTTTACTCATCTTCTTCTCTGATTATTTCTAATATTCTACTCCTTCCACTTCTCCTTCCAGTGTTTCATTTGCCCAATATTTTTTTTTTGAAGTGTGTTGATGGGCTTTTTTGTTGGGCCTAGTATGCAAAAAATTTCCATCGAGCCCGGGCGACCACCCGGGGTCGCCGGGCGGTGGAACCGCCCCTGCTTATCAGCCAACATAGACATAAACCAAATTATGTTCCCTACACATTTTTCAGATAATGGAGGAACCATTCTTTTGTGAAGATTCACAGCCATGCAAAATAATGCCGTCTGAAAATTTAACCCCATTATTGAAATTGCATGCTTATAAATCCATATAATTACAACTTGTACGCGCGTGGGAGAATGCATGGAACTAGAAGTTACCATTGCCTTAAGAGACTTTATCATTTCAGGTTGAAAAACAAATCTTTTAAACACCACATTGTTTCCTCTCTTTAACACATTTTCTGGAAAAATAGGTAAATCCCTTTGTGGAAATATTGATGCTCCTCCATCAAATAAACTAAAGGGTGATACTAATAAATCTTTTTCATCTTCATCTAGCTTTTGGTTGATGATGGCCCAATCATTCATGAAGTTGAAAATGGATGCAGCATCAGCAATTTTGTGACTAATGCAAATACTTATTACCATTCCTCCACATGTAAACCAATTTATTTGAATGGCTATAAAACTTGCTCTCAAATCCATTTCTTTCCATTGTAATTCATCAGGGAACAAAGGGTTCAACAATTTTTCAGTGGGATTTTGGAGAATCTCTGAAAGTTTGTTTTTTACATTTGTGACCAAAAATAACACACCTTGATCATTGCATTTAATGGTAATTTTATCTTTAATCCTACCAGCAAAAGGATAGTATTTAGATAGAAGTTGAGATAAGGATTTTTGAAGTTGTGATGTTTTTGAATTTTGATCTCTATTGCCGTTTGGGTTGTAAAAGTAAAGTAATGGCAGATAGTTACTGCAAACAATGTTGTCTATGAAAGAAAGTGGATAAAGTTTGAGGTGAGAAGGAGTTGGTGATGAAGGTTTGATGGTTTCTCTTGAAAGTAATTCAATCTCTGATAAGTGTCATAAAAGTGTTAAATTCATGTTATATTTTAAGCACTTTTTGTTGCTTGCTTTGCAAGTAATTGAAGGAAAAGCCGAGAAATAAGCGTTAAATGCCTTATTACGCTTTACTTATCATTACTCTATCCTTTTGTGCAGTAATTAGCCTCAAGACACTGATCAAAGTCCAATTCATCATGAAAAAGTGCAAAATGGTAAAAGCTGTCCAGCAAGCTTGAAGAAATGGCGCTAATAGCGTGTTCTACGCTATTAGCGTGTTCAAAGAAGTGTCAAAGTCCAGAGAGATACGCTATTGGCGTATCTGGAGCTTAAAGAAATTTCGCTATTAGCGATTTTGGCGCTATTAGCGTAAGTTAGGCGGTTTGCTCAATTCAAGTGGCCCACTTGCTATTCTTGGAAGATATTATGTTAGATATTATTTAGATATTATTTAGATATTATGTTAGATATTATGTTAGATATTATTTAGATATTTTGGGCTTGATATATTATATATTATTAGAATTTCATTAGAGAGATATATAGTTCATATTAGTCTTAGTAACTTAGTTAGTTTTTCATAGCTTTTCTCTTAGTTTTCATTGTAATATCTTAGAGAGAAAATAGGGTAGATCATATGAAGTGAGAGTGATTTTGGAAGTTGGATCCTTATTCCTTTGTTGAGACATCACAAGTGTAATGGTTCCTTCCTTTTCAATCCATCCTTGCAAGGCTTCCATGATGATGTGTAGCTAAATACTCTTTGTTGGGATGAGAGGTACTTGATCCTTGCTAAACATGTAATCTTTTGATCTTGCAAAATATGATTCTAGCAATTTATATTCAATATTGTTGTTATTCTTGTGTTAATGCTTTCAATGAGATTCAAGATGATTTGGACACAAACTCTTGAATCTTGAGCTAGAGTAGCAATATATCTTAGGTTAACTTACTTGACATCTTTGTTAATCTTGTGATAATCACCATAATCAAGAGTTAAATGCTTTCGGATACTTAATCAGGCTGGACACGGTCGATTAGGTTATTCGATCGACTTTGTTATCGTTTAAGGGATTTGGACACGAATGTTTAAACGATACCTTAGAGCTAATTATATCGCTTTGGACACGAAGGATAGTTTAGAATTGATTGTGATAATGTTGTTTATAAAGCTAGAATTCGTATGGATCATTAGTTTACGTGTGACGCTTGGTTAAGGAACGCTACTCCTAACAAGTTTCAATCCTTATTAATCTCATCTTTTACTTTTTGCATTTAGTTAACATAGTTGTAAATTCAAACAAACAATCACCCTTTTTACTTAGAATGATATTTGATGTTGAAATATCCGTGATGTCGCACTAATCCCTGTGGAGACGATACAAATACTTATCTTGTTTTTGATGCAAAACTACTTCATCAATCTCCATGGTACAATTTATGCTATGACTCGCATATTGATTGAATGTGTTTTCATGACTATATCACAAGTGGTTATATAATGCATGAACTATAAGATCAAGACTAGTATGAAGTATCAATCAACACATATGGAACTTTGTCTTTCAGTTACCCAAGTTGTGATATCAATAATGGCAATTATAGAGAGGGTTTGTCTAATTTTGTCCAATTAAAGACCCTTTATTAACTTCTTCTTTTATTAATTTATTCTAAATAATGCTTGAAACTAACTATCAAGAGTTTAAAGTATCCTCAATAATGGTTATGACTTCATAATGGGGACCAATGACAATATATAATTACAAGTCAAATTTCACAAAGTTGATTCTAAACCGTTGCTCTAGCAACTGGGTTTAGTTTATAGGTTATAATAATATGCAAATAGGATTAGTTTTGTATATAGAAACAAGGATTCCAATGATCAAATTTTATATTTGAGTAAATTTTATATTTTTGGATAAGGAAAACCGTCCTTTGTTTTTGAGCTAAGCAATAATATGCTATAAAAATTTAACTAGTATGCTGCATCGATCAACGTTGAGCAAAGTGTTATTATATTAGGAAAATATAAGCGATTAGTCACGTTAAAAATATAAAAAATGGAAAATGCTATTTATCTAGAAAAATAGCATCAAGAATTTTTCAAGACACATGTGGCAAGTTTTAATTGCATGATTTATTTGTCTACTTCAATTCCTATTTTTCAGCCACACCTCCTTGAATTGTGGCAAATAGTACATTGTGATTGGTTACTCTTTATTCTTGAAGAATTCTTGATGTTTTTTTTCTAGAGATATAGCATTGCTCATAAAAAATATGCAATGGATGGATATATGATTCTCTTCACCAAAAAAAAAAAAAGAGGATGGACATATGATAAATTTCGAGAATAGCCAACCACGTCATTCCGATTTACTCCCTCACGTCTTATTTATAAAAAATATTTTGGTTAACAAAAATTAATGTATACAATTGAAATTTTGAAATGATATATCAACTTTTATTGAGCAATTAATGTATATCAACTTTTTTGTGGTGAAAAGCAAATCAGGCTTCTTTTAATTATTGTTATCATGACTGGTGGAGATACCTGCTTCCTTGTATGGGTGTCTGCTGATTTCTTTTTTGTTTGTTTCCTGGATCTCTAGTACGTCTTTGACTCTGTAATCCTTGTTCAGTGGTGTTCTTTGCACTCCTTGTGCATTGAGCTTCATTGTTGTTATATATATATATATATATATATATATATATAATCCATTTTGATTTCTCCAAAAAAAAAAAACTTTTATTGATCAAAATGTCTCTTATAAATGGAACGAGAGGAAGTACTATATACCATATAATTTTTTTGTGGTGGTCTGGCTTCGAATATGTATTGTCTCTACCAACTGAGCTAAGCTCACGAAGACAAATATAGTTCGTGCCAATTTTTTGATACAAATAAATAATGTCAACTGTTTTTATGGCCAAGTTTCAGAGCAATCAGATCAAATAGTCCGATTGTTTTTCGACTGGAACAACTAACAATGACCTAAAACAGAATGATGAGAGTTAGAAAGATTAATATGATCCTTAAAATGACTATCCGTGTTACAAACATGTTCAGAATTTGTACTAATACAGTTCGAATTATATAATCCGAACTGCTTTTCCCTTGAATAAGGGTGTTTAGGGGTGTTCGGATTCTATAATCCGAAAAATCCAAGGAACACACACTATTTTTTGGGGTTTTCGGATTATAAAATATGAATTGGTGAAAACTCATTTTTTACACTCAAAACAAGGGAAAAACTTAATTCGGATTAAAGAATCCGAAAATTCCATGGACATTTTCGTAAAAAAATAGGGCGCAAGAGAAGGTGACAGGATGAGAAAAGTAATATTCTAAAAAATTCTTTCATGACTCAATATTTTGGAGGCTCAACTCTGTAAAGTTGGTTGCACACCCCTAAAGATGACCATGATACTATATATATTCATTTATACTATATATAAAAGGCATATATGGAAAACTCGACTGTTGAGTTTGTACGGAGACAAACAAATGAGGTTGCTCATAAATTAGCTAAGGTATCCTTATTGTCAACTAGTCTCCAAGTTCTATTTGAAATACCAGATTGAATTGAAAACACTTTGATTAATGAAAAATGTTATAAGTTTGTTCTCTAAAGAAAAAAAGCATATATGTGGCACTTGTTTATTTATCATTTACATCTAAATTCTTTAAACGATCTTTTGCACACATGTTTATAACAATCTAAAAAGCTTATTTACTATTTGTAAACATAGAAAAAGGCTTAATTACTAAAATTTTAATTTTTTACCACGAGATGAATTGAATATGTATTTTTTTAATCATTAAAAATTCAAGATAAAAGTAACGGGTTCAAAAATGAAAGTTTGAGCTTAACTTAATGGTGAAATTTTTCATAATGTTCTAAATATGTCTTCAAAAATTGTTCAATATTTGAAGAGTTTAAGCTTAGTTACACAAATTTTGTTTTATCAAAGAATAAACTTACGTGCAATTTTTTTTATAAAAATAAAATATTAAAATTAAGTAAGAACTAAACTTTTTTTTTTGACAAAAAGTAAGAACTAAACTTAAAGTCCTCAATTTATGTGGAACATAAATATATTTAACCTTTCTTAATATTTTTTTTTTGGTATAAAAACCTCCCTTAATTTTAATGAACGGGAATTTTTTTTTTTTTTGGTATAAAAACCAACCTTAATTTTAATGAAGGGGAAAAAGTGAAAAAAAAAATTCAGTCCAAAATAGTATATTGTATTTAATTCAGCCCAAAATAGTGGTGTATCAAATTTATATATTGGTATAGACTATAGAAGATTATTTATTTTTTTTCTTAACGCAAATCATAAAAACTCCTAATCTCTCTCAACTAAACAACTAAACAAAACAGAGTCACTTGCCAAAACGACTAAACCCAAAATAGTGGTGTATCAAATTTACATAAAACGAAATCATATAAAAACTCGCCAAAACCCTAACAGAGTCACTTGCTCGCTCAACTAAACAAAACCCTAATCTCTCTTCTCCTTCAGCTTAACCCTTTCTCTAATTCCTATTCTTATGGAGATATCACCGACTGCAACAACTGTTCTGGTTAGCAGTAGTTATGTGCCTGATGATATTGTTTTCTCTATTCTCTCCAAACTTCCTTTTAAATCTTTAAAGCGATTTGAATGTGTGCGTAAATCATGGTCCCTCTTGTTTGATGACAATTATTTTATGAATATGTACCGCAACAATTTCTTATCAAAGGATCATACATCTCTCCTCTTACATGTAAGACGAGGAGATCAAAATTTTGTAGATTATCGGTACCCTTTGTACGATTTATATTCTTTCTCTGGAGAGAGATTTGAGAAAGGAGTCAAATTAGATTGGCCAAATCCATTTGCAAAGACTCAAGGGGACCCACTACCATCTGGTGTTTTTTCTTCTAAATTGTTAAGTTGTGTTAGTGTTAATGGCACCCTTTGTATCCGTTCTTACAACGGTGGCATGGTGATGTTTATAATTTGGAACCCAACTACCTACGAATTCAAGATCATTCCTTCCAGCTTTGATGAACCTGAATACTATTCACGGCATGAGAGCAAACATCTATTTGGTTATGACCGTGTTAAAAAGGACTATAAGTTGGTTCAGTTCGTAGATGAAACACCACATGACGACGACGACGATGAAGAAACTGAAGATAATTTCTTTTGGGAGATATATAGCCTTAGAAGTAACTCTTGGAAGAAATTAGACATTGATATTCCTGACTCTTATAGGATCGATGAACAAGTGTACATGGATGGAGTGTCTCATTGGTTGGGTAAAAGTAGAAAACATCCAAATTTAGTGTCATTTGACTTCAGCCGTGAATCTTGCATTATAACACCCATACCCTCTTACATAGATGATAGTGTTAAGGGCAAAAGACACTTGGTGATATGGAATGGGTCTATTGCTTTCATCTTAACTTATATGGAGACATCTATATTTCACATTTCAATTTTAGGGGAACTTGGAATAAAAGAATCGTGGACTAAACTCTTCATTGTCGGACCCTTATCTTACGAGCTTGGATATCCTATCGGAGGGGGGGAGAAAGGCAAGATATTATTTAGAAGAAAAAACGATAAACTAGCCTTGTTTGATTTAAGTACCGGAATGTTTGATAAGATCGGTACTAAGACAAAGAAATTTGGTGGTAACATACTATTCCATAAAGAAAGCATTCTACCAATTGGAGGGAAAATATGATTAATTTTTTTCTTGTTCTCAGCCAAGAGATATATGATTATGGCTATTAGGATTTTACCTTGAAGACATAGTGGCTTGTCAAATGCTCATATCATAATTATGATTAAGTGTATGCCTTATTAGTTATATTTTGATGGTTTAATCTCTTTCTATCTGCAAAACTGATATGATTTCTAATTCAGTTGTAAGAATGATTTTTTGACTTTACTCAGTCGCCTCTGATTTTATGTAGAAATAACTTATATTTGGGAAGGTTGATAGTCTAACGAGCAACTTATTTATTTTTGAATTTCATTAAACTTCACTTGAATATTTAGGCCACTATGCTTAATTTGTTTTTTTTTTCTTTTATATTCAAATTAGCCAATAAAATCAAAGCATACCAGCACAAACGGTAGTATTTGAAAGGCTAAACTGCATTTTCCGCCCCTTAAGTTTCAAAATGTTGCAATTTTGACCCCCTATTAAAAAAATGACAATTTTGGCCCCTTTCGTCCCAAAATTGCTGAGAAGACGCCATGTGTCCAAAAACAGGGACCATAATCGCAACTTTTTGAGAAGATAAGGGGTCAAAAGATCATATTTCTCTTATGTTAGGAGTCAAAAGAGCATATTTCCCTAAACATGGGTCACTTTTGCCATTTTTGTAATAGGGGGCCAAAATCACAACACTTTAGAACTTAGGAAGCGAAAAGTGAAGTTTAGCCTATTTAAAATGCATAAAAAATTGTGTGCAGTTCTTTAAAGTCAAATAATAGTTTTGGTGAACAAATATGGAGCTTTTCTGATTAGTTTGTTATCAATGACAATGATCACTTTCTCAACTGAGATGTTTTGGTTTATTTGTATGCAAGCAAATATGCTACCTAATTAACAAAACAAGGTTCAATATACCCACAAAGATCGAAAATCATAAGTAGTATACAATCTATTATAAAATAAGAGAAAGCCAGATAAAGTCACAAGAAACAATTGAGAGAAAAGTTGCAGAGTGTGAGAGAACATTTCATCTGATTTTGCCTCTCAAGTATATCACTATATTGATAAGAAATGTCTTGTAGGTTTGTTTGATTAGCAGCACTTTTATTATGCTTCTGTTTTAATTTTTGATAAGAAGATGCTTTTTCTTCTCTGTAAAGTTTAGTTGTGACCAATTTTTTCTTTTTTGATACAAATAAATAATGTCAACTGTTTTTTTAAAAAATAAAATAATGCCAACCGCCATAGCCTAATGTTTATGCTATTTTATGCACTTGCTTTTTTAGGGGGTATTCACTTGATTATCTTGTACAGCAAATGTATTGTTATATATTGTGTATTAATTCTTTGTAAAATAGAGTAGTAAACCAGTCAGCTCTATTTTATACTGTTCTCTTTGGGTAAAAAAACAAACAAAAGTTGACTTACTAATAATATCGTGAATTTAACTTCTAATGTCAATATAAAGATCTCTTTATTAGTGAGTAAATTTGTAAGTATTAGAGTAAAGCTTTCTTTGAGCATATGATAACTTAGCCTAAGATTAATTGAATTAATGAACTACTATCTTAACCCTATTTTGATTACATGTTTTTTGTATATAAAAAAAAAAAAATTAGTCACTAAAGTGACTTGATTTAAATATAATTTGATTTGAATATATCAACAGTGTCAACTGTACTTAGAAAAAATAGTGCCAACTTTCATAGCTAATGTTTAGGCTAAAGCCAAGAGTATTAGTTGAGATGACAGAGTCACTTCTATCTTAACCAAAGTCCTATGTTGGAATCTAGCCTTAGCCATACAACAACGTCAAAACTTTTAGGGAGAGTTTGCCGTCCATTTGGGCTCCACAAAGATTGAGAGATTAGTCTACACAACTGCGCGTGGAAGATAACTGGTTCACGAAGAAAAAAAAATGTTTAGGCTAACTTTATCCACTTGATTCTCTTCTACAAGACTACAACAAATATGTTGCCATCTATATATATATATATATGGTGTACTAATTCTTTGTAAAGTAAAAGCAATAAACCATTCAACTCTATTTATACTATTTTCTTTGGGTCAAACAACAAACAATCACGCCGATGAAAGTTGGTATAAAGTTGAAAGTTATGTGGAGCTAATTAAGTTAGTTAAGTGTTAGTTAGGTGGTTATAGTCAGTTAACCATTATAGTTAGGTGGTTATGGTTAGCTAACCACTCAAGTCAGTGTCATAGTACTATAAATAAGTCAATTATACTCTTTTATTATGTCTTTATTTGGCTTTCTACCTCATGAATACAACTATGCTCTCGATCCTGCTTACATCTATGATCTTTCTTCCTTCAAACAAAGAAAAAAAAAATTAAGATGGTGAAGAAATATAGATATAGTAGGGTGGAAGCTGGAGTTGCTCATGCATGAAACAATCTCTGGTGAAATAATTTGTAATTTGCATGGTATTGGAGTAGCGTTGTCTAAGCTTGTGATTTTAAGCAAAGTAAATTAATTAATAAAAATGAATACCTTGAAAGTAAGAACAAAGTAAAGAGAAATGGAAATTAAAAGACTAAAATATATTAACTTTATTAAAAGAAATATATTGGAAACAAATGTCTCAAGAGCCATACATCAATATTGAGCAAAATTCACTAAATAAAGTCATTTCTAACTAATTAATTAAAAGAAATTTTAAGAAAAAAGAAGGCTTAAATGCAATTTTGGTCTCCATATTTTAACGTAATCGAAATTCTAGTCCCCCAATTTTTAAAACCACTATTTTTGGTCTCCCTATTTTTCATTACTTTGGTTTTTTAGTTCCCCATCGATTTTGATGATTCGTCACCTTCATTAATGACGTGCCATATGTGTGTTGGCTTATTTATTTTTCATGTCATTGATAGCAATATTCAATTATATACAAAATAAAAACTAATTGATTATTGACAAAAAAAAAAACTAATTGATTAATAATTAAAAATAGAAAATGAATTAAATTATAAAAAGGAAAGGAATTAGATTCGGAGAACATGAACCCTAATTTCTAAAATCCCTAATTTATAAAATCCCCTATCTTCATTCTCCTTCTTCTATGCAGAGGCATGTTATTAAGCAAGTAGGTTTGTTACAGTCATAGTCTTTTTAGTGAACATATTTCGTTCGGCTATATTGAATAATCTATTAGTTTACTTTTTAGTCTTTTTAGTGAAATTAGGGCATTAAGAATCTTCTCCCAAATCTGATTCCTTTACTTTTTATAATTTAATTCATTTTCTACTTTTTAATTAATAATCTATTAGTTGTTATTATGTATATAATTAAATATTGTTATTAATGACATGCATGGAAAAAAATAAACAAGTCAACATATCGATGCTACGTCATTAATGAAGGTGATAAATCACAAAAATAACGGGGCGACTAAACAAACTCAAAAAATATAAAATGGGGAACCAAAATAGCGGTTTTGAAAATAGGAAGACTAAAATATCGATTACGTTAAAATATGGAGACCAAAATTACATTTAAGAGTTACATGTTTGAATTTCAAGTATCTTACAAATCTCTTTCAACACAGTCTGAATTCAATACTTTATTAAAGAATTTTTATCCACGTCCACTCATTACATATACGGATCCACATGTTAAGAATGAAATGAGAGAGCTCAAGAACGGAGCACATAATCATCATGTGTCACGACCCAAATGGGACATGACCGACGCTCAAACTATAATTACAGTTTGGCAAGCCTTAGTATACGTAAATTGACATCAACAAGAACAACAATACTAGAACTGATGAAACATTTATTTTGCACGACTTTCTACTGATAATTCGACATAGTTTCTCCTTAAAACAAATCTTCTCAAAAAGACATGACCCTATACATAATCAACAAATAACTGATTCAGACAAAACAAGACTCAACTTATGCAATTGTACTAATTTATCCATAAAACTAACAATCTAAATCTAGCTTTGCAACAGAGCCACTAAAGATATTAAAATATTACAACCCCAAAAGACATAAGTACAGTTAAATATGACAACAAAACATGATCTCCAAAACACAAAGGAGTTTCACCGAAGAGGAAACAACTAAGATCTAGTAGATGTGCTTGGTTCCACAGGAGTTTGTGGATCTGAAACGTAGTAGAGAGACGATGTGAGACACCCGTGAGTAGATAATGAAAAGTATAACATGTAGGACAAGGTAATCTCTCCGGAAGCTTCAATGACAACAAAAAAAACATTAAATAATCTACATAGAACTATTGATACGTATAATCTCTCCGTCTTTAAAAAAATAAAAAATAATACTAGGCTCCCCGCCTTAGTTAGACTTTGTCTTAGTCAAGCTTCCCGCCCGTAAATAATAGGCTCCCCACCCGTAAATGATAAGCTCCCCGCCTCTAAGTTTCGATAATAGGCTCCCCACCTATAAATAATAATAATAACAGGCTCCCCGCCTTAGTGAGGCTCCCCGCCTGTAAACAATACTAATAACAACAACAACAGATTATCTGCTTTAAGTAAGTCATAATGCCCCAAATCTCAAAACTACATATAGTATAGCTACAATGTTCTAATAAATAAAATCCCAAAAACACTTTTAAACTCCCAACAATATTCAACTAATCAAATCCCCAAATATATCCCACAAAATTGATACATTTAGCTTTGCTAAACCATAAAAATCAAATTATCACGTTCCTCTAACAAAAGTATAATATTTCAAGTAAATAATGCTTCAAATTATCATTTGATTAAAGAATCAAAGAATGAATGAGAATAAGTTAATAGACAGAAAGAAATTTAAAGTTATAATCCAAGACTTGTAATAGATCTCATTATTTACTCACAAATTTTCCAAGATGCTGAGAAATGGGTCGAGAGCTGACATTAGGCATGACAATGGGGCGGGGTGGGGATGGGTTTTACATTTCCCGTCCCCATACCTGATTCTCATTTATTTACCCGTTACCCTACCCATACCCATATCCAATGGGGATGAGAAATTGAACCTCATCCACATCTCCGACGGGTTCGGGTATCCCCGCTTCATCCCCTTCCCCACATTGAATCATTTTTTTTAATAAAAAATAGAAGTTTTTTTGCAACCCCTAGAAAAATGTTGTAATGCATTATCCAGCAATATGCTCACTTTAACATTTGTTAGACTGATTGATTTAGTTGCTCCTTTAAATATCAATGGTAGTTTATATAACACGGCAATTATCAAACAAAATAACATGACATATCAAAATAATTTAATTTTCTGTATTCAGGACGGGTTTGGGTATGGGCTCGGGGTGGGTACATATATACCCGTTACCCGTCTAATACCCGTGTTTTAAAATCGGAAAAAATTCAAACTCATACTCAAATTCAGTCAAAACGGAGAAAACCCGTCAAATTGGGTTTTGTTCGGGCGGGTAACCACATGTATGAGTTTTGTTGCCATGCCTAGCTGACATCGTTGGATCAGATTCTTTGCATGAACCCAAATCCTCGCCCTCCATCTTCTATCCTTGTTTGCCGAAAACAGCTCAAGCCACCCCTGCGATCGTCATTGCATGCAATATTACCCAACAATAGATTTTATCCACACCCCTCATGTTTAGATTTCACATTCTCCAACTATCCCATGAATGATTCAATTAAATATGGTGTTCCTCTGTTACCGTCTCCCCTTCTCTCTTTCGGTTTTCCTTCCTCACCCTCCCTTGTTATTGTTCTGTTTCTATCCCTCTGACCTTCCATTCTCCTCCCTTATTCTATTATTATTATTTTATTATTAAAATCTTTCTACCAATTAGTTGAATTAGGATTCTTGTGGAAGATTCGGCTTATAAAAGTGATATATATATAGTAGGGTTAATTATGTTTCTAGTCCCTATAAAATAGCGACCTTGTAAGTTTAGTCCCTACTTAATTTTAATAGCATTTTTAGTCCCTATAAAAAAAAAATTTACTTATAATTTTAGTCCCTGCTAAAACAAAGTTTGATTAATTATCCTTAAACTCTTAAATTTTTGAACGATTTTTTTGAGACAAGATTAGAACACTATGAAAGGTTCGTTTACTAAAATTTAGAATTTTCTGACATGAAATGAATTAAATATGAATTTTTTAAAACGACAAAAGTTAAAGATAAAAAGTAATAAAATCTGGATGTAGAAATCAAATTTTGCAATAATTTTTTGCGGACGAACTTTTAGTAATGTTCTAAACATGTCTGCAAAAAATTGTTCAAAAATTTAAGAGTTTAAGCATAAATTAAACAAATTTGAATTGAGTAGGGACTAATACTCAGTGCAGAAAAACAAAATTAGGGACTAAAAATGCTATTAAAATTAAGTAGGGACTAAACTTACAAGGTCGCTATTTTATAGGGACTAGAAACATAATTAACCCTATATAGTATATACATCTACTATAACTTACATATAATATTAATTATTAATATACACTTTTCTAAAAAAAAAATTAAAATTAAATTAATCATTAGTGTGTGTGTGTGTGTGTGTGTGTGTATATATATATATATAGGGGTTTGCTAGGATACACCCATTAGTTTTTATTAAGGTGTGTTTTAGCAAAGATATAACTAAAAAGTTGTTAAATACACCTTAAGGTGAATGTTGCTAAAACACACCTTCTAAAAAATAAGTGGGTGTATGTTAGCAACTCCTATAGGCATTTGCTAGGATACACCCACTTATTTTTTAGAAGTTGTGTTTTAGCAAGTTATAACTAAAAAGTAGTTAGATCCACCTTAAGGTGTAGCTTGCTAAAACACTCCCACATATAAACTAGTGGGTGTGTTCTAACAAATCCCATATATATACACACACACACACACACTAAAAGTCAATGTAAAATTCGTGTAACCTTTCACCGCCATATATACTAACTATTTTAATTTTAGAATTATAGTTACAACTAGACCCTGACTCGTGCGATGCACGGGTTTATTTCGATTTTCATATATAAACATCAGATTGATTATATTATTAGTTTTTTTTAGCAAAGATTATATTATTAGTTGTCGACATGTTTAAATGTATTATGTATAACATTTCAATAAAGACTACAATGAGCAAATTAAATAGTTCAAAATACACATCAAAGAAAAAAAAAGTTAATGTATAAAGCGGAAGAAATGGATGAAAGCCGCAGAATTCTGGGTTTAGATTGCGAAGGAGAAAAAATGGTTCAAAACCGTTTGGAAAGAAAGGAAAAAGAATTTTTGAAAAGGGAGTTTAATATTGGATATCATGTAGTGGAAGGCAAATGATAACACAAAAATAGCAAGTGGCTTGGTGGTCAACATGCGATGCACGGGTTTTTGTAGAGTTTCATATATAAAATATCAAATTGGCTATACTATTAATCGTAGAGTTACATTTAAACTCAGAAACAATCAAACTAAATTGAGAGTGATCGACATGCACAATCTCAAAGAAGCAAATTAACAACATTATAGAAATATGCTCTATATTCATATATCTGTAAAACAGTACATAGGAGGTATTTATAGAATAGGCAGTGTGCTAGTCTTGCCAGAAAATAGGAGAAATTATTCTATCTATAAATGCTACTTATTCTCCCTTTAAATGCTAATTCTAATACAGCTAATTACAATTAATTAGTATTTACAATAAGTCAAACAAGACAGAATCTGATTGATTCTGTGATAATATTCAACACTCCCCCTCAAGCTGGCATGAATATGTCATTCATAGCAAGCTTGCACACCATGTCATCGAACTGTCTCTTGGGTAGGCTCTTTGTGAGGACATCTGCTACTTGGCTTTTGGTAGGTATATAGGACATACAAATCTCACCACTGTCAATTTTTTCTTTAATAAAGTGCTTGTCCACTTCAACATGTTTCGTTCTATCATGTAGAACAGGGTTATGAGCAATAGAAATAGCTGCCTTATTATCGCAATAAACTTTCATTGGAGTTGGGCCTGCAATCTTCAATTCTTGCATGAATTTTTTGATCCATAGTACTTCACAAAAACCATGAGCCACCGATCGAAATTCAGCCTCTGCACTGCTCCTGGCTACAACATTTTGTTTTTTGCTCCTCCATGTAACTAAGTTTCCACCTACAAAGGTACAGTAACCAGATGTAGACTTCCGATCATTTATATTACCTGCCCAGTCAGCATCTGTATAGGCTTCAACCTGTATATGCCCTCTGTTTCTGAACATTAACCCTTTTCCTGGAGTTCCCTTTAAATATCTCAATATTCTGAAAACAGCTTCAAAGTGGGTTGGCCCTGGTGCATGCATAAATTGGCTTATTACGCTCACAGCAAATGCTATATCAGGCCTTGTATGTGACAGATAAATTAGCCTACCAGCCAACCGTTGATAGCGTTCTCTATCTATTATTTCATCTTCAGCAGCTGATTTTAGTTTCACATTAGGATCCATTGGTGTTTCTGCTGCCTTACACCCTGTCATCCCTGTTTCTGTGAGTAAATTAAGTATATACTTCCGCTGGTTGAGGAAAATTCCTTCTTTCGATCTTGCAAACTCCATACCAAGAAAGTATTTTAATTTTCCAAGATCCTTGATGTCGAACTCAGCCTCAAGTCTTCTCTTTAGATCACTAATCTCTCCAATATCATCTCCTGTCATAATAATGTCATCAACATACACTATTAAGATGGCAATCTTACCTTCACGTGAGTGTTTGAAGAACATAGTGTGATCTGCTTGACTTTGAGTGAAGCCATATGTCTTGACAACACTTCCAAATCTCTCAAACCAGGCCCTTGGCAATTGGAAGATTAATATCAGAAAAAGACAAATCAGGTAAATCATTGGATGAGTGAGAAGAATTAACGAAGGAACTAGAAGATGGATTATCAGTAGGACCTTCACTTGGAGAATCCGATTGAACTTCTACTGGAAAGACAATGGGGTCTGTACCATCTTTGTGAAATTTTTTCCGAACATATACTTTAAGTTCAGGATTTTTATTCAGTGTTTCTCCCTCTTCACCCTCTGTTTCAAATACTATATGTTCTGGCAATTCAAGGTTAGATTTTCTAGGTTCTATTATCTTAGCATCTAGGTGATCATTTGTTACAATATCATCTAGAACCGGTAAAATTTCCCAAAAATTATCTTCCTCGTTACTACTTTGACCCTCCCCCTGAAGAGAATTTTTTTCAAAAAAAGGTTGATCTTCAACAAAGTGGACATCCATGCTTTCAAAAAATTTCTTTGTAATTGGGTTAAAACATTTGTATCCCTTTTTATTGGAAGCATAGCCAAGAAAAACACATTTTTCGGCTTTAGGATCCAACTTGGAACGAAAAATATTTGGGATGTAAACATAACAGAGACAACCAAAGACTCTAAGGGGAAGATTTGTAATAATGCGAGAAGTGGGAAAATTATTTTGTAACACCTGCACAGGAGTCTCATATTGTAACACACGGGATGGCATTCGATTGATGAGGTAACAAGCAGTTAATAAAGCATTACCCCAAAGATACTTAGGTACATTCATAGAAAACATAATAGCTCTAGTAACTTCTAGGAGATGTCTATTTTTTCTTTCAGCAATACCATTTTGTTGTGGAGTATCACGACAAGTGGATTGATGAATTATCCCATTAGTTACTAGGAATGTACTTAAATATTTATTGAAGTATTCAGTGCCATTGTCAGACCTTAGAATGCCAATCGTGGTATTAAATTGATTTTTAATCATGTTAAAAAAATCTTGAAACCTTTGTTCAACTTCTGATTTCTTTTCCATGAGGTAAACCCAACACACCCGTGTATGATCATCAATAAATGTCACAAACCATTTTTTTCTAGATAAAGTTTTAATTTTTGAAGGACCCCAAACATCGCTATGAATTAGATAAAAAGGTTTGGAAGCAGAATAACCTCTTGAATTAAAAGACACACGATGATCTTTAGCTAAATGACAAGCATCACAATGAAATTGCGAGGAACTTATTTCTTTGGAAAATTCAGGAAACAAATGCTGAAGATAAGAAAAACTAGGATGGCCTAATCTTTTATGCCATAACATGATTTTATTTGAAACAAGAGGTGGACTTATACGGCTTGAACCGAACATTGCTGTATTACCAAGAGGAGTTTCATCAAAGTAGTACAGTCCATTAATCTCTCTAGCAGTTCCAATCGTCTTCCCCGAGTTCTGGTCCTAAAAATACAAGTAGATGGACGAAAAAGAACAGAACAGTTAGAGTCCTCAGACAGTTTATGAACAGATAGAAGATTACAAGCAAATTTGGGAACATGTAAAACAGATTGCAAAGTGATTTGCTCTGATATTTTTATGTTGCCTTTACCTGCAATACTGGAATAACTACCATCAGCTATCCTAACTTTTTCAGAACCTGAACTAGGAAAATATGAATTGAATAGATGAGAGCAATTAGTCATGTGTTCAGATGCCCCTGAATCTATTATCCAGGGGTTGGAATGGTTTTGGACAGATAGTGCCCAAGAATCCTTACCTGTTTGTGCCACAGTACCAACAGGAGTATTAGGAGATGAATTGAACTTTAGAAGCTTAAGAAGGTGGTCCATCTGCTCCTTAGTGAATGGAGATGAAGCAGCATCGTTGGTTGTAGGCATAGGTCGGTGACCAAACTTACCAGCCTTGCTATTGTTTGGCCTACCATGTAGCTTGTAACAAGTTTCTCGAGTGTGACGATTGCGGCCACAGTAGTCACAAACTAAATCAGTCTTGTCACCACCTCGCGGATTAGGGAAAGATTTGCGATTGACTTGAGGAACGGCCAAGGCAGATCCTTCAACCGGTGGCGGGACAGCGGCTATCTTTTTTCCGAGCATCACTTGCCTACGACTCTCTTCGCGACGCACTTCCGCAAAGACGTCACCAATTGGAGGGATAGGATTCCTACCAAGGATTCGGCCACGAACCTCATCAAACTCAACATTTAAACCTGCAAGAAATTTGAAGACACGGCTAACATCCACCATCTTCTTGTAGTGCTTGCAGTCCTCAGGTGACTTCCACTCATATTCATTGAAGAGATCCAGATCTTGCCAAATACGTTTGAGACAATTGAAGTATTTGGTGACTGAATCTTCAGCTTGCCGAATTTCTCCAAGCTGGAGAGTTAATTCGTAAATTTGGGACTGGTTTCCCAAATCAGAGTACATTTGAGAGACACTCTCCCAAAGATCTTTTGCGGTATCATAACAGAGATAGTTCGCACCTATCTCTTCGGTCATAGAATTGACTAACCATGTCATGACCATAGAATTTTCAGCATCCCATGTATCATAATTTGCGCCTGCCTTGTCTGGTTGTTTCTTGTCTCCAGTGATGTAGCCAATCTTTCCTCAACCCCTGAGATACAACCGAACAGACTGTGACCAACGAAAGTAATTAGCACCGTTCAGCCGAATTGTTGTGATCTGAACAGGGTGATTTTCATGGTATGTCCTGACAGGTTGGGATGATTCAGGTTTGGGTGAAGAATGTTTGGGTGAGTGCTGGGACTCACTATCAGACATGGAATCAGACATTATGTGGGATGGGAAGAAAAGGGAAAAAACAAACAAACAGAAGCAAAATAAACCCTATGGATTTCTTGCTGCCACTGATACCATATAGAAATATGCTCTATATTCATATATTTGTAAAACAGTACATAGGAGGTATTTATAGAATAGGCAGTGTGCTAGTCTTGCCAGAAAATAGGAGAAATTATTCTATCTATAAATGCTACTTATTCTCCCTTTAAATGCTAATTCTAATACAGCTAATTACAATTAATTAGTATTTACAATAAGTCAAACAAGACAGAATCTGATTGATTCTGTGATAATATTCAACAAACATTTAGTTTGCATCAACAAAAATGAATATGGAAATCAACAAAAATGAATATAAAATCAAAGTCATTACTTTGCCAAAACAAAGTAATGTTATAGTCTACTGTAGTGATTTTTGCAAATAAAAATTCTGAACAAAAACTTCATGTAATATAATACAGGAAAAAGTGAAGTTTCTAATGAAATTTTTTATCATATGGATCAGTCAAATTATCTACAATTTTAAAGATGCAACTTTAATATCGTAACACGTAGTTAGCGTACACCAAAAAATATATGAAAAAGAACTACTATCAATAAAGTTACTAAAAAAATAACTACTATAAGAGAGGTAACCGCTAGGGCGGTTGGGGCTTTTAAAAAAATATTTTAGTCATGTATTTCATTTTTGGAAGTGTTTTACCTTGGTTTTCCGGGTGTCAAACATTGATTAAGTTTGAACCTTTTTAACCTTTGATATCTCATTTTTTCTTGGGAAGGGAAAAATAAGAAAAACCCTTGAGAATCGAGGTCCAGGAGTTGTTTTCGTCATGGGAAGGTGTTAGGCACCCACAACGACTATAGTATCCTATAGGAACCGTCTTTACTCTCTACATGCGCGCTTTATTTTTAAATGCTATTTGAAAATGTTATTTACACCTAAGGGTTTGCTAGGTTAAGAATTGGAGAGAGAAGAATGTGTTTGAATTTTTGTTTTATTGGAATTGGAGAAGTTTTGACTTCTTGCCTACATACCCTTTTAAGGGATCAAAATCCATGTAGTTCTCTTCCAAAAAAATGTTTTTTGTTTTTTGTTGGTTGATTTTAATTTTGAAAATGGAATTTTGAAGAATAAGAGGGAGAGGCCTCAAGGGCATAAGATTTGGAAAACGTGAGGTTGGTCAATTTATTTACAAAACGTTAGTCAAAGTATTTAGCAATTGTTTTATCATTTATTAAGAAAATAAAAAGGAAAATTCAATGGGATTTTGATCCCAAGGTTTCTTTGGAAAATTATTTGAGTGAAGTTGTTCACATTTTTTTGGAAAAGAGGATTTTTCTAAGTATGGAGATTCCTAAGCATACATCTAAAGCATACATTCCCTAAGCATACATCTAAAGCATACATGTGATGTGTGTGCATGTGTCGGTGAGTGTCGGTGTACATCTTTAGAGTCCATTGTCCTTTACATAGGCCCTAGTTTACATTCTATGGTCTTGCAAGGAATTAAAGGCACAAGGAAAATTACAAAATCCCTAAGTTTTTACATGCTAAGTCTTGGCATGAAAATTAAAGTGCAGGAAATAAAAGCTAAGAATATAAGATGGAGGATGAGATGCTTATGGAATGTATGAAACATGAAATAAAATGGTTAGTGGCATAAGGGATAATAAGAATTGAAATAGATGCAAGTAAAATAGCATAGGAAAGTAATGAAACTTGACAAAAAAGTAACAAAATCTTAGCACACAAAAGTGGTAAAATGTGCCTAAACTTTGTCATAAAATTCACACAAATATAAGGACTATAATTTTCACGCCATGACAATTTTCAAAGAGTTTTATTTCAGCTATGACATGAGAATTATAAGACAATATCAAGCCAAGAATTATGACACATTTTAAGCACATTTCACACTTTATTTTCACATAGAAATATTCACATAACTTGTAAAATAAGAAACTGACAAATCAAACCTCAAAACAGTAAAGAATAGCACCAAATCAGAGGCATACACATTGTAAATTCACATATCAAGGATCAATAGATAATAGTAAGATTTTAGGATCGAGAACATGCAAAAATTTCACAAAAAATTAACAAAAAGTAACACAAAATCACAAGAAAATTACACATATATTTTTATCAACTTTTAACATGCCAAAATATCATAAGAGACAAGTTTCAAGTGTCAAGAAATAATTGCAAGGAAGTTCACAAAATTTTTAGAAGTTTTTAACAAGATTTTTTAACAAAAATGAAAAAAAGAATTGAGTTAACAAGGAACAAAGATGTTTCCTCATATTTTTGATCAATGCTTAACATGTGAACACGTCAAGATTTATCAAGAGTATCAAGAAAATCATTGAACAAATTTTTAGGAATTTTTGCATGAAAATCAAGTAGGCAGGGGGTTCACATAGCAAAAACAGTGGTACACATAGCAAGGAAATAAGAAAAAACGCAGAAACAAACAAACTGGAAGCCCAAGCCCAAAACAAACGGATTCGGATCACATAGGAGAGCTCAGGGACCGTAGGATTGATCCATGCGGATCAAACCTAGATCCTATGGTGGAGAGTGCAGGGGAGTGGACCGGTTTTGAACCGGTCCGGTTCAGTCCTCTATAAAAGCCCTAAGCTACCGATTCGTTTCATTTCTCACTTCTCTTTCTCTCTCTAAACTCAACGCTCTGCCTTCTCTCTAGAACTAGGAACCTCGCCGGAAACTGGGGACGGAGGCGGAGGAAGGTGGCAGGTGGTGGAGGAAGATGAAGATTCATCGGAACCTTCATCTTCTCCGGCGATCTGACGCCGTTTTCAAAACAAATTACATAGAAAGGGCCGCCTTCATCTCCCGTTCCCATTTCTGGCGTCTAAACACTCAAAAACTTCCTAGGTTTTGCTAGATCTAAAGATATGTAGATTCGGTTCTTTGAAACATGAATGTAGTAGAATCACAACAACAAATTCGAAACTATGTAAACATGCGTAAATCAAGTTACGAGAGGGAGGAATGATACTAGATCAGTTTGCGATGATGAATTCTTGATGAGAATCGAGCGATTTCCTCTTCGTCTTTTGATTTTCTGGAAACTGTTCAAACCCTAACCGTTTCGGTTCTTTCGCAGGTTCAAGATTCTTTCACTGTTGATCTTTGATTCGATGCTTAATTTGAAACCCTAGGGTTTTGGATTGGCTCGAATTGGACTTGGATTTGATTTTGTTGAACGTTTTGATTCGGTTTTGGCGAAATTGGTTCAATCTTGATGAACTTGCTTCTGTTTGAGTTTGATTTGATTTTGTGCTGGTTCTTCTTGATCGAATTTGATTCGGTTTTGAAGAATTGTGTTGTTACTGTGTTTTCTGGAGATGAATTCGATGATGAACTTGATGAAGATTCATCATGTTCTTCATCATTTTCTGGGTTTTGATCGGTTGTGGAAGAAAGAGAAAGGTTGATTTCTGTTTCTGATTTTGATTGTGATGTGGCACTGGATTAATGGCTCCCTCACTGTTCTGGGCTTAGGTGGCCTTTTATAGGCTGCCAAGTGGCCTCTGGACCTATAGAAACTTGACACCTGTCTTAGACTTAAAAAAAAGCTTCGGCTTGGCTGAGTTTTGATACTTGAGGACCTTTGTGCAATTTCTGGAAATTAAGGGACTGACCTGCAATTTGATTAAGGGACTAAAATGCAATTTAAAAACTCAGAGGAGTAAAATGCAAAAAGACTAAAAAAAAGAAAAAAAATGAAAGGAAGGACTAAATTGAAAATAATAATAAAATTTGGTTTAAAATTGGTAAATTGGACATAACGTAAAGTGAAACAATTAAAATCAACAAAAAGGACTAAAATGAACCAACTACCAAATGAGGTACTTTAAAGTAACCTCTCTCTGTCAAAATTTTATGTGAAATGACCAAAATGCCGCTAGGGACTAAACTGACTCAAAATGACTCAAATGCAATTTTGAAATGGATTTTAACATGGAATTAAAGCAAGGATTTATACAAACTAATTGAAAAGACTCAGAGACAATTTCCAAGGACTAAAATGGGTTTTAATACAGGAAATGACTAAAATGCCCTTTTTCATGATTTTTGCAAATAAAGTTGAAATAAAATGCAGAGAAATATGCAATTGATCAGAGACAATTTCAAATGACTTGGAATGCAAGAAAACCCTTTTGGATGGCTTGAAATGCAAGAAAATCACAATTGAAAATATTTTCAAAACAAAGACAGTAACATATGCAGATAAAGCATGGTGAAATATCAGGGTAAAACAATATCAAATTGACAATCTCTCAAGAGTAATAGACATATATCAAAGATGTAAAAACATTTTAAACAAGTATTTTTAGGTCCAAAATTAGGGTATGACAGGAAGCAACAATATTTCAACAAAAAGAGAAATGGCATAGTGGCTATAGTTGTAAAGTGTAAGCATATGGTACCTGGTTCGATTCCTTGCAAACTCTTTTTTTCATAAAAATTATTCAGACCCACCGAAAAAGGTGGGATCAGAATTAGGGCAAACCTTTTAGAACTGTTTAACGTTTATATATACTAGAACGCCGACCCATGCGTCGCACGGGTCTTTTAAAATTACAAACTGTAGTCTATTTTGAACAATCGGTATTTAGTTTTTTTTAATGAGAATAGATTTCTTTTAATGATGAAGGAATATAATTTGTTATTAACATATGAAACTATATCATATTTTTTGTATTAACCATTTGGTTCGAAGAAAAAAGGAGATATCGTAATCTGGAGTTCGGTCGAAAAGTAAGAAAAGTTTGACCAAAAATTGTCATCCTAAAATCAAATTCAAGTTCTCTTGAACAATTCATTATTTATGGAATTCATTAACCATTCAAACCCAATTGTTTGATTTATGAAACATTATCATATGACATTTACGATTGCAATGAGAATAGAAAATATAGAGGTGAAAGACAATACATTAGAAGAATCGTCTTTAAAAAAAAAAAGATTGATGGAGAGCATCAAGATCCATTCACTGTGCTCGTTTACAACACAATCTCAAACATCTGTGTTCCACCATCATCGATTGGTGTGACCTATATTCCCTTTTCTCTTCTCTTTTCACTTGACTTGGTTGATGGAGTAATCACAGCTTTCAAACAATCCTATACAAAATGATAAAATTAAAATTAAAACAAAATTTGAATTTCCTTTGTGTGTGAGATGGACACAAACTTACATCATAGCCTAAAAGCAAAGTTGGATTATTGTAGAACCATTAAATATTCGGTAAAGCACCCAATATAACAACATAACATTGATTTCAAATAAGAAAAGAATACACCAAGTCGATCAATATCATAGTTGATTCTTAGAACCTCCTAACAATATGAATATTAATTGATACCACAACAATCATGTTTACCAGGAACTTCATTGGAGTATCAAATATCCAATAAGTTATGTTCTTGCCAACCATGTACTTGATAATAATGCCAAATTGACTGATGGCAAAAAAAACATAGGGATCCCATTAAAATCATGTAGTGTTTGCCAACCATTAGTTAAAAAAATATGACAGCATGGTTAGCCAAGCATTTAGCCAACATGACAGCACCATTAAAAAAAATTAAAAATATCAACAAATATGAAAAACATCGTATAGCATACTATTAAGAATTTAAATGATGTAAGTCACCAAAACAATTTACCAATGACATATAATAATAGCAAAAAGATTCAAGTCACCAAACATTTAATTAGCACACTTTATTTCATATGGTACAAAAATTTAAAAAAAGTAACCTAGAATTGCATACTTTGTTATATACTTGGTTCTATATATGTACAACAGCAGAAGCTAATAACAACAATGACATTCGAAACTTAATAGAACCAATGTTAAATATAAAGGATTCAAGAACAAACACTTCAAGATGATCATCTCATCACTTAAACAATATAAATTCATGTTTATATATGATGGAAACAACCACACTCTGATAAAACTCATACACAACACAAAAATTACAACATTTGAAGAATTATTGTATAAGGCAACTGGACATGATGAGTTTATAGTTACTTCTTCAGTATTGTACTCAACGTACTACAATACTTGATCCACAACTTGTTAACCAACTTTTCTAACTCAATGACTGGAAGAATCCTTATGTGATTACACGAAAGAACCTCAACCTCAAAATCCTCCCTACCTGCTCCAGCAAATCTGCAATCCCTTGCGGTCGTATCAGATTCAATTATATAACTGATATAGCAAAACCGCATAAAAATCTGAAACCAATTTAAGATTATTTAAGAAAATAATGTGAAAATAATGACTAAAACTGAAACCAATTTAAGATTATTTGTGAGGAATTGTCACCTTCCGCCACCGACTTCGCTCCATCTGATCACACATTCAAGAATTCTGGTAAACTATCACTCCTCATTCGATTCCGCTCCATCTGATTACATATTCTGGTAAACTATCACTCCTCATTCGCTTCCGCTCCATCTAATTACATATTCTGGTAAACTATCTTTATTTATTTTGTAAATATCACAGAAACAAATTTCTAAACTCACAGTTCTTAACCAATAATCAATTGCACCATTCTTGATGGCACCAAACATTCATCATCAATTCCCAAACCATTCCGAAAATCAAAACTCAAAAACACAACAATAAACAAATGTCGTGAAATTTACTAAGAAAGGAGAAGAACTCCCCAAGATCGATACCAGAAACGCAACCATTCGTTCATGACAAAGATACTGATAGTGAAACGAAACCGAACAAAACACCAAAGGTGAGACAAAAGGCGAAATCGAAACTCTACTGGAGGTGTGGAAGGGAGCAACCGCAGGTGCCGGCGGCGGTCAAATCCTTGTGGGGTACTATTCATCGAAATCACCTAATCAGAGATGTCATAATCAAAACGTGAGATTAATTCAAATGAAACGTAACCAAACCGATATTTTTTAAAAAAAAATAAAAAGAAAACAATTACAATGATTACTAAAAAAAGACTTTGATAGATCGATAACCAGGAGAAAGGGAATTAGGTCATCAAATCCAACAGATGAGTATTCTGAAGAATAACAATCTAGATCATGATAATCACCGTCCGATGAATTTTCTGAAATCCCTCTGATTTCTCTTCTCGGTTGAACAATCACCTTACATAAATCTCTTCGCTTCATCAGATTCAACATTTAAAAAAATCCGACCAACCATCACTCGATCTCCTTCGCTTCAGCTTCGTCACGTTGCGTTGCCGTATCAAATTTGCGATGCATACCGATGAGAGGGAGAGAGAGAGAGGGAGGGGCATTAACAATTGAAAAGAGAAGAGATTGTGGGAGCTGTTAAGAATGAGAGAAAATATGGTCATGGGAAAGAGAGAAAATTTGAATATGCATGGAGAACACAAATGCCACGTTGGGAATAATTAGGGGGAAAAATTAGGGTTAATGATAGCTTTAGGGGATAAGCTTTAGTAAGTAAGATAACCAAGTTTATATGAAAATTAGGGTAGAAAATATTTGCTTCATAAAAAAAAAGGCAAGAGGATAGGAATAAAATTGGTGCGATGCATTTTTTTAGATGGAATTTGTTATGTTAAATAATTGCAAACCTAAAAGTGTAGAAAATATTTGCTTAAAAAAAAAGGAGGATAGGAATAAAAAAAAAGGAGGATAGGAATTAAAAAAAATAATAATAAGGATTCGGCTGGCCAAAAGGAGGATAGGAATAAAAAAAAAGGAGGATAGGAATTCAAAAAAAAAAAAAAGGATTCGAAAAAAAAGGGAGGATAGGAATAAAAAAAAAGGAGGATAGGAATTAAAAAAAAAATAAGGATTCGGCTGGCCAAAATTATAGCAAACTTGATAACAATATTCGGGTGACATTAATTAAGTAAGATGATCAATGACTAAAATTGAATGGCGCCTAAATGTGCAAGATCCAATGACTCAGAAAAGTGGAGGGAGAAATGGGGGGAAAATATTAGGGTTAGAAATAGCTTTAGGGGTTAAGCTTTATTATATAAGATTCGGCTGGCCAAAAGGAGGATAGGAAGAAAAAAAAAAAGGAGGATAGGAATTCAAAAAAAATAAAATAAGGATTCGAAAAAAAAAGGAGGATAGGAATAAAAAAAAAAAAGAAGGATAGGAATTCAAAAAAAAATAATAAGGATTCGGCTGGCCAAAATTATAGCAAACTTGATAACAATATTCGGCTGACATTAATTAAGTAAGATGATCAATGGCTAAAATTGAATGGCGCCTAAATGTGCAAGATCCAATGACTCAGAAAAATGGAGGGAGAAATGGGGGGAAAATATTAGGATTAGAAATAGCTTTAGGGGTTAAGCTTTATTATATAAGACTAGTATATTTACCCGGCGTTGCCCGGGTTAGACATATAACTTTGTATAATTGAAAATTTATATATCCACAGACAAATATAATTAACTGGATTTAATAAAATTATTAACATATATAGAATAAAATAAACATTCCGGACTTGCAAAAATTTAAAAACGACTGTGTGTTCCTATAGACTATTGGGTTCACGGTGCCAATTATGAATGGATGTCAATCCCTACTGCTATAATGACACTCACCAATTATGAATGTCCGCTATACTGAGTCCACACACAAAACAACATAAAAGATCAACATAAGCAAAAATACCTATTGCTAAACTACGGAACTGGTGAAATAATAATAATAATAATAATAATAATAATAATAATAATAATAATAATAATAATAATAATAATAATAACAATAATAATAATAATAATAATAATAATAATAATAATAATAATAATAATAATAATAATAATAATAATAATAATAATAATAATAATAATAATAATAAAACAAAATAGGAATGGATGCCACAAACTCAATTATGAATAAGAATGGAGAGAAGAGCGATACTATTGAATCAGAAGAAAAAAAATAGTATAGGTGTTAGTTCAAGAACCTGAAACAGAAACAATAGTATAGGTGTTAGTTCAAGGACCTGAAACTTGTAGGTGTTTGTAATGGATGCCAGAAACAATAGTTCAAGGACCTGAAAGAAAAAAAAACAATCAGTAAACTTACTCGTTGGTGTTAGTTCCATCTTATTTTATATATATATAAATAAAAATCTAAGCATAATTAGAAGAAATAATAGCATAGGTGTTTGTGTCAAACCTGAAGAAAGAAAAAGCTTAGATCAAAAGAAGGTTTGAGTTTCGGTTTCTGCTCAAAATATGTGATTATGGTGATTAACTAAATCTCATTTATTTATAGTTAAAAAAAACGAAGCCTTTTTTTCCTCAATGAAAAAACTAATTGAATAATATGTGTTATAAGATTAGATGGTAACTAATTGAAACTTCTTTTCCTAAAAAAAAGAAAGAAAAAAAATTTAATGGATAGTATTGAAAGTATTATATATAGTTTGTTGAGATATTTTGGCTACATAAAATATTAGAAATTAAATATAAAATTAAATAAAATATTCAGTGGATAAAATCAAAAGTTTGTTGAGATATTTATGTCAAATAAAATATAGGTTTTTAATAATAGAAAAAATAATAAAAATATTGAGAATAAATGTGGAAGTGACATGTGGTATAAAAAACCTTACTTTACACACACACACACACACACACACACACACACACACACACACACACACACACACACACACACACACACACTAGTATTTGGACCTGTGCGATGCATGGGAAGTTGATTATGTCATTAACTAATTAATGTGGTAGTTTACAATGAAATGAAATAATAGTTATTGTTAAGCATGAATTGATACTTCCAAAAGATGACAACAACAACAACCAAACATTATCTCACTATGTGGGGTTGACTACATGGATTGAAATATGTCATATTGTTCTATCACAAACCATATTTAGATTCAACTTATTAATCTATAAATCTTTCCTCATAGTTTCTCTTATAGTTCTTCGAGGTCTTCGTATACCTCTTGTAAATGACTATCCTCTATTTGATTTACTCTTCTTACTACAGAATCTACATGTTTTCACTCTACATGTCCAAACCACTTAAACCTATTTTCCACAATATTTATATTATAGGTGCTACCCCAATTATCCTATAATGTTGTAATTTCTAATCTTATCCCATCTAGTTTTTCCACACATCCAACACAACATTCCCATCTCCGCACACTTACTTTATTCTCATGTTGGTTCTTAACTGCCAATACTCTACTTCATAAAACATCGTTGTTCTGACAACTGTCAGGTATTTTTTTCACTTCAACTTAAACGACAAGTTTGTATCACAAAAAACACCTGAGACTCTTCTCCATTTCAATCATCCAACTTGAATACAATGATTTCCGTATGCTTTTATTTCTCCGTCCTTTTGTCCTATGAACCCAATATTTTTTGTTGAAAGAATGAACCCCAGAATATTTAAACTGTGTAACTTGTATGATATGATCTCCAACTTTCATCTCTAATGTCGAACTACTTCGTCTTTTCCTAAATTTACATTACATATACTATGTCTTACTTCTACTGAAACGAAAGTCTTACGCTTCTAAGATTTGTCTTCAAGTCTTCAACATCTCATTCTATTCATCCCTCGACTCTCCAATTAAGACTACATCATCAACAAAAATCATACATCTTGGTGCTAGCTATTGGATGTGTTTCGTAAATACATCCAAAACCAATGTAAATAGATAAGGGATTAGGGTTGACTCATGGTCTTATTCTTGTTATGAAAAATCATTGATAGAGATTAGGGTTAACCCTTGGTCCAATCCTTGTTATGAAAAAATCATTGATAATGCTTCCAAAAGACAAATAATAAAACCCCTGAAGTACATTAGACTTCAACAACATTTTCGGCTCCAAAAACATGTCTAAGAGACTTAAGAACTTTTATAAATAAGATACGCGATCATTTTCTAAAAAAATAGAAAAACATCATAAAATTATGAAGTAAATATGGAACAACTTTTTTGATTCCAAAAAGTTGTCTAAGAGACTTAAGAACTTTTATCAATATGATACACGATCATTTCCTAAAAAAATAGAAAAACAGCAAAAAAATAATTAGGAAGGAAATGTGGAACAACTTTTTTGGTTCCAAAAAGTTGTCTAAGAGACTTAAAAACTTTTATCAATAAGATAAATAAGATACATGATCATTTTCTAAAAATATAAATAAACAACAAAAAATTAGGAAGGAAAAGTGAAACATTTTTGGCTCCAAAAAGTTGTCTAAGAGACTTAAGACCTTTTATAAATAAGATAAGATAAATAAGATACATAATCATTTTCTAAAAATATAAATAAACAGCAAAAAATTAGGAAGGAAAAGTGAAACAACATTTTTGGCTCCAAAAAGTTGTCTAAGAGACTTGAGACCTTTTATAAATAAGATTTTGAGGGTATTACATCATGTCTAGCATTGTTTGGATTAAAAGAGGCATATTGAAGAAGCTCAACGACATGTTCAAACTTGGCCATATAATTCTCTTCCATGTTCACAATCGCTTCAATCCCATCTCCATCTCTTGTATCCATCAAAAGTATAATATTCCTTGAAGAACAACCAGTAGTGGTAATCCATGTTGGTTTTCCCCATCCAAAATCTGCTTCATACAATGGAAACCTACACCAACTACTAAAAGTAAACAAATTTTTATTCTCGGAATAAGGTTGTGTAACTTGCTTCAAGCACTCAGATATATTATTGTTCTCTTTCTCTCTACATAATTTTGGATAGTTCCAAAATTATTGAATTTTGGTCTATACTTCCGTTTGAGGTGGGAGAATGCATGGAACCAGTAGTGACAACCTTATTTCATATAATTTTGGATAAACGTTTATCCAAGTAGTGACAATACTTGTACGCGTGTGGGAGAATGCATGGAACCAGTAGTGACAACCTTATTCAAATCAACTTTCATATATTATTGAATTTTGGTCTATACTTCCGTTTGGGTTGTAAAAGTAAAGCAATGACGCATAGTTACTGAAAATAATGTTGTCTATGAAAGAAAGTGGGTAAAGTTTGAGGTGAGATGGAGTTGGTGATGAAGGTTTGATGGTTTCTCTTGAAACGAATTCAATTTCCATGCTAATTAATTGATGAAATAATTTAATATTCTCACCAATGCAATTTATGCTATGACTAGTATATTGATCGAATCTACTGCCTTAACAATACCACAAGTGGTTATATAGTGCATAAATTATATAAGATTATGACTAGTATGAAACATGAACAAACGTTGTTTTGGTAAAAAAAAAATAAAAAATCACACAGTTGACCAAAGTGTAATATTTTAGGAAAGAGATACATTTGCTTTGTCATCAGTATGAACGTATCTTTATTTTTTCAATCTTCCTCTATGTCTCCTAAATTGACTCCTAAATTGCCGCCTATGATTAGAAAGTTTGAGTCTGGTGCTGAGAAACGTATGGAAAAGAAAAAATTGCTGATTTAACAAAATATAAATAGAACATTGCTCTTTTAAAAAACATACGTTTTGATTTTATCACTGGTCTCTTTTCATTCTCAGAGCCGAGCCTCCGAATTCGTAGAAACGGTCCTGGGCAAATAGTTACGGTAACAAATATTGTCTATGAAAGAGAGTGGATAAAGTTTGAGGTGAGAAGGAGTTGGCGATGAAGGTTTGATCTATTTCCATGGTAATTAATTCCCTCTCCAACTGATGAAGTACTTTGATATTCACACTTTTACAATTTGTTATGACTCGCATATTGATTGAATGTATTGCTATGACTTGTAACCAGTTGCGGAGCCAGAAATTTTATAGAGCCTGGGCAAAAAATTTATCACAACTAGGTTGGCACCCCGTGAAACCTCCGTTCTATGCCGCCAAACCTGTGTGTGTTTGGATTGAGGGTTTACGAGAGGAAGGGAGAGGAGGGCTTACTTTTCTTTTTTAAATTATGGACATTATAAAATGATTTTTAGAAAAATGAATTAACAACATGATAAATAATCTTATAATACTTCAAAAAC